>NW_028261386.1:106656666-107008666 GCF_051295495.1 Thamnophis sirtalis | reverse complement strand
GTAACAAAAACGTAAGAATTGCCAATGCTCCTTCAGGATGGGCACATGCAAGTACGCCCCTGTGAGGTTGATCGAAGAAAATCGCTTTCGCGAATACCTTCCAAAAGGGTGATTAAAGAATGCATTTTAAACATCTAAACATACTTACTCAACCGTTTCAAATCTAGAATGGCCTTCCAGCCCTCTGAGGACTTTGGTATTACAAATAGAATGGAATAGAACCCATGGCCTGCTTGGTTTGCAGGAATTTCCTGTATGGCTCTAATGTCCAGGAGGTGCTGGATGGCTAATTGCATGAGAAATCCTCTCTGGGGTTGGTAGAAACAGGCCATGAAGGAAAAACTTTGGGGGAGGGGAAACAAATTCCAGGGTCAGACCGAACCTGACCGTGGCCCTAACCCAGGCATCAGTGGTTGTGGCTTCCCATTGGTCAGCGAAAAAACATAACCTGCCTCCAATGGGGAACTGTTCCTGAGAGGGATTAAGGTCTGCAGTAGTATCGGTTACCTCCCCCCCAAAAGGGACACTTAGATTGGTTATACGTCTGTGGCAGATACTGTTGTTTCCTAGGCTGCTGAAAGAATCCTCCCTGTGGGTGATAACTCGAGGGACAGTACTCCAGTTACCGGGTGGGGCCCCCATATTCCTGGGCCCGAAAGGGCTGACTTCTAGGATAGGGTGTCGATCATGAGAACCCCTTCTTGGGGTTGGATGGAAGAATTTTGCGTTTATCCTTATCCTCTATCAATAGGGGAGTGAGAGAATCCCCAAATAGCCTCCCCCCGCATATGGCTCAATGCCAAGCACCATTTACGTTTGACGTCTGTTTGCCACTGCCACAGCCTGAGAAGCCTGCGTGAGGCTACCAATGACACCATTGCCCTGGAGGCGAACCGAGTAGTGCTCAAAGTGGCATCTGAGGTAAATTGCACAGCAGCTACAATTTTATTCAAGTCCTGATGGGTTCTTGCATCCCGGCCGGGATTCGCTCTTGCAGCTGTTGTAGCCAGCAAAGGCTAGAGTGGGAGAAAAAGGACGCCACCATCGAGTCCCGTACTGCCCAGGTGGCTGCCTGGTGGCCCCGTTGGAGGACCTGATCCACTCGCCTATCCTCCGGTCTGAGGATATCTTCTTGCGCCCCTGGCATGGTAGTGTTAGTGTACAAAGCGGCTATCGAGGCTTCGATTGTAGGCCACAGCAGTGACTTGTCAATAGTCTCAGTGACTTTATAAAAACGCCTGTCATTGGCTGAGTAAGCCAGTCCAGATGTGAGAGTGGACCATTGTCGACGAATTGTGTCTACAAATAGTTGTGGAGCCGGGATGACATCAGCTTCCATCTTATGTTCGGTAAACCAAACACTGGTTGACTGAGCCTGCGGAGGGGGCTCCTTTACCACTTGATCCCCCACCAAAGAAGATGCCTTGGCCTTACACAATAGTGGGGTAAACAGAAAGAGGCCGGTGTAGGTGGGTTTGTCAGGAATAGGCCCCTCCTGCTCTGACAAGTCCGCCTCCCTGATCTCCCTTCCTCCGAGGCTGGGGAGGAGCAGTGGTCAGGCTCAGCTGGTGGAGGTTGGGCTGTAGGAACAGCACCCCAATGAGGGGTGTTGCCTGAGGAAGTACCACCTGTGGGCCTGCGGCCTTTTCCTTCAACCCTGCTGCGATGCCGTTTTATAGCCTCCACATAATGTCTTGGAACCCCGATGACATGTTTGGTGCACCAGGCTTTAGAGCCCTGGATATGGCAGTACCCACAGTCAATGCAAGCAGGAATTGTCAAATTATTCAGATTAATCAGCAACATATATCAGAGATGGAATGGATAACACGACCGTCCAAGAGTGGATTGAGTCGGAAACTGGGGGCGGGTTATATAGGGGGTTAATTAATTAGTAATCAGACTCAGTCCAACCAGAGCACGGACAGTGTCAACCCATGCATGGATGCTATCTCCACCCTTATTGAGAACTGATAAATTGTCCCCTTTCAGACTTAATACCAAATCAGGATTTCAGTTACATCAACAATGCAATGGCCCTCGAAATTGCATTACTCTTCCCTTGCAGGCTGCATTCTCCTAAAGAAAATCATAAATGAAAATATTTTCATGTGAACATGAAACTAAACTATACAAGCTATGTTGTCTTTATAAAGCTGAGCTGTCACACATACTTCCCTCCATGTTCGGCTGATAGTTACACTTACAGCCTATTGAAGCATGCAGATCTTCTATGCCCCACCTTACTTTCTACCTGGACTTTCCAAATAGGTGCAGTTAGAGAACATTAAACACACAGCTTTGAACAACAGCCAGGAAAATAATTAATTAATTAATTAATTAAGCTTTAAAGCCCTACATGGCTTGGGACCTGGATACCTGCAGGACCGCCTCCTGCCACATACCTCCCAACGACCCATAAGATCTCACAGGCTGGGCCTCCTCCGGGTCCCGTCGACCGGGCAATGCCGGTTGGCGACCACTCGGGGGAGGGCTTTCTCTGTAGCTGCTCCGGCCCTGTGGAACAATCTCCCCGCAGAGATCCGGACGCTTCTCTCGGCCTTCTGAAAAGCCACTAAAACCTGGCTCTTCCGGCAGGCCTGGGGCTGTTGACCCCAAAATACGGTCCAGCCCCATCTAGAACTGAGTGCATAGAGTGTTGGTTTTAAATCTATCTTTTCTTTTCCTTATATTTTTATTTTTATTTTATTTTGTATTGTAAGCTGCCCAGAGTCCTACGGGATTGGGCGACATATAAATGTTATTAAATTCAATTTCAATTCAAATAAAGACACATTCAAATAATTTTCATCCAAACACTGAGGCATGACAGATACTTTGGAATACTTGGAGACCCTGTGAATTTAAAGTAACAGCACAACTTTACTGGTTATTAATGTTCATTTCCTCTTTCTTACGTACAAACACACACACACACACACACACACTCATCCATGCTTACCCAAATCCTGCTCAACTAGTTGCCTAGGTAGAGTAGGGGTGGACAACTATGGCCCCTTTACGATATGTGTTCTGCACATCCCAGAATCCCTGAGCCACCATGGGTGGCTCTGGAAATTTGGCAGTTGAAATCCACTGGTCAAAAAATAGTTGTACACCCCGAAGTAGAGGGATGGAAGCTGCCAAATCTGGGTTCAAAAACAACTCAAAGAGTGAGCAGGATTCAGGAGCCTATTAACCTCCAAAATCTTTGCTTTCTGATTCACAGGACTGGCTGCTAATTTTGCTTGATACAAGCTTCGTAGCTGTTGCTGTGACTTTGGGTGGAGGGGTGTTCCATGTACACAAGCCCAACTTTTTTGGCCTGGTTCACATGATATTTTTTTCTTTTGTTTCCTTAACAACTTGGTTCCTTCTTAACAACCTTCCCAATGGGATCTTTTAGACAAGATTCCTGGCTTTTGTCCACCCTGCTTACATGTTGGCTTCATCTTTCAGTATGGCTGCTTCAACCTAGTCTCCCACTGCTACCTTTCCGAAAGCTTTCTGAAGGAAACACAGCTTTATAAAGAAATTGCAATTCTATTGTTTATTTTAGTTCTGGAAATATTGAAAAACGAAAAGACAACGAGAGAATTGTAGGAGTGAAGATTTAAAAAGAAACTTACGAATTAAAGGTTTTTGTGGATGATTTGGTGCTGGTTCTTAAAGATCCTTGAAAGAGGATAGAAATATTATGGGAAATTTTAAAAATGGTACATTAGCAGGTTTTAAAATTAATAAACATAAGATGAAGATGTTAACAAAAATATAAAAGCAGAAGATCAAATAGAACTGATAAGTAAAACAGACTTTAAGATTGAGAAGGTAAAATGTTTGGGCATCATTATGACAAACATGTACTGTATGTTATTTCAAAATAATTGGATTAAGGTATGGAATGAAGTTAAAGATATGTTAAGATGGAAGTAATTACAATTGTCATTGTTTGGGAGAATTCCTGTGATAAAAATGTCTTCTTGAATGATGTTTTCATTTCAGACAATAACTGTTTTGACAACTGATGCACCATTTAAATGGTAGAAGAAGAATATATCTAAATGTGTGTGGTAGAGAAAAATATGCTACAAGGTGCAAAGGAAAGAAGACTGGGATTTTTGCAGCTAGCTTTTTGATTTCAATGAGAGTCAAATGCTGCTGAAAAACAAGGCTTTGAAGTTAAAAGGACATGACCTGAGATTTGGGTAGCGTGGATTAAGGTTAATACGGATTTTAAAAACCATTATGTTAAGAGTCACCATATTGAGAATATAAAATAGATACAAACCTAGTTTGTGCCCCAAAATACCCCTGTAGCTCTCAGCATAAAAGCAAATAATATGAAAACACAAATGGCTAACCTATCGAGATACCAGAATTTTGTCAAGGGGTATGTAAAATAAAATCATGAGAACTGGTGGTAGAGGGATATAATTATATCAATGTTCTCTCATATGGAATTATTAAAAAGATGTAAAACAGACAAAAGAATGTATGGTTTTAAATATTCTGTAAAACAGAATTGTGCACAAATGGTGAACAATTGCTAAAATGTATTTACTTATATTGAAAGCTATATGATAAAATAGGCTAAAAGTTTTGGCTATAATACACAGATGGAACAATGGGCAAATATGTGGTTGAAAGGATAGAGATTTACATTGTTAAAATCTTAAAAAGAATGTTTATCAGATGAAAGTTGGTATTTTTCACCAAGGAAATTGTCTAGAACTGTGATGGTGAACCGATGGCATGTGTGTCACCGGTGGCATGTGGAGCCATATTTGCTGGCATGGCAGTCCTCAGCTCCAGCGCACATGCACACACCAACTTGCTGATTTTGGGTCTTCTGGGGAGCTGGGGGAAGCCCATTTTCGCCCTCCCCAGACTTCAGGAAAGCCTCCAGAGTCTGGGCAGGGAAAAAACTCCGCCCCCCCATGTGGGGGGCATGCGCCCATATGTGCAAATGGGTGGGCACACGCACACAATTTTGGCACACCTTTAGAAAAAGGTTAGCCATCACTGGTCTAGAATGTATAAAGGCACTTCAAATTTATGCTGGAAATGTGAATGAGGGTCTTTTTAATCATCTTTGATGCACATGTAAAAAACTAAAAAATCCTGGATTCAAGTACATCCACTGATTTAAAGGAACTTAAAAGATCAATATACAATTGAAACCAGAGATCTTCCTTTTGGGACTGGTACACAAACAATTGGAAAAAAGTCATAGAACTTTCCCTGCAGGGAAATTATTCTATGCATAAAAATGCGGAGATTTGGCATTACTTGAATGGAAAATGTTTGAGAAAATGATGCATCTTGCTGAGAGAGCCTTATTGACTACTTTGATGAAATATAGTATCTACATTTATTATTGACTGGAAATCCCTTATAGACTTTTAGCATGAAATTGAAAAAATGAACATGATTTATGGTTTTCATGATTAAACCAAATAGAAAGAAAAGAGGTCAGTTGTAATCTTAGAGTAAGACATAAACTTACACTTGTACTATAACTGCTGTACAGAAAATCGGAAACTTTACATTAGTTTAAAATCTATATTAGTTTTTATATTAAAAAAATATTTAATAAAAGTTGTGTGTATCTGCAATATCTGCAATACACATACACACAACTTTTTATGACCTTTTAATCCCTTTATTTGGGTGGAGTCCGGGTGACCAAATGAAGCTGAACATTTACTGGCCAGAAGCCCTTCCTGATGCCTACTTGGAGTTCACAGCAGATATTTTCTCTTGGCACCCTGGGAAACATCTGCCGCTGCCTAGGATTGAATTCTCAACCTTCCAAGTGAGAACATCTTCCCCTCTAGGCCACAGTGCCACTCTAAGTTTGGATATTATATTTTCTAATAATTTGGAAATATTACTGGTTCAAATACCTTGCATGTATCCTTAGGTTGGTTGTGTGAATGTAACTGTGTTAATCTGATTCCAATACAAGATGTAGTCTTGGTAAAAATGTTTGATATACACCGCCCCCCTCATTTGGTAACTGCAATCTGTTCCTTAAAATTGCAAGCAAAATAATCAGCAAGTTAAATATCTACTAAATAAACCACATAAATGAATGGAGAGGGAAAGGGGGAGGGGAAGAGGGAGAGGGAGGGAGGGACAGAAATTGCTGGTTCCTGCTGTCCCTTGTATAGTTACGCCAGCATTACTTTCACTCCAAGAGAAATTTAGTTGAAAGTGCACATATTAGTTGGAATATTTATTAATACAATTATATTTGTGAACAATTACTAAACAGCAGCAATCTAAACTGGCGCAGCCAATTGCTGAATCAATATGGTTACACAATGAAATGTTGTGGCTCCAAAAAACCATGTTCTGAAACAAAATGTTGCAAGGACTCAGAAAATTAGGATCAATGAATATTAATATAGTGTCAATATTTCATTCATAATTTCTGCATGAACCAAAATATACTTGTGCATTACTAAATCATCCTCACAATGTAGACAATTTTTCAGGGCAGTAGCAATAGCTCTTAGACTTATATACCGTTTCACAGTGCTCTACAACTCTCTCTAAGCGGTTTACTGAGTCAGTATATTGCCCCGAACAATCTGTTTCCTCATTTTACCAATCTCGGAAGGATGGAAGGCTGAGTCAACCTTGAGCCGGTGAGAACTGAACTGCTGGAAACCAGGAGTCAGCAGAAGTAGCCTGCTGCTAACCTGCATTCTAACCATTACATTAGAATGGTTGAGTTAGGGGATCAGTTGAGCATCTTCTTGTCATGGCTTTGAAACAAATATTGAGTACAATGTATTCATTCTCTCTGGTGGCTATGTACACCTATATATAAATTGGAATGGTAAAGAAATATGTGGCTATATATAGAATAGCTGCCAAATTCTTTGGTGAATAACACAGTCCTATAAACAAATCCATCCCAAATGTCTTGGTAGGCTGAGTTATTAATCTTCTGCTACCTACATTTGAGAAGAATGTAGGTAGCAGAAGATTAAGAATATTCAAAGAGAAGGAATGAAAGAGGACCAACACTGTAGAACACCTATATAGAACTTTGCTGAAATCCCACACAGCAATCTGAAATAAGTATATAAGAGCCACCCACAGTGAGACACACTTTCTCTAAGCAACAAAAGGATCAGGAGAAGCTACCTGGAAAGATATAAGCATACATTGAGAGTGCTATATTCAGAAAACATCTCCCAGGCTTCTTATTCTTTTCATCCAGTGTTTCATAAATAATAAGTACAGGTTTATTTTTTTATATTCTGAATCAAAAATGGTATGTCCATGCATACCTACACAATTCTAATTGGCCAGGCTACATTTGAGTTCCAGAAGAATTCCTATACATTTTTATATCTTCCAACAAGGTTTTAAGTAGTTCATCAAGATTGGCAAGTCCCATTTTTGTCACTACTGGTTGATAGTATTTATGCCACACTCACTAGATTCTTGGCCATTTACAATAATGATAACAAAAACAAGGTAAAAGAGTTAAAATTCTACAGTAAGATTAAATAATTCAACAAAGCCATCATTCACTATAAAACATTTGGAATTAACCTTTAAGGTAAAGGTAAAGGTTCCCCTCACACATATGTGCTAGTCATTCCTGACTCTAGGGAGCAGTATTCATCTCTGTTTCAAAGCCAAAGAGCCAGCACTGTCGCGGTGATCATGTGGCCAGCCTGACTAAATGCCAAAGGCGCACGGAACACTATTACCTTCCCACCAAAGATGGTTCTTATTTTCCTACTTGCATTTTTACATGCTTTTGAACTGCTAGGTTGGCAGAAACTGGGACAAGTAACAAGAGCTCACTCCATTACGTGGCACTAGGGATTCGAACCTCCAAACTGCCAACCTTTCTGATCGACAAGCTCAGCATCTTAGCCACTGAGCCACCACATTCCTCTAACTTTTAAAGATAGACAAATCAATAATAGTTCTGCTCTCATCTAATTATAATAGAATACAGATATATAGATGAAACATTTAAAGAACTGAAGGTGATTCATACTAATTACCTTATACAACTTACATTTTAAAAAAAGTTTAAGACCTCAATAACTGTCTTTTTAAAATGAAAGCTAATTATTTTAAGAATTTTAAGAATTCTAGTCTTTTAAAAAGTAAAGGTATGTAAAACCATACTAGCACATTCAACATCTCCTGCCAAAAACATGGGAAAACTGTAAACCAACAAAGAAAATATTCAACCACTGGGGGAGGAACAAGCACTTTACAATTAGTTCCCTTCAATAACTGTTTACATTCTCTTAATTTTATCAACTATTTTGCTTAACTGTATTAGACCCTGAAAATATCTGTATAACTAGCCCTCAATCATTACTGGCTGAGAACTCGACACTTCTCCACATAGGATATTACAATGGGGGGGGGGAATCAACAGTGAATTATGTGGTGTTTACATACCTACCCATTTTAACTGACAAAAGGAAATATATGTTAAGAAATGGAAGGACAAATTAATTGGATCATCAGCTTTTTTTTAATCAATTATACTGAATCAAAACATTTTTTTCAAAATTGTTCCATTAAAAAATTACTGAGATCAAATAGTTTTAATTTACAGTGGTATATCTTTAAATCAAGTTCCTTAGAACACTAAGACACAACATTCAAAGGTAATAACAAGACATTCAATTCCCTGAAGCAAAGTACTCTCAATATTATGTTTCATGGTTCTTCCAAGTTAATCCAAGTGTGTAGAAGTGCCACTGAAGCCTATAAAAAGTCAAAATATCTGGCACACTAATAGTTTTTAAAAGCTCATAAAATGATTTTACCTGTGTCAGCTATTTTTCTGTCTTTTGAAATCACTGTATTTAGTTCCTATATTTCTACTGATTATTTTATAAAGGTACTTTTGATAAATTCCTTTATGATGTAGTAACACTAACATCAGACCTATTTTTGGAACATACAGGTAATCCCTGAGTTACAATCATTCATTTAGTGACCATTCAAATGACAGCAGCACTGAAAAAAGTGACTTATGACTTATGACTATGCATCATCTCTATGGTCATGGAATCAAAATCTGGGCATTTGGCAACTCGCTCATATTCAAGATGAGTGCAGTGACCCAACGTCATGTGATCACTTTTTGTGACTTTCTGACAAGCAAAGTCAATGGGGAATCCAGTTTCACTTAACCACCATGTGACTAACTTAATGGTGGCAAGAAAGTTTATAAAATAGGACATTTAACAGCTGTCTCACTTAGCAACAGCAATTTTTAGTTCAATTATGGTCCTAGAGTTGAAGACCACCTGTAGTTGCCCCAAACTATTTATCTCAGCATTATTAGAAATCCATTGTAAGTAAAAGAAAGCATGATCCCATCTATTTCATAAAGGAATAAACAGAAAGGTAGAAAAGATGAGTCAGTGTAAATAATATACTGCACTAACAGTATGATCATAATGCAGTTCCAATAGTAAAAAAACACATTAAGCCAACTCTAAACAATCCATTCTAAACAATCCAGAATTAGCAACGTTCTTGATTTTTTTTCAGAGAGGCCACAAAAGTATAAATCTCTAGCAAAAAAATCTTGATGAAACTAATTCCCTATGAACCTCTACACCAGACTGTAATCTTCTTAACATACTTCTTAGAACTTAGCATATCTTAAATGCTCTTTGCTCTAAAACACGCTTGACATTCAAAAGCAACATACCAATAGCATCTGCTCTAGACTTAATTCCAAGCAACTCTAATTTAAAATGACTTCAGACAGCCAGTGTTTACTCAGTCAACACAGGTAGACTCAGACTCCAAACAAGGAAGTATCATATATTCAGTCAAAGAAATACAAGAAGTTTTGGACAGCAGAAGAGTTCTAATTATGGAAGAGCAAGATCAGAATGTTAATAGAAGTCGGGGGAGGGGAATATGAGCCTTTGGGTGTAACAAGAACTCCTGGCAAGACTTCAAAGGCTTACTAGAAATGTGCTGGCCAACAAAGACCAGTTGAACGCTCACCTGGCCGTGTTAAGCAACGGGTGGTTGGTTCCCACCAATTTGCGAATCTGCATGGCGATATTGCTCAGCTCGTCGCTCAAGAGACACCGCAGGCTCATGAAAGAGGTCGGGTAGCCCACAATTTTCTCGGCCTCCGAAACCACTTTGCTCCAATAGGAAGCCGAAGAAAGCTGCCTGGGCTTTCCACATCCTTCAGCCCAGAACTGGGCAAGTATCCGGGAGCAACTTTTAACACAAGGCGACAGCAACACGGGGCGCAGCATCACTTCCAGAAAGCCGAAGTCACCCACGCGGCTCTTGCTGCCACTTGTCCGTCCCCGAATTGTATCTGGGCAACAAACAAGCAAGGATCCGCTACAGGCCTGATCATCGGTATCAAGTCCTGCTCCAAGTCCTCCAACCTTTCACTACCAGTAGTTTTTGCTGCTTCTCCGCTCGTATTTATGCGCGCCTTTCCGCTTCTGCCCCGCCCCTTTTTGCAATCTTCTTCGTCCGACCACGGAGGAGAAGGAGCACTACTCCCGCTTTATAAACTCCTTAAAGTCGGTGGGTGGGGGTGGAAACTCTGCTCTAAGTAGCCTTCCCGGTACCGAAGCGGCACGCTAATCTCATGGAGGCAGCCATCTTAAGTGTCGCAAAATGACAGCTAGAGAATCGGGGAAATTACACTTTTGCACCGTTTCTTTACCTTACGGTATTGCCAAGGAGTACAATCCTCTCTGGAGGAGGACGAGTAGTTAGTACGGTTCGTAAGTACCGAGGTCTGAGTTCCAAATTGCCTGGTCCTCCAGGCTCACCGTGAAGTGAAGCGTAAAGTTCGTGATTCTTGAAATACAATCTCCAATCCGGTTGTAAAGTAAATACTCTGAAAGTTATTCCTTGAGTTCGCCGCCTCTTCTTTTGTAGGAACTTTATAGAAGAAGAATGCAAGGAGAAACCGCCGTGTTAGATCGCTGGTATTTTTGAACCCGTCCCGTTCGCTTGGCTTGGCTTTTAGCTTTATTGTCCCACAGAATAATTTGCTAAATAAAACAGTCTCCACTCGAGCAACCTGAATTTAGACTAGTACAGTTATGTGCGCGTTTTATTAAACTAAGTATTTTTTCGGTGAAACATGTCTTCATGGAAGTATACCTAAAATTATGCAAATGGAAGCAAATTATTGCTAGATTGTATGACACCTGGCTTCCAATGACAGGAGTCAGTCACCCTTGAGCAGTTGCATTTCAGCAACTACTAGTGAAATCGGTTGCATATACTTAGAGTAAAGTTAAAGTTACAAATTTCCTGATGAGCACTTTTTCCAGCTCAACGTTATGAATCGTTTTAACTATGGAAATTCATCCATGATGTATTATATTGATATATTGATCCATGATATATTACACTGATAAGTGGTCACAGACATGGAATAGCTTGCATATATTATAAGTTAGAGACAATTTGACAGGTAACATCCATTCCAAGCCTACTGCTGCACACTGGATTAAAGAGAGTAGTGGTAATGTTTCTTCCACTAATAGTCCATGCTTGGCAAGAGAAGAAACAATACTGGAGGGATTCCAGTAATTGCTTTCCTTAATTTGTCCCATGTCAAGAAAGTAATGATGGCACCAGACTCTGGCCTAATTACTGTACTGAGGCAAAATAAGCCTCAGGAATTGGGGTAGCACATTTTATGCTGGCCTACTTTTCTTGCTTAAGGACTAGTGCCTAGCTCTAAAGCAACTGTCTAGGTACGTGATGGTGAACCTATGGCACGTGTGCCAGAGGTGGCACATAGAGCCCTATCTGCTGGCAAGCACTCCATTGCCCCAGATCAGTTCTCTGTGGTGTTTCTTTCATGAGCTTCTGTTTCCCTGAAAATGATGAAGCAGATGCTCACAAAAGAATAGCATCTTATCTCTTGCCGTGCTGCCGGTGTTGAGATGCCCCCCTCCCACCGGCCAGCTGGTCTTTGGGTCTCTGCTGCACATGTGCGTGTGTCAGTGCATGCATGCACATGCACACGTTTGCACATGTCTATGCATGTGCACACATGCACACGTTCACACACACATGCACCTTTCAGTTTTGTCCAAAGGACAAAAGGCTAAGGGTGAAAAAGGGTTATTGAGAAGGTTTTTGTGATTCTAAAACTGCTTCTGGCTTTTATATTGCCTTGAATGTTGGTGACCTCAGCTAATACTTCATTGTTAGGTTGCCCACCCTTCGGGTTCTGGATTGATCCATTAATACATCTGCCCTTGTGCGCTTAGGTTAATGTTTCTTAATTAAATGTGCAATGTATGAATCTACTATCTCTACTACTAATCAGGTGGAGGAAGAAAGCTACTCTCCTTTATTCATTCACTCAGTGGAAGCTCATGGACAATGAGATCAAATTCTACTCTTTTTAAGCAGATCAAGCTAGATTGGTGTTTCATTTAAGAAAAAAAAAGGGAGGGGGGTTATATTCAAAAAGTCTTTGCCCTGCCCATGTGAATGACACAGCCTATCACTAATGAGAAAATAGTTTAATAGGATCTGGGAAAATTTGAAGTACAAATGTTATAAACACCCGATATGCAAATTGTGCACTGCATGAAGGCACTCCAAGTGCTGGAAGGGGTATCAATTGTAAGTTTTAAAAAAATGACAAGAAAGGTTCAGCCACCAAAACCAGTGACTGAACCTATAACCATAACCCAGGAGGTCAGCACTTTTCTTCTTCTGTAATTATATTTTATCAGTTTTGAACATTAAAAAGTGAGGATTGCTATGTGAAATCCTGGCAAGAGCACTTTGTATGCCAGAATAGCTTCTGCTTATAATGTATCCTTACATCCTACATAACGATTTAAATAAGATACCTATAAATTATTGGTCTCCTTGCTGGAAATGTACATACCATATTTTTCGGCGTATAAGACACACCTTTTTCCCTCAAAAAAGGCCAAAAATCTGGGTGCGTCATACTCTGAACATAGCATTTTTTGCCTCCTGAAGCTCCACCCCCTTCACCAAAATGGCTGTGCAGGGTCTGTAGAAGGCTTTCAGAGAACTCCTGGGGGCTGGGGAGGGCAGAAAAGAGTGAAAAATGTGCCATTTTTTGCTCAATTTTGCCCCCCCAGCCCCCGGAGTACTCTATAAGCCTCCTAAATGCTATGCATGCAATTTCTTTTTATAAAAACAGGCCCATTTTTGCAAAATATACTCCGGTGCGTCTTATACTCTAAAAATATGGTATGTTTTGTAATAAAATACATTGAAAGGGGGAATCAGTAGTTTAATTTAAAGATATAGGAGTTTCTAGTTTATCCTGTTTTTTTATTCATTATATGGGTTAGGGATAAAATCACTGGAGGCATAAAGAATTAGTACCTTATATGGTTATTCTTGCTGCATGAATTCTTAAGGATTATAACTTTTACAAACAAGTGCCTCTTTATTTAAATATATGAATTGTAAATTAGAGATAGAAAACATAAATATGTGATTGTTTCCTTTTTACCACTTACAGTGCAGTATAAATATATGTGGGAAAACTTAGAAAGAAGTGTTTCACCATGCAGGGGACCAAACATATTCCTTTAAAAACTAAAGCTAGAAGCTAGTAGCTACTAGAGGCTGAAGCTATTAACTTCAGAAACTAGTACACGCATGCCTGTGAAGACAATGGGGAAGATGAAGGCTCCATAGTAGCCTGGAATAAGGAGCAACTTCTTTAATGATTCAAAGATTGATCCACCACACATAACTTCCACACATTGTGAAATATGACCTACCATCTAATTCATGTGTATTTCAAAATAACTGCCACTGAATTCAGTGAGACTTGGTCTCAATAGTTTCTTTCAGGGAATCCCGTTGGACTGTTTTAAAATCCTGGGCAGTATGACAGACAAAATCTTACTCAGCAGTCCAGAATTATGAAAAAGAGCAGCATTCACTCTTATTTTTCCTTGTCTTTCTTTCTTGCTGGGGTACATTATACAATATACTGGATAATTTTCTGTACATTGCTCACAACAGGAATGACTAAATAAAGATGAATTCCAGACTGGTTCCATATATGGCACTAGTTGGTGGTTTTCAGGGGATCATTTCCTGACCTCAGAAAAGTCTGTCTTTGCAGCATAATGGGCCAAGAACATATACATTCTCATTCTACTTTTGATCAGGGCTGCTCAGTTTTTCTGGAAACTCAGGTACACAGTTTACTGATTATATGCCAATAAAATTATGTTTTAGCTACATAGTGATTTGGGTGCTTTAGGCGAGCCAGGTTTTGGCCACAATACATCGAACTTTGTTGTTATTAGTTGCAAAGTTGTTTCCAACCCATTGGGACCCCATGGACAACGTTCTTCCAGGCCTTCCTGTCCTCTACCATCCCCCAGAGTTCATTTAAGCTCATGCCAACTGCTTCAGTGACTCCATCCAATCATCTCATTCTCTGTCATCCCCTTCTTCTTTTGCCCTCAATCTTTCCCAACTCCAGTGAGTCATATGACCAGTGGGCATTGGGGCAGCCCTCGAGCTTCAGAACTGAGTCATAAATACCTTTTCAGGGATCCATAACTTTGAATGGTCACTTAAAGAGCCGAGGTGGTGCAGTGGTTAGGGTGCAGTACTGCAGGCCACTTCAGCTGACTGCTATCTGCAGTTCAGCGGTTCAAATCTCACCGGCTCAAGGTTGACTCAGCCTTCCATCCTTCCGAGGTGGGTGAAATGAGGACCCAGACTGTGGGGGCAATATGCTGACTCTGTAAACTGCTTAGAGAGGGCTGAAAGCTCTATGAAGCGGTATATAAGTCTAACTGCTATTGCTATTGCTAAATGACCGGTCATAAATTGAAGACTACTAGTAATATTTGCTTTCTTGATGAAATCTAATTTCATTGACAACCTCTCAATTAAGAAAAGCCATCAGCTCTCGTATATTACATGAGGTTTTATCGTATGTTAGCAATTCTGACAAAGACTGAAATTTAACTTCAGTTTTTCAATACAGCAATCACTCTTGCTTAGACCTTTCCAGAGATGGTATTCAGCAGATTCTGACTAGTTCTGGAGAACCAGTAGCGGAAATTTTGAGTAGCAAATACCACCTCTGACTGGCCCCGCCCCCATCTATTCTCTGCCTCCCGAGACCCAGCTGATCAGGAGGAAATGGGGATTTTGCAGTAACCTTCCCCTGGAGTGGGGAGGGAATGGAGATTTTTACAATATCCTTTTCCTGCCACACCCACCAAGCCACGCCACAGAACCAGTAGTAAAAAAAATTGAATCCCTCCACTGGAAATTTCCTAACATGGACCTTTCCACTCAGCTCTGTAAAAAAATATATGATGCCTTTTTCCCCCTAGTCATTATCCAACAACAAATGTCTCCCCCTCCCCACCAAAAAAACCCCCCAAGTCCCACTCTTACTGTAAACTACACGTCTATTTTATGTGACTCTTAGTTTAGCTACTTCATTTTTGGACGACTTCTTTTCCATTCTTAATTTTAAATTTTATTTAATGTTTTTTACATAGGTTGAAAGTAAACATTTACTAGAAGTAACATGAGTCAAGGGAATTAACTCTTTCTATTCATTATTGAGGTCCATGGTTTGCCATGGATCTATAGCTTGCCCATTGTGATCGCCATTTTTCCTTGGTATATAGCAATAGCAGTAGACTTATATACCGCTTCATAGGGCTTTCAGCCCTCTCTAAGCGGTTTACAGAGAGTCAGCATATTGCCCCCAACAATCTGGGTCCTCATTTTACCCACCTCGGAAGGATGGAAGGCTGAGTCAACCCTGAGCCGGTGAGATTTGAACCGCTGAACTGCTGATCTAGCAGTAGCCTGCAGTGCTGCATTTAACCACTGCGCCACCTTGGCTCTATAGCATCTTGCTTCTTCCTTAAAACTGCAATGATAACACAGGTGCTGTAAAACTCAAAGCAAAACATCTATTAGTTCTTTTTCCACCATGTACACACCATGATTTGATAAAACATGTTATACTCCTTATTAGAAACAACATTTCCCAAATGAGGAATTTCTGCATAGTTTTTGTCAAATACATTTTGTCAATCTGGAAAGGAGCATTTGGCAAAAAATGTTACTCAAACACAAGGCAGGCAAAATGGGGGGTGGAAGAATGTGGGGGTAGCTTTCATGGAAGCAGATGCATCCATACCATTCATGGCCTTTCCAATTAACCTGGGGGTGGAATAAGATAAAAGCTTGAATAGGTCCAACTTTTACATGAAATAATTTTTTCCCTAAAAGCGCCATTAATTAGGCCTATTTTTTTTTCATTTAAAAACAAAAGAGGAGGAGACTTCTCATCTTGCTTCAGTTTTCCACACCAGTGTTTTGAAAGTGTAACTCATTCCAGAAAGAGAGATACCAAGTCACTAAAACAATAAAAATATACCTACTCTACATCTATTAGTCTTGAGGCAGCCATGATTATTGGGAGTCTTCTCTAGGTTCCCTGTGCTCAAATATCACTGCCCTATTTTCCTGTAATGCTCCAATAAATAACTATTGCAGAGTGTGGGCACAATCTCTGCCAAGGCTGCCTAAGTGCTGAAGGAGGTCAAGCATAGCAGCCTCCTGCTATCAGAGCAGAGAAACTATCCAGCAAAAAGAATGCTTATTTACTGAATCTACAGCTGAATAATTTTATAGAAATAGCCAAGAAATGCAGAGATTAGGGCAGAAGAAGAAAGAGGAGAATCTGTGAGAAACATGAGAACTCCCTGGAACTTTAACATAAAGATAATGAAGCCTGAATCTATATATCAACTAATGAAAAATGCACAGAATCACAGAATATTTTTAAGATGTTCCAAGTATTAAGATACCAAATGTGTAGTTGTTTAGAGTCTACGAATTAAAGGATGGGAAAGGAAATCTGTCATGCAAAGCAGCTAGGAAAGAAAGCTTAACAAGCAGGAACAAATGCCAGTTGCTAGAAATCTAGAACACGCTAAAACATTAATCTGATTGCCTTCAGTTCTCCTTGCCTGCTCTATGGATAAATTCTAGAATCACATGATTACTCTCTAACGAGGTTCTTATAGCTTCCACTAACTGAACTATTTCTTTCCTATTAGTATTAAGTTCAGCGTAGCTGATCCCCCTAGTAGCCTAATTCCTTCCTCCTTCTTTGAAGTTTCGGGAGGTGCCTGTCAAGAACCTATTGGATCTCTCACTTGCCACAGATTTTGATTCCCAAGGTCAAAAGGAACTTTCTGTTAGCCCAAATGAAGAGGTAGAATACTATTTAGGAAAAAAAATGAATAAAGAGCCAAATTTTCAAAGAAGCTCACTCTGGGAAAGAAAAGATCATTATTAGCAGCCAGCAAACCAAAGTGCTTGAATCATGAAAGGTTAATTAAGTTCAATTCCTGCATTCACCAAATATGTTCTATTTCCATAAGCAAGATATAAAATAGCTTATCACAATGGCATGGTTCACACAACTTATTGAGACATGATTGGATCTTCACAAAGCACTGAACCACAGACTGTCCAACTAAATTTGGATTTTTGATCTTGTCTAGCATTATTTGAACACAGGATATCTATGGGGGTCACAGGCTACATTTAGAAAATTGCATGTTTCTATATTAGATTTTAAGAAAAATAAGAATTTATATTAATTCTACTCTGCATTAAATAATTGTGCATTTTCACCTACAACAGAAGGCAATTTTTTCCTAAATAATTCTTGAAGAAGTTTTTCCCATATCCTAAACTTTAAGCTAACAACCTTTCCCACTTTGGAACCATGTGTCTGAGTGTATGAATGTTTGTGCAGCTGCAGACATTCTTGAAATACAGAATACCAACTATTTTGACCCTTTCCAGCTTGGGTTTATGCCAGCAAACATATTTTCCCTTTGTCATCTTGTCAAATAAATTCATTTCAAGAGAAGGAGGAAGTATATCTCTATTGTTCCTGCTTGACTTTTTAGCAGCTTTTAATGCTATTGAGCACAATATTCTCCTGGTTTGACTGTGATGATTGGAATACTGTGTTGCAGTGCTTCTACAATTCCATGCAGGGATGATTTAATAGAGTTATGTTTATCAAGTGTATCTTTGCAATGTGATATTATTAGCAATAGCAATACCATTTAGACTTATATACTGCTCCACAGTGCTCTCTCTAAGCAGGTTGCACAGTCAGCATATTGCCTCCAACAATCTGGGTCCTCATTTTACCCACCTCAGAAGGATGGAAGGCTGAGTCAACCTTCAGCTGGTGAGAATCAAATTGCTGAACTGCAGGCAGCCAGCAGTCAGTAGAAATAGCCTGCAGTACTGCATTCTAACCACTACTCCACTATGGCTCATTATTTAGAAAGATGTGATGTCACTCTTTTTGACATCAATGCCTTTTAACTTCTAAGGACAGTCATTCAAATTTTATGTTGAGGAGTCATCAATATGCAGAGAAGTATCAGGTTTATTTTTTCCCAACAGCTGACTCAAGTGGTGCCCCAAATGTCAATGGTGATACTAGAAGCCCAAGTGATCTCTTTGTAGGGATGTATATTACAAACTACTATGATATCCAGAGGGAGAGCCAATGATAACACATTATTGTAGCACTTGTATGATTATGTCATTATATAAGCATCATTTAGAGCTGTGGTGGTGTAGTGGTTAAAATGCAGTACTACAGGCTGACTGCTGACACCCGGCTGCCAGCAGTTGGCAGTTCGATTCTCACTGGCTCAAGGTTGACCCAGCCTTCCAGCCTTCCGAGCTGGGTAAAATGAGGACTCAGATTGTTGCGAAAAATATGCTGACTCTGTAAACTGCTTACAGAGGGCTGTAAAGCACTGTGAAGCAGTATGCTATTCAGTACAATTTGCTGCTGTCCTCTTTATCAATTATACCCTTTTTTAGATCAACATACATTAGCCACTGTAGCTCATGGCATCCCTCTTCCCAAAGAATCAAACTTCCAAATGTTCATTTTAAGAAAGGGAGATAGATTATAGCATAAAACAAATGTCAATTTTTGCCCATTCTGTAATACGTTTTGATGGTTTTTAAGACAATAATGTTTTCAGCCAAGCATAAAAATCCCAATAATTAATAAATTAATTATTAAACATATAGTTAAATATTTTTTTGAAGAAGAAATATCTTATGAGGACTTTTTTGAAAACTCTTTGATGGTCAGTTAGAAATCTAGACTTTTGGTGTGGCTTTGAATTTCTAATACCTTACCAGTATTTTATATGGCCAGTTTTTCTATGCTTCCTAATGTTATCTGGCCAAGGTCTGTAAATAAAATCCATTGCTATTGCACAAAAGAAGACTGGGGCTAGGAAATCTTTATATACATGAATTATGTGACCTTAGCTGATAAATCATGAAAAGTTGTCAAATATGTGAAAAAATATGCTATATCAAACAATATCCAATAGCATATATAAAAAACTCCAAATATGTCATTGTATATAGTGTGATCTTATTTTAGATTTCTGTAAGTACAAATTCACTGGTTTCTATTTTGGCCATGTTTGTCAGCTCTGCAAAGAGCATATTCATAGCTCAGTCTGCTATTGCTGCCTTGAAAGTCTGCTACATTTTACAAATTAACCTCCTCATAGAAACTTTAAAAGGAGTATTCAAATCCATGTTTCAAGTGAACAAGTGACATTATCTCTGTATCCTTTCCTATGTTGTGATATACCAGGAACATTACATTTCATTAACTAATTGGTTGATTAAAAATTTAACTGAGATAATCAGTTAAAAACTATTCCCCCAGTGAATCAATAATTCCCGATTGGCCATGAGATTTAATCATCAGCACAACATAAATACTAACAGAAATGAACATGGGAAGGACCTCTTTAAATCTAAAGAAGCATTTTTTTCTTTTGCCTCCTCTAGGACAAATGCTTTGCTTCCCTCAAAGTTGGCCTAATATGGCATAGGAGTCCATATTCTGAAACAGCCTTCCCCAATCTTGTTACACTCCAGGTGTGTGGATTTAAAGTACCAGAATTCACATTGCTAAGAACGCATCAATGAATTTGCAAATTGATTGTGAAATGTATATAAAATATTAGCTACAATTTATTTAACTGGCATCTCTAGATATACCAACCATAGCATTTCATTGAAGAAAATACTTTAACTGGTGAAAAATTATGCAATTACTTACTGTTTGTTTCAAATATTGTGTCATTAATTGCCCAAATATTATTTAGGCTTAGGGATGTTAAAATGAGTAAGTCTAAACCACAATAAGAGATCCAAATAATGCAACCCAACAATATTATATTAAACCATTATTTGAAGTGATATTCTGTTCAAATGATAAAAGTAGGAAACAAACTGTGGCTCCAAATCACAAACTGTTTGTGTCCATCATCTTATACTATAGACCAGTTGCCTTCATGGGATTCCTGCAAAAATGCCATGCTGGTTTCTATTTGTAAAAAAAACAACACCATAGGATGGCACCTTCCCAGTCATAGACCATTAACCTTTATCTGCTCAACATGGTTAGCAGATGCCAAGGAATGCCATTTGAACAAGTCTTAATTGGTTGCTTCAAGAGATGGATTTCATTGAAACAGAGATTCCAGGGAAAATTCCTACAGATTCTGCAAGACAACTCAAAGCAAGAACAAATAGAGGAGATGAAAGAGACAGATGAAATATCTGCAAGTAAATAATCAAGCTCAGAGAGTGCCAAGTACTTTATAATTCAATTTGTTGTTGTTATTATTTAAGAGCTTACCCCACCCACGGTTTTATTTGTGTATGCACAGCTACAGTTAAAGGATGAAGCTTTTATATATTTGAATGTATTGCTTTTTGATGAAGCAAATCTTTTTCTACAACAAAGAAGGTTTATGTTTAACATTCAATTCATGCACCATTAAACCCAACTGCAAAATATCCATTGATTTTAATAAACCTCGAGTACAACTATAAGCTCAAAACAAATACTTAAAAATATAAAACTGTGAGTTTGCTTGGCAATAGTTAAATCCTACCAACTCAAATCTCAATACAGTGTGGAAAATAATGAATTGATACAATGTTACATTTATATCACTGTTATTTTTATTCATTTATTCCTTGTAGACCTCTTTCTTGGACAATTTACAACAAGTAACATTTCAAATATTGCCAATTTCCACTGGTGGCTTAGTGACAATTTACACATTGACTGCTCATGTCAAGAATACAAGGAGGCTTTTTCTTCTTGATTGCGCAGTGGTTAAATGCAGCACTGCAGGCTACTGCTAGATCAGCAGGTCAGCGGTTCAAATCTCACCGGCTCAGGGTTGACTCAGCCTTCCATCCTTCCGAGGTGGGTAAAATGAGGACCCAGATTGTTGGGGGCAATATGCTGACTCTCTGTAAACCGCTTAGAGAGGCCTGAAAGGCCTATGAAGCGGTATATAAGTCTACTGCTATACTGCTATAGCTTCCATGAAATCCTACATGGATGAAGTTTTAGTCTAGATTACCAGATTGACGAGACAAATGTAGTAGTTTAACAATCTGTTACTGGCTGCTGGCAACAATCACAAGTGCCTTAAGTACAATGAAATGCTTGCCTTGCACAGTAGGAATTTTTAGATTTCTATTGAATAAAGAACATAGATTCTGTAAATTGTACAGACATACATTTTACTATTAAAGGAGAATATTTGTAGATCAGCATTGAAATGATGGCTCCTTGGTGCTCTCTTGTTTTCAAGGACATTTCATTATCCTAACTAGGTAACATCATCAGTGCTAGTAAGGAGTGCTGTTTGCTGTCAGTTTATATTCTGGTGTCTTACCTGTCTGTGTGGGTCTTAGAGATTCTTTGGTTGGGTTGTTTACTGATTGGCATTTTACTATTTTAAATTTTATTATTTTACTATTATTTACCATTTTTCCATAATAAGTATGCTGATGATGAGAAAACATAAATACCAGAGAGTTCCATTAACCAAATCTGGGATTTAATAACCAAAAGGTAAATGTGTCAATGGCTACATTGACTAGTGAAGGGGTCAGCTATGATTATGCACCATGCACAAATGCTATGTACATTTATTGCATGATTTGAACAAGATACTATTATCTAGTCTCAGTTTCCATCTTTATAATGGGAAGATAATCAAGTGTTTCATACCGTGAGAAAGAGATTTGAGTCACAATTATTTTAAAATTCACATTTCTGCTCTGCCTCTATTTGAGTAGGCGGCAGTAGCCATGATTTGAGTCCTTTCATCACTTGCAGTTTACACAAGTTTACATTGGAATATCCTTGCAAATCCAATCTCCCCTTTGCTCAAACTGCTTTGCATGGTGTCATTTCAAGTGTTAAAACCTTCATTTGTATTTTGACTTCATTTTTTCTCAAATGTCTATGGAGATTCTCAGTCATCCAGGCCACAGCTGTCTCAAAAATGCTCTTTCAAAAGACAACTGGACTGTTTTTTCCCTGAGGAAGAAGACATTTTGCTTCTCATTGAAAAAGCTTCATCGGTTCTGGCAGGATGGTGGGGGCGATGGAAGGAGTTGTTCCGACAGAATTTGGGGGGGGGGGTCATATTTATTTGCAGTCATCTAGTCGTTAGCACTCTCCCTGAGAACTCTTGAGGCTACTTGTGCCCTCAGCGTTACCTATATCCGAGTGCAAATGGGGACAGAATCTTCTTGGAACTTGGGAAAGGACTGCTGAAAGGAGATAGGTCATGTCTTATCCCTCCCCTGCTGTTGAGAGACAGCTGTTCAATGTTAACATGGATGGCCTCTTTTATTCTTCTTTCAAACTAATGATCCTATCTATCCAGAATGAGGACCCTGACTATAAGTCAGTCCATTCAGCAGTTCCAAGAAGATTCCACCCCATGTGCACTCTGATACAGGTGACCTTGAGGGCACAGATAAACCCCCAAGTGGCCTCAAGAGCTCTCAGGGACAGTGCTAGTGACCAGATGACTTCCAACCTCCCCCCTCCCCCCATGCATCCTACCAGAACCAATGAATATGTTTACAAAGTCTAACGAACATTCATCAGTCATTGGTAAGAGACCAAGAGAGAGATGCCTGTATTTTAAGTGAGGAAATACATGATATTAGCTATTTATCAATCAGTGCCCTTAGAATATACTTCCCCTAGAAAGAATGGCAATACAACACAGTTTGTTAGCCAATCAAGAGCACAATGATAGGGCAGCACATCTTAGCAAATGTTGTACTGCTACATTATGAGCATATGCTAGGAAGTGTTAGAGAGGAAATGGTTGGTGATCTCGGACTTTAATTCCAACTCACACCTCTACATCACTTAAATGGTGATGTGTATCTCCCTTGGGAAATGCAGACAGACTCCATGGGAGGTATAAAGAACCCTTTGTTGAACTGTACATTGTTACAATAAATCCTTCTTCCCCAAAGTTTCATTGTATTGTTTTCATTGTTCATTTGTGATCATTTTTCAAGGAGGTATGTACATTAAGATTATACTAAAAGGAGGTATGATGACAAATGGTTTAGGAACCTTTGTTCTGCAGTATATAAACCATAATAATGGGGAAATGTTTTTAAAATGAATATTGCATCAATAGATGAGTGCATTAGAATTTTGCATTCCTGTGACTATTGAAAGACTAATGCTATAATGTATTATTATATATACTATTTTCATAATTATGATTTTCACTAATGGAAAATAGACAACTACATATTGTATAGCATTAGATAATTATGAGCTATTAAAGAGTATGTACCAACGAATATAATCAGTACATTCTGCTTCTGTGTGTACCGTTAATCCAACATTTAGTACCAAGTATTGCCTGTCATACAATTTCTCTCTCTCAACAGAGGTGAAGAAGTAAATCAAATCTCTCTGAAACAAAACCTTCACAGAGAGGACTTAGTTCGAGTCAGTTCTCGAACAAAACAGAAGACGGATGAGAGGATCGGTGCTAATACGACTCTAACTGGGGCGATGATCTGGGGACTCCCAGATCTAAAAGGGCAGCCAGCCTTGAAGAACAGAATGAAAGGTTTGGGAAAGATATATCGTGTTCAGTTTCCAGATTTTAATGTTTAAAAATAACACTCGGTTATGGGACACATTTGAGTCCTTTCCACTAATTTAGAATACGGTCGTGGAGACGAACTTTAACACGCGCGCACTTGGCTGATTATTGGCATAGAAAAAAAACCTAATATGTTGGGACAAAAGCCTGATGCCACGCATTAAGCGAAGCTTTTCTTGAGGACTCCAGTTGCGCGGGACTGGAGACGATCCTCCCGCCAAAATCAAAACAAAGCAAAACCCTCCGTCGGTGTAATGTCTTTGCTCGTCGAATACTAGCGCCGTTCGTTTCAGCGGCCCAGTTTCCTCCAAACTGCCGCCCACCCACGGAAACGTCAAGCTCCGCCTCAGCTGGAGAGGTTTCAACGCGACTGTAGATACGTTCCCTTCTCAGCGCCGTGGGCAGACAGGCGTGGAGAGCAGCCTCGATTTGCGCCTTTTTCCTCCCCTCCCTCTTTTCTCCTAAAGGTGGAATTGCGTAGCTGGGCTGACTAGCGGGCTATCAGCCAGCCACTCGAGCATTCAGCATCCTCCATCCCAAGGCTGCGGGTTCCAGGGCGCGCTGTTTCTCTCTTGCGCGCTCTCTCTCTCTCTCATACACACACAATTCCTTGTCACAATTTCTTCACAAGCCCCGCTGCCACTACCCTAGGCCACCTCGGCAACCTAAGGCGACCTTCGTTCCAATTATCTCTCTCTAACCCGCTCTCTCTCTCTCTTCCCCTCACCCACCCACCGCACGCTTGGAGGCCAGCCGCGCGCGCTACCCAAGTGCGCCTTTGTGATACAAGGCGTTTTAATAAAAGGATCCGCGCCTTTTAGTCCCGTCCTTGCGCGTTTCGAAGGGGTGGCGGGCAAGTGCGTATCGCCGAAGACCATATGCGGTGACCACCAGTGGCCAACAACAACAAAAAAAGAGATTGGGGGGGGGGGAGGCAAGGAGACGAGGAGTTCCTTGTTGTGTTTTCCACAAGGGACGACAGTCGCTCCGAGGGGGGAGAGGAGAGAGAGAGATGATGATGATGATGACAATTATTAAGTATCAAAAGCCCCCTCCCCACTTCTGAGCCTAACTAGCAACGGGAGAAGAAGAGGCGGAGGGTTTGATGATATTGGAAGCCCCGCCCAATGCCTGGGCAGGGGGAGGTCCTGCTTGTCCCCCACCCCTTCCCCCCGCGCGCACACCCGCTCTTTGGAAGGAACTGGGCTGGCTTCTTTCTTTCTTTTTCTCTCCCTCTCTCCCGCCCGACTCCCCTCCTTCTCCCTCGCCGCCCCCTCCCCATGCACGCACAGAGCCCCGTCTCTCGCGCTCGGTCCTGCAGACAGACAGGGAGACAGAAGATGGCTGACTCGCCAGGGCAACCCACGGTCCGGCCCGCCCGCATCCCCAATCCTCCCAGAGCCGCTTTCTCCTTTGACACCCGTTGACGCTTTCGCCCAGCGCTAAAAGCCGCCCCCATCCTCCCTCCCTTCCTCTCCACAACCTTCCCCCGAAAGCTTTTTCCCAAATAATACCAGCAGCCATTTCATCTCCCCCAAAGTACATACATACACACGCGCGCGCGCCACACAAACGCACACACACACACGCACGCACACCAAACAAACAAAAAAAATTAAAATAAAATAAAAAAAATGGCAGAAATGGAGAAAGAAGGGAGACCTCCAGAAAATAAAAGAAGCAGGAAGCCGGCTCATCCTGTGAAAAGGGAAATCAATGAAGAGATGAAGGTACGTCTCTGTGCTCCCCCTTTATTGTCACTGTATCGGATGCGAGAAGGGAAGAAAAAGGGAAGAGGGGTAGTGGCGGAGAGGAGAGAAGCTTGTTGCAGACACCCCCCCCCCAATTGGTCCTACGATCTCCCCTCCCCCCCATGGGAGAAGATGTTATAAATAAAAGACCTCTTGTTTTGTTGTGACGAGGGGGGAAAAAAAAACCTCAGATGGGGTTGACGAAAGGTGCCTGAACTCCTCCTCCTAACTGCACAGTTCACAGGCGATAAAGCCAGATCCCTAAGCGGATCTGATACATTGCTGGCTATAACCACTATTATTTATAATATTTTCTCCAAAGGGCTTCGGTTCCCTTCTGAAGTGCCCATCGTAGCCAGATAATCTAGAAGCTGTTAAAAGTTAGAAAAGAAAGGGAAGTCATTTAAGCACCCTCTCCCTCCGGCCCCCCTTTCCAGTAGCCAGCTGCAACTGTGTAATTAAATTGTCAAAGTGAAATGTTATGGTCTGAACGGTGCATCATTCTTGGGCTTAGACACAGGCTCTCTTGTCTTTTCCTTCTGCCTTTTACTTCGGTGTCTGTTTTTTGTGCTCCACTTCACAGTTAATCAAAGAAGCCGAAGTATTGAATTGAAAGCTGTCCTAGAAGGGTGCATGAATATGTATGTTCTCTGTGTGTACATTCTGTATATCATCTATATCTGTTTGGAGTTATTGTGTATGGAGGAGGTAAAACCAGCATCCTGGCAGGAAATAGTGCCGATCCAGCTGTGTTCCAGAGGTAAAATTCGGTGGGCTGGCACTCCAGAGGCTAATATCTGAGAAGTTGCCCAATAAATAAATAAATAATATTCACCTGGGTGAAGATGAAATCACTGTCTGATAGTATAAAAATTAATGTTATTTTTTTATGTTTCTCACCTATCTTTCCCCTAAACCTCCCCTACTGGGCTGAAGTGAAGTTGCTTTGCTTCAAATAATAAAACAGTATAGTTTTGAGGTAGGATAAATCCATTCACTCCAGTTGCATTTAGTGAAATGGAGCGTTCATAATCATTCCATTAACAGGTTATATATGCAATATACATTGTTGGTACATAATGATTAAAAAAGCTGTGTGTGTGAAATTGAATATGCATCATCATGGAATCTTTGCCTATGTGGTCCAAGGCTAGCAACCTAAAGGGATCAACAAGACCATTTTACTTATTGAGCTTAGCAAATCAATTTGGAAGAGGATGCTCGGTTTCTTTTTTAATTTTTAAACTCAATTAAAAGTCTGCTCTGTTATTTGTATTGTTTCCTTCTGTGTTGCATTGAAGGTTTGTCCAACAGCAGTTGGACATTTGAACAAAGGTGGTGGTGTACATGTAAGAACAAAGTGCTTTGCATATCTATAACATTTATCCAGTTTCTAGGCATATATACATATGCCTCTTTGTACGTAGACTTTCCATCTTAGGGGAAGCTTTGTGTACACTTGAATTTAACAGTAATTGCTTAGTCAGACTTGTTTGCATTTTTATTTTGGTAAGGGTAGAGAGGAAGGGGGACAGTGGGCATGGAAATCTGTCCCATTATGCACTGTCCGTTTAAGACAGTGCTTCATTCGATCTGCAGTTTTTAAGTTTCATAGGTTCTAGCATTACAAATTAGCTAATTTTAATCAAAACATATGAAATGCTATCCTGGCTGGATATATAAAGGCTGACTATGCTGGATCCTCTGGGTTTGTTTTGTTTACTTTGGCTGCAGGCACACTTGGTGGTTTTGGAGATAGTTGTTCTTCTGCAGTAGAACAGATGTTTGTCTGAAATGGTGAGGAAGAAACAAAAACAACACTGTGTGTGAAAGGAGGAAAATTACACAAGATTTTTTTTTCCTTTTCATGAAAGTCTATTAAGCATTAGTGCTAATCTTAATGCAGGTAAACCTCTCTTTCCCCTAAGCTTCTGATAACGGAAGAAAAGAAATAAGAGAAATAAATATATCAGAGTTTCTTTTATATCAGAAATTTAACCCAAGGCTGTGGATCTGATATATAGTTTTGGGAACAGCTTTTATAGATTGCACGGTTGAAATATGAATAACAGCAGAGTCTTTCAGGCAGCCTTGGCACATTCTAGAGTTAGTTGTCTTATTAACTCTTATTCTGTGTTTTTATAACAAAAGTTCTGAGCACGTTTGCATCTTGTTTTCTTCTAGGTACATTGGATATTTGCTTGTCTTTCTTTCATTAATTCTTCACTTACTGAAAGAAAGATATACGAAAAAGATTTCCTCCTTAACTTAAGTTAAAGAGTACAGTAACTTAACAAATTAGTCATATTGTATAAAATGTATGCGACAACGTCTTTTGGTGAACACAATGTGTCCTTGTCTAGGTGCACATCTGAACTGTTCAAGCAGCTTGACTGCTTCCCTTCATCTGAACTGCTTTCATGTGGACTTGTGTAAAATAAGCTCTGCTAAGTAATCACGACAGAGCAGAAAGAAAGGAATCTATATAGCAATAGACAGCCTAAGCTGTAAAAACTGAAACCTGAATCCCAGCAGCAGATCGAATATCAAGGCTGTAAGGTAGAGGGAGATGAAGAGATGAAGGGGAGGGAGAGAGGAGAGGGCTGAAGGAATGGAAAAGTCAGCTTGGAAAGTGAAGGACTAGTAGGAGGGCCCCCTCGGGAAATTTGGCTCAGGGATTAGGGAATTCTATCACGGTATACAGTGACCTACTCAAGTTTCAACCCATGTTGGATTGAATTGCTTCCATTTGCTAGGAGTAAGAAAAAAAGACCAGCGTGTATGTGATTCCCTCTCTCCACCCTCCTTCCAGTAATAAAAAGCCACTGGGTACAAGTGTCTATTTTAAGTACAGCAAATACAAGGCACTATGAATGAGTAATAAAATTACCTCATCACACAGATTTTCTTGAAGATTTGCTCTTTGACAGAGCCACATACGGTATTTGCTTAATAATGATGGAAAGAAACTCAACCACTCTCTGTCACATCAGTAATACCAATTGCTGCTCGGTTTTAATAAGGTTGAAAACATGTTGCTTGCTGTTTCATAATGGTAGATATTAGGTTACATTTTTGTTATCTCTGGCCTGATGTACATGACAGTTGTGAGAAACTTCAGTTTGATACAAAACTACATGATTGCTTGGTTTCTCTTTCTTCAGTGTACATGTCACTAAAGAATTCTGAGAGAATGTTTTGTTTCACTGTGACCATCAGTATAATTCGAATTCTTTCTTTTTATTTGCCTTCCATATTCTTAAAATTTATTAATATTATTGTGTTGTACGGTAAATTACAAATGGGGGAAATTTATAAATCCGCCATTATATCCGCCAAATTTGTATCAAATTTACATCCTCCAAAATTTCATTTAGCAACTCTCGGAATTTCCAGCCAAAGGCTGGACATTTTAGGAATAGTGATTGCAATACACCATTGCAATGTAATATTGCTAAGAAAGTAACAAACTAAATAATAAGTAAAACAATTCACTTAGCAGTGTGAATATGTAGATTTAAAAAAAAAACAGTACAGTATGTTCTATTCATAAATCTTCACCTACTTCAGAGAAGTACTATGAACTTTTAAAATGGTTGTTTTATACTAAATGGATTATGTTGATATGTAAACTTAATATTATATAATGTTACAAATGACAAGAACATAATCATGATTCAAAACCTTATAATTTAAAGTTCACTTGAATTGAACGATCTGATTACATGTTGAAGCTAGTACTGAAAATTTTGAATTCATCTGCACCTTTGGTTTTTTTTCAAAAAAAGTCTTGAAATTAATGATAGATCTGTTGGATGATATTCAGAGCTGATTTTATGCACCTAAATTGATTACTTCTCAGATTCTAAATAAGTAATTTAACTTAAATAGATGTCATTCTAGATTATTTTATTTGTTGTCATTAATTGGCAAATTCATTGAAATATTCTTCTAACAACTGAAAAGCTTAAAACTGGTTGCTCACTGAAAAAGACAAAAGAAATACGTGGAATCCAAATTTAATCATGTTTCAAGTAGATTCTGTTAAACTGATGAATTGCTTAGTCATTCATTTCACCATACAAGGCATTTGGAGATTTAAAAGTTACTTTGGAGAATAATTATATAGAAAAGAAACATGTATAAGTATTTTCAGGTCCTCTGATAAACTACTATGAGACATCATATAAGAAACTATAAATCTTGACAAGGAATATTCACAGTAGTTTAAGAATCCTTATTTAGAATATATAAGAATCTACTAGATAATTAAAATAATGTTGGAAATTGATTTATACAAGCTAGTGTGCATTGATTTGTCCTACTGGCATCCATTCATAATATCCAAAAAGATTTAATGGAAGTATAATATCACATGACAGGCATACATTTTTCATTTATTATATGGCTCCAGATTCATCTTCCATGTTTCAATCAATATGGCAAGGAAGAAAACAGAAAAAAAAGAAAAAGTTGCTTCTACTTTAAAATTTTAAAATAATTAGTAGCATTCTGATTTTAAAAATAAGAGACAATTTCTCTTGCATTTCCATCCGCATTTGTCTGGTATCATTTCCCCATTTTCTGACAGAAAAAAAGCTGTATATACAAATGTGGTGTAAAATTACATTTCAAAAATAGAAGCAATTATCTTTTATGCAAGAATTATGTTATCTGTATGATGATGCTACAATAAAATGAATTTTAAATAGTGCATGTATGAAAATGAAAATAATTTTCATTGCTTTTTAAAGACTTTAATCTCATCAGACTTCTTTCCACTATCATATATGGGAAAAATGTACATGAATAGTCTTTTACTTCCCAAAATAGTATTTTTATGCACTAAAATCCAATAAAATATACAATTAAATCATGCAAATTAAAATTATTGTCAAATGTGGTTTGGGCTGTATATGCGAAAATGAGCAACCACACAGAAAAGCATTTTAGCACCATACTTTTATTTATTTGCTGATACAAACTGAATAAAAGGTGTTTTCATGTCAGTTCTTTTGGAAAAAAATAATTTAACTGTGCAGCAGTAGATAGCATCCAAGCAATCATTTGCTTTGTCAGTCCAGGTGTTCCAGAGAATCTGGCTTTTAATTATTTCTTGGCTTTAACCATTTGATTATATATGAATCTTGGCATCAGAGTTTTGAAAGAGGACATGTGGTGTCATAGCATTAACAAATATAACATATCTTTTTTCTTGCATTTTTTATTTTTATTTTCAAAAGTCAGTGATAACCATCACTTAAGCTCCCCCCTCTGCAGTCTAGGAACAATAACTCTTGACTATTAACTCTTGAATATATACTGTTGTGAAATGCAATGTTGACCTCCATCTTTTTTCTCATTTCTTGGTCTTCTTTCTATGCTTCCCACTGTTCGCTTTCCACTGATTTTCCTCAGTTTTTTTTTTGGGGGGGGGGTGTCAATTAAATGTATTTTCCAACTGTTTTATTCCACTGGTTGTGTCCAAGAGGTTACTTTTTGTGTATGTTCGCATTGTTCATCTGAAACTAATCCTATTATTCAGAAATCAGTTTCATTTTGTATTACTCCCAAGTAAATATTATTTATATTTTCTGTCTTTTGCATGTTAGATGAAAAACTTGTCCGTGTTTTTCTGTCTACCTGCTTCTTTTCTGTCTTTATCCTCTTTCTCTAAATCATGATTTTTGTAGGACTTCTATGCCATTAGAGATGTTATTGGGCTGTAAAACAGCAGCTCTGCTTCCTTTTAGCATTTTTAACACAAATAGCAGAAGGAATATAGCAAGGTCTCTGTATTTGAATTGCTGGCTTTGTGTTTGATACTATTGCAAAAGGGGAAAAAATTGAAATTCAATGCAGTGGCTCTCATGTACTCATAATAATTTCAGAATGGGAAAGGCCTTTTCCCCTCTTTCATTCCATTTTACCATCACATATATTCATAAGACTGTGTATAGCCAGTTCCTTTGTCTCTTCCCATATCTCCCTTATGCAGAACTATTTTCTATGAGTCCAAGAGTTTTCTCTTCTATATGATTTGCTTTTTACCCTTAGCCTGGAGACAATTCCAAACTAGTCATTTATAGCATTTTACAGATTCATCCAGTCATTACTGCGATACTGTAAAACCAGACTTTATTGTTCATATAATATCATAGCAACTGTTGAATGGTGCAATAGGATGCCATAAAATCACTAGTGTGGATATAGCAAATGAGGCATCTCCTTTGAGCAGAATTCTGTTAGCTGCATCCTGTTAGATCTCTAGACATTCTCCAGTGTTGTAGGACAGAATTTCCTGCTATGATTGCTAATTAGTACTCTCTAGGCTACCTTATCATAATGGTGAAGAATTTCAGCATTTTATTGAGATGGAAAAAAATTGCCATTATCTTTCCTTAATTTTAGGCATAAAGTGTTTTGGCTTGACTGACCAACACTATTTATCAAGTTCCTCTCTCCTTTAATTCAGAGTGAGTTATTCCATTGAAAGTTGCTAGTTTTATTATCCTATTATTATCTCATCATTATGAAGTAAAGGGGAGATTTATCATATATATGTTCTGCACAGTATTAGTACAAAAATAAATATTGAATGCTAGTTGTAGCCGCAGTAGTAAATAACATTTCCTTCAAATTGAGTTCATCTCCTGATGACTTCAAAGACAGATCCATGTAGTTTTTTTTGGCAAGAATAAAGAAATAGTTTCACTGGCTTCTCCTGATGCTTTCTCACCCAAGGAATACTACAGTAATTAGGTCCAATTATTCTTAATGGTTTAGGATTAGCCAAAGTTAGGTGGTTAGGTACTACCATATAACTTGGTGAGAAGCAAGAATGATTAATATTAATATTAACTTGAACCCATATGTAAAGATGCACTAGATTTTAGAAATCTAAACAATGTTAAAAAATAGTAGTGTTGTATAACACATTAACCTAATTATATTTACATGACACAAACATGTTGAACACATGGGATGGGTTCACACAACACGTTGGAGGAAGGTCAATTAGTTTGTAGTTCAGTATTCATGTAGTTTATTCACAGATATCCAGTAGATGCCATAATATCTCATATGTCATGACATTATTGCATCACAAATTATGTAGCTTTTGAAAAATTAAAGACATCATGTGATCAGGGGGTAATATATACAGTATAGACATATGCTTTTGGAAAGGCATTTAATATATTACAGTAGTTGTCACTTGTCAAGCTCAATTTGTTATAAAATGCAATGTCATGTGACCACAATGTCAGTTCTGTTGTGGTTGTTAAGTGAATAACCGATAGGTGTTGAACATGATGTTACATGATGGAGACTTGTAATCTCCTGCAGGCTTCCCCATTGACTTTGCATGTTGGAAGCTGACTGTGAAGGTTGCAAACTATGATTATGTGATGTGGCATGTGTGACTGGTACATGGGAAAAACAAGAGGAGAAAGTGTATGTTAATCACCTTGTGCTATTTATAAAAATAATAAAAGTAGGATATAAATAGATAAATGTGCACAAGTTGCCAAGTCCCTTAATTGCAAAACATGTGACTGCAGGGACACTGATGGTTGTTACTGAAGAGCGGTCATAAATTTCCTTTTTCAGCACCATCATAACTTTGAATAGTCACTGAATGAGTAGTCGGTAAGCAAAGACTACCTGAATAAAGAATGTCAGAAAAAATGTAAATTATAATTATTTTATTATATTTTATTATTTTATTATAAAGTATTAATAAAAATAATAACTTTCTAATTAAAATATGTTTCAGTAATCCTCATTAGAAGTCTGTTATATCATTGTACATTGAGAAAAAAGATTGAACATATAATAACATCAATAATTAATAACAAATTTGAAGATAGTAGCAGACCCTAAAACTCACAAATAGAACCGTTTTCCTCCTTAGGAGTATTTTTTTTAAAAAATGTGAACATTGCTGAAGTTAGCATATTGGAGCTTTGAATGTTCAACTAAATGATAAATTATGAAAGTAGTCCATCTTTTTCAAACCCCTTGAGTGCTTCTGAAAAAAATAGATGATACTACTTTAAGAGTTGCACGAATATTAATGAGTTTCTTAAAGCATTGGCATCTTTTTTTAACCTGCAGAAGCTGAAAAAGAAGGCTTGTTTTAATGAAGAGTAGAGGTGTCCCAGATGTGTATTGGTAATGAGGTCCAAATTATTTTTAAAAACAGCAGGACTTTAATAAAGAAGTAGAAAAAGAACACATAAAGGGTATTTAATGAATGGTAACAGGTTTTAATAGGGAACCTGTCTTAAAGAAAAATGAAAATGGAATGTGAATACAGACATTCCACTGAGTGGTGAGAAACATTTTTAGCCATAAAGCTAAATTTGGATGATGTTGAAGATGCTGTCCATGGTGGCTGAGAAATGAGAGTGAAAATATGTAGAGTAACATATCAAACATTACTTCTCATAAGAATACTTCTGATACTGATCACAGTATTTAGAACCAAGTACCTAATTCTTCATGTCCAATGTGTATTTAAGTTCACATACTCTTCCCAAATTCTCTTGGCGGGCTTTGAGAAGAACATAAAAAAAATTTACTTCTCTTTTATTTTAAGAACAGTTAAAATATAAATTATCCTCTGATAGTTTCAAGAACAATGGAGTCAAGAAGAGTTCATAAAGGATTACCAATTGATGGTCATTGGCACAGAATGTTTCATTAATCTAGTCTCTTGTTCAGCTAGCCATAATTGTGACATTAGCTCTACTTTTTTCTATAAGCATTGCAACATTTATCATGGCAAATGGTTCTTTAGGAAACTAAATGGCAAATTTGTTCTAATTTCTAATACTTAAATCCTCTTTTGATTGCAAAGTACATCATCATTTTGCTTTTCAATCCAGAGACTCACTATTAAGCAACAAATGAGTTGGGGGGGGGACTTTATAGATAATCTAGCACAATTTCATGATTAGTACAGGAATCTGTTAAGACCATTTCTGACAAATAATCATCATAATCTATTGGAACACTATTCATTTAATCAATTTTTATGGCTGCTCAGTTCACAATCGGAAATCTAAGACCTGATTAAAACAGCACAAAATTAAACAAAATCAAAAAATAAATTAAAAAAAAATTGAGACCAACCCACAGTAACTTAAAACCATCGTTAAAGACAGAATCATCCATCACCCTGGCCTAGCCTTGCAGAAAAGCCAGATTTTCAAGCCAAAGGTATTTCAGTCTTTATACATGATAGTCAGAACTTTGAATTGCATGCAGAAGACCATCTCAGAAAGTAATAGTGTTACACATATGTACTGTGGCAAAACTACTGTATTTTTCAGAGTATAAGACGCACCGGAGTATAAGACGCACCGGAATATAAGATGCACCAAGGTTTTGAAGAGACAATTTTTTTTACAAAAGTAGGTAGGTAGATAGAGGGATAGAAAGAGACAGAGAGAGAGAGAGAGAGAAATACAGTAGATAGGTAGGGAGAGAGAGTAGTTAGTTAGGTAGGTAGATAAAGGGAGAGAGAGAAAGAAATAGAGAAAAATACAGTAGGTAGGTAGGGAGAGAGGGAGAAATAGAGATAGAGAGAAATACAGTAGATAGGTAGGTGTTTCTGCTGGCACAGCACTTGCTCAATCTAATTCTCATCAATCAGTTAAAGAGCTTTCCAAAAGGGAAAAAAAAGTTTGTGTACTTTGCAAACCTCCCAAAACCAGCCCGTTTTTCACAAAAACGGGCCCATTTTTTTTAAAAAAAGGCATGAATAGCCTGGGGGGGGGCTTGCAGAGTGATCCTCGGGGGTGGGTCCCAAAAATGTTTTTTTGCGAAAACTGGCCCGTTTTTTGTCAAAACAATTGCATGCATAGCCTTTTGGAGGCTTATAGTGTGCTGCTGGGGGGGCCGTGTTTTGCTCATTTCTGCCCTCCCCAGCCCCCAGGAGCTCTCTGAAAGCCTCCATAAGGGTATGCATGGCCATTTTGGTGAAGGGGCAGGGCTTTGGAAGGCAAAAAATGCTGTATTTGGTGTATAAGACGCACCCTGATTTTCAGCCTCTTTTTTGAGGAAAAAAGGTGTGTCTTATACTCCAAAAAATACGGTATACATGCCACTGCATTCTGGTTCAGTTGTAGCTCTTTAAGGGTAGTTTCAGGAAGAATGTGTTGCTCATGTTCAACTGGGAGATGATCAAGGCATGAGTGACCATGAGAAAGATCTCTTGATCCCGAAAGTGGTTCAAATGACACATTTGTATGAAAAGTCCTCCTGGCCATGGTTGCTATTGGTTTTTTTTAAACAGGAACACCAAATTGCACATCTGTTCCACCTGGAGAAATGCAGCCATATCCAGTACAAAACAATGGAAAATTCATGGATCTAAGTGATACAACACTCACAACAACTCAGTCTTGTTACAATGAAACTGAAACTTGTTCTTCCTTATATGGACCTTCACAGTCTTGAGATAATGAGAAAGAGCCTTGACAACATTGCTTGATCTATGTCAGTGGTTCTCAACCTTCCCAATGCCACGACTCTTTAATAGAGTTCCTCATGTTGTAGTGACCCCCAACCATAAAATTATTTTTATTGCTACTTCATAACTAATTTTGCTACTGTTATGAATTAAGCCTGATTCACTTAACAACAGTGTTACTAACTTAACTTGCAGTGATTCACTTGACAGATGTGCAAGAAAAATGGTAAAATGGGGCAAAACCCACAACAAACTTCTCATTTAGCAACATAAATGTTGGGCTCAAATGTGGGCTGGTAAGTCGAGGACTACCTGTATGTTAGGCTTGAACAAAAACAGGACAAGAGGCGAAAGGTCTCCATTTGTCTCTATTCCAGCAGGGCAACGTTTGCTTCTTAAGGATGTCAGAGAGATCCCCACCGGATCTCTCACCAACGGGTCTGCCGACTGTCGCACTTTCAAGGGCACCAGAGGGCAGCGCCCAACCCTGGACTTCCTTCACTGCTTCCAGAAGCTGCGGGCTGGGCCATAAGGGTAAGGCACCTGCGGGGTCGTCGGAGCGCAAAGCCGGCTGTCACTCGATGCTCTGCCCGGCTCGTTCGCCCACCTGGCTTTCCCACCTCCTTACGAGGCCCAGGAAAGTGGCGCAAAGAGCAGCCGAAATGCACCACTTCAGTGCCTGCCGGGAAGCCACCAGCTTTCCCGCGCCAAGGCCGGCACCTGCCTGGCTTCTTCTCCCACTGCCATCGCCCACCTTTATGACCGGCTGAAGGGTGAGTGGCGCTGAGCTTCCAGGCGGCGACTCTCCGGTGGCTGCATCCTCCCGCTTCTTCTTGTACTCCCTCCTCTTCTTCCAACTGGGCAAAGCGGACATGCTTCTTTGCCCCCCCCCCGCCGCCATATGTCTACTACACCTGAGGGCCACTGCTGCAGAGCTGGGCAGGCAACACGTGACCGACTAATCCCGGAGCCGGTGGCATCTTGGCAGGTGAAAGAAGCGCCTTAAGACCACACTTCCCAGAAAGCACTGGAAACCAAATGTTTACAGTGTGGAGGCTGTCGCTGCAAGATGCCTCCCTTTCTACACCAAGGTTGGAGAATGCTCCTGTTGGCTAACATCAGGCAAATTAATTCCCCTCTCCAGTTATTGACTCTAGACCCTAGAGATCTTAGGCGACCCCTGTGAAAGGATTGTTCAACCCCTAAAAGGGTCATGACCCACAGCTTGAGAACCGCTGATCTATGTGATGCCCAGCCCAAGAACAACCTAGAACAGTCCAGCCAAACTTCCATTCTTAATTTGCTTACACACACAATGGACACATACAATCTTGTGAGCCTAAACCTTTACTGTTCTCACCTTAATGGAGATACCCTGGGAGATTCTAGGGAGTTGCTGTCCTAACTCTTTCTCTGTTTCCTATTCAACTGTGGGCTGTGTTGTCTCTTGTCTCACCCCACCCTAAAATATACTCCCTATTTCCTGAGAAACTGCCACTTCATTATAGTCTATCACACCACCTTCCCCTCTATAGGCACCATCTTTTCACAATTTGCCAGAAATAACATCAGACCCCCCTAGGCAGAACAGATGAGGAAATCAACTCCACAGGAAGGTTAAAACTACTTTTATTGAGATTAGCTAACAGAATCTCCCAAGACTAATTGTGCTGGACCTCTTCCTTATAATTATTTTTATGATGGTTACAGTGATCACTATTTACAACTTCCCTAGTGGCTTTCGACAAGCAAAGTCAATGGGAAAAATCAGATTTGTTTAACAACCACGTGATTCACTTAAAAGTGCACAAAAAAGGTTCTAAAATTGGGTGCAATGCACTTAACAACCAACTCGCTTAGTGATAGAGGTTCCCTATACGTTGAGGACTATCTGTAAAGAATTTTGGTCATATTCAATTTGATTCAATCTTTGTTCTCTTCCAATAGCAATCCCCATTTGAAAACCAGGGAAATCTCCATGATCTATACACAAACACAAATCCTATATAGGCATGATCTGATCTAAGGCCATCAAGATTTTCCCTTCCAGGCCATAGCTAAGGCTTCAGTCAAATGGTACATTAAAGCCTCAGGTGTAACCCTAAGTTATTTTGATTGTACACTGCTCAGAGTCACATTTATGAAATAGGATAAATTGGATAATAAAAGTGAAATAAAATACAAACAAAATAGTTCCCTTTGAAACTGAATGGAGTTCATCAGGTACACCTCAGGAACTCCATGAAGTGACCAATGAAATAAGTCATTTGATCAAAAAAGGTAGATACAAGTATATCTCCCATTTGTCTTCTCTTATGCAAGCTAAACATTCCAGCTATTTTAACTGTTCTCAGAGAGGCTTATTTCCCAGGCAATGCAGGCTACTTCAGCTGACTGCAGTTCTGCAGTTCAGCTGTTCAAATCTCACTGGCTCAAGGTTGACTCAGCCTTCCATCCTTCCGAGGTGGGTAAAATGAGGACCCGGATTGTTGGGGGCAATATGCTGACTCTGTAAACTGCTTAGTGAGGGCTGAAAGCCCTATGAAGCGGTATATAAGTCTAACTGCTATTGCTATTGCTATTATTTTACTGGATGCTCTTCTTGAAACTCACACTAGCTTCTCCATGCCCTCTTTAAAATGTAGTGCTAAGAAATAGGTACATATTCCAGGTAGGTTCAATCAACATAGAGTACAATGGAATCATTATCTGCCATGACCTGGAAACAGTGCTTTGTAAATCCAATCCAAGGCTACGCCAAGCCTTTTAGTTACTTGATTATGTTCAGCTGGTAGTCCACTAGAATTCCCAGATCTACAAGTCAGATTTCAGTTTTAAAAAGTTTTAAGTGTCTACATTTGTTCTTTAAAATATTAATACCCCCCCAATATTGTTCAATAGCAAATCTGATGAGCATCCTTTCCATTTCATGTTCCAGATCATTTATAAAGATACTGACTAATAGAGACCCAAAGATAGAGACTTGAAGAACTACACCTAATATTTCCTTCCAGAACAATTTATGAACATCCTTTGAGGATGATCACTTAGTTTCAAATTACCCAGGCCACAGTACTATCTTGCCCTCATTATTCATCTAGTCCATGAGGACATCATGAAAGACTTTGCTATATATTTTACTGTGATGAAGATATAATACATCCATAGCATTCCTTTGTTCCATCACTATAGTAAACTCTGTCAAAAAAAACATAATTAGTTTGACATTATTTGTTCTTGATAAACTCATGGTAGGTCTTTGTAATGGAAGCATTTTTTCCTAAGAGCTTGCAGACATGGTGCTTGTCTTTTTTTTCCTAGTATCTCACACAGTACAGGTATTAAAATGACTATTGTATAATTTTTCAAGTCTTCCTTCTCTCTCTCTTTGTTTCTCTTTTAATATTGGGAATATTTGTTTTTCTAATATCTTAGCAGTTTTCTAGGAATTTTCTTGACTGTAGTCAATAGTTATACTAGTTACTAAATATCATCAGGGTTATATTATTTCAATCACTTTTTTCAGTATACTATCTTCAATCTGGAATTAATTTCAGATAGCCACATGGCTTTTTATACCTTTTGCAATACTCCTTCCTTTTGCACAACATTAGGAACTTTCTCCCACTTCCGAGAGAAGGCAATTATTAGGCTATTCTGCTTTCTGCCTTCTCCTTTTTCTTTGTTATTGTTTCTCCACTTTACCTGTTCAACAGACCAATAACCTCCTTGGCTCTTCAGTTTTGGAAATACCCTTCTTATTATATTTTATATTCCTCACCAGCCTCATCTTATTTTCAGCTATCACCTTACTAGCTCCATCTCTATAAGCTTGATTTATCCATTTGTATACCACCTTAGTTATTAGTTCTTGCTTCCATATCCATTTTTTCAATTTGTCAGCAAGCTCACTATTCATTCATACAATCTAGCTAAAACTTTTCTCATTTTTCATTCTGATGGGAATTGTTCGTACCCTTGTGTTCAGTAACCCATTTTTGAGGGCTTCAATTGGTTTATCCATTAGAATTTCAAACAATGATATGTGCCCAATTTCTGCCTAAATTCATTGAAATTTGCAATCCTAAACTATTCCCCATGCTATCTTGAGTCCATGAATATAATGCTTTTCTCCAACTTGATGATACTTTAGTCTATCAACCAATTTTACTTTGTCAAGATTAGTTGAAGTCCACTATTGCTGCTAAGGCCTGCTGCTTTGAACACTTGATTTAGAAAGGCATTATTCCCATCCTCTGCTAGCTTGGTGATAAATTCCCAGAATGGTTTTAATTTGCTTTTTTACACTTTTTTACTTTTATTCAGATGATTTTAACAGATCTTCCATATTCATAAACAATATCTTCCTAGGTATATAGATTTTTCATATAAAAAGCCATTCACCTTCCTCTTTTGTTCTGGGCAATTCTTAACACAAATTATTAAAGTAAAAAAAATTAATTAGCAACATAACATCAATATGTTTGCGCAAATCATTCAAATCTCTTTCCTTATCTCTACAGAGAATATTAACTGCAATAATGTAAATGCAGTTTCTTCTTAAACAACCTCCTCCGTGGAAAAGCATTCTGAATTCCTGATATTTACCAGTTATGGAAAACATAAACACAATCTTTAGGATGTTAGCCTAAATACAGATGATTCTTGACAATTGGTACAGTAAAATGCAAGCTTCTGATAGGTTATTTCATTGAAGACCAATTATTTCTGTCTCTAATAATGCAAATCCATGGACTCATCCACATAGTTTGCTTGTTGTAGCACAGAGACTTATTTGCTTTTCCTTAATTATATGTCTTGACAACATACCGTATTTTTTGGTGTATAAGACGCACTCCCCCCCCCAAGTGAGTGGAAATGTCTGTGCATCTTATAGAGCGAATGTTTCTGAAGCCCGTCCACCTGCCAGCACCCACCCTTTGACTTCTGCCTTTCAGCAATTTGCCTCTTTGCAGCAAACAGCAAACAGCCTGGTCAGCTTCACCACAGCCTGATTTAGCACGAGCAGCTGATTGGCAGTTGGATCTGCCTCACAGAATACCGCCTATAAGCTGTTTCAGGCTGCTGAGATCACCGTTGCTGTCACTGCCCATCACCTCTGCTGCCTATCGCCACCTCTGTATGCCCCCTTTGACTAGGCTGTTTGCTGTTTGCTGCAAGGAGACAAATTGCTGGGAGACAGAGGCACTTTTTTTCTTGTTTTCCTCCCCAAAAGCTAGATCCGTGTTATAGTTCAGAGCATCTTATAGTCCGGTCATCTCTATCACATTGTCGGTCATCTCCATCAAATTACCAGGCTTTTTCTGAGAAACCTGTTCAAGAGGCTCTGGAAGGAAATTAGTGGTTTCCTTGCTGTTGTGGCAGAAGACTTCCCATCTGTACATTCTAGTGGTGAAAAGGAGATGGGCCTTTGGAAATGAGCAATTTTCTGGGCTCCAAAGACCCAGGAAGGTCTGCTGTGGTACTTCCCTCTCCTTCAGTTTACGGACCTCCATATCCATGTATAACTAAGACTTCCAGAGAGACTGAATACCTCTCAGCAAAAATATTCTATTCTTCCTTGCAGGTCTACCAGGAGGTTAATATTTCCACTGGTAAGCAAAAACATCCTGACCACAGGAAAAAATGGAAAGAAGGGAAATTAACATAATATCTAAGCCTACATCAATTTGGCATAACTTCCATCAGTGTAAGTCAGATGGTGCTTTGAACCTGCATATTAAAAACCCGTATCATAGGTTTTAAAATATAAAAATGTTTAGAGGAGGATTTTTAAATGATTATATTGTACTAACCACAGCCAAAATAACTCCTTAATTTGATCAGCTGTTTAAAGAAATACGATGTAATGTTCAGCCCCTGGAAGAAGAGTTTTTATTTAGGCAAGATCACCTCCTGGACTCTGCATACATGGAGTTGCTTTTTTCCAGTGCTGGCTTGGAAAAAGGGAACCAACAGCTGCACTGAAAATGACCCAAATTACATTCTGTGAAGGCAGCAATTCTGTTGGAGTCATTGTTGTGGTGCGCGCGCACACACACATACATACACACACATTTTGGGGCAGTGGTTTTCACAATGGCTTACTTTCCTCTCATCTCGACAATAGGAGAAACATGGCTGTGTGAAGGAACCTTATCAGTGCCAGTTAATCAAACCTATAAGCAAAAAAACCCTTCTCCCAGGGAGTTAAATAGCAAGGCAGGTTATGCTGGAGGCTTATGAAGTTCCTTGTGGGGGGAAAAAGGGGGGAATCAATGGATTCTCTGCCAGGTTATGGGATGAAACTCTCCAGGATGCAAGAAGAAATTTAACCCACAGAGATTTATTTCAAGGTGCAGTGAATAATCAGATAGAGTGCTGTTAGAGTTTGATTTGAATGTGCTTATACGATATAATGGTATGAGGGAATGATGTTGCGGGATTAATGGGAGAGATGCTGTCTAGGCACCAATAAGACAAGAGCGGGAGGAGCCCACAAATGCTTAACAGAAAGAAATTTAGGAAAGACTCACCCTAATTGATTAGGCAGTTCAAAGTGACAATAGGAGATTTATACTCTCAGACTTACAAGATTTTGTTTATTGATATGGCCAACCACCTCTCTAAAACAGGACTCTGGCATTGTATAACAGTGATAAGGTACTGCTTCTGTAGCCTTACAATAAATTAGAATTATTGTAACTTATCTGGTCCTATTTTTTTGTTTACCTGAGAGGATTGACATACAGTTTCCTTCAAAATTATATTTCTGAGGTCCAATTTCCATTTTAGATGGAACTATTCACTCACCTTCTGAAATAATTGTATTTTCTTTCTTTCAATTTTATTCCTACAAACTCTCACTGAGGGGAAGAAAAGGTGAGGGCACCAGATATTGGCTGAAAACCTTTAACTGCTACATTAGCCATGACTCCCTGACTGAATGGGGCAGAGCCTTACAACTGTAGGAGAAAGTTATAATTGAATCTAGTAAGAATGTTAGGTAAGATTTTCCACTGGACAAGTCACACATTAAAGAATAATCATGCCACCTACTGAAGAAGTACCTATAAATCATTGTTGCTTTGGTGAGAGATCTATCTATCTATCTATCTATCTATCTATCTATCTATCTATCTATCTATCTATCTATCTATCTATCTATCTATCATTATATCGAAAAGTGATAATGAAAGATTACAAATAACTTGTATTTATTTTACACATCTGTTTTTTATAGCTTTATGTAAATTTAATCCTTCAATAACTATAGCCTTGGTCATGCAGCATTCCTAAACATATGTTTTACATTAAGAAACTAAATACTGCCAGTAAATTCAATGAGACTACTCATGAGCTAATATTTGGCAAATATTTAAGATCTTAGCAGCAACAAAGCTGAAGTAAGCAGTAGAACAATATTTTCAACACATAGTATAGTAGAAATAACATGAACTATGATGTTAAATAGGCAGACATGGTTTAAGACTAATTTTATTTAATATAGTCCATTCTATATAGCTTTAAGACTTAAGGTATTTTCTAAAGACTATAATTAATTTTAGGCTGTAATTGATAGTTACCCTTACCTCACTTTATAATAATAAAATTTCTTATTATTAAACAAGGAGGCAGTTAAAGAAAATAATGTTGATCATCTAAAGGAATATAACACACGATTTTTGGACATGGGTGGGCTTTCTTTGATACTAATAATTTGATACTAATAATAACAATTACTTTTATAGCAAACTTAGTTGCTAGATGGGTCAAAGCCTTCTTTATACAGGACACAAAGTAAAAAGGACGTAAACATACCTGATTTTTTTCAGATGCTGTTGTATTTTCCATCTAAGTAATATTTTAGGAGTGCTTAGCAAGTGTTTCCAATTTGCCCTCATCTGGAACAAGATATACAAGACAGCATTCACAGGTACCATAGCATCAGCCAACAACTGAAATGTACCCCACTAACTTAAAAGATATAACACTTTAAAATATTATCCAAATCTCTAGTGTTGTTACTGAAATCTCATAACTTCTGATTATATTAAAAGGTTTTGTGCATGTAATGATGCTGCAAAAAATTGCTGATCATTTTGCACTAGTTGGCTTTGTTTAACATTCTTCCTCTAAATTGACTATGATGTGGAAAATAAGGATATAGAAAACAATGGTACAATGAATTTACAATAAAAGCAGATGATATTTTAATAATTAAAGGAGGCACACAAATAATGAATCAGAAGAATGACTTGGAAAGCTGCCTTATCTTGGATTTACAAAAGGGATGTGATAATTAAATTGTTCCTGAAAGGAGACAAAGAGAAATTGATAAGAAATGATCTTGTGGAACATTATTTGATGGGATTAAATATCAAGAAAAGTAAACAGAAGGAATTCAAAATGGACTTATTTGATTAGGGTTAATACATATGTTGTGGTTTCTGATAGCTATTAATGGAATTTATTTTTGATCAGGGCTGAACAATGAGCCTTCAAATATGTTTGTAAATAGGGACAGATTTCTTTTGTTTGAAAAAAATGATGTTGGAATACAAAATGGTTTTATTAGATCAATGTAAAAATATAATGTTTTACTATTTCTTCCAGCTCCTAATAAACCGTAAAGTTTTTATAATTTAAATTTTTATAAAGGATGATGTAAGTCAGGGGTGTCAAACTCATGTCGTCACAGCGGCGTCACATTACGTATCAGGACTTTCCCCCCTTCACTAAATCGGCGGTGGGCATGGCCAGCATGTGACGCATCCGGCCCGTAAGCCAGGAGATTGACAGCCCTGATGTATTAGGAAAATGTATCATTTTTTAATTGAAATATTGGAGAAAGTGTTAAGTTACTGAATTTATTCATTGTTGCTTGGAGGGAGGGGGAAATCATTCTTTATATATATTTTTCCTTATATTTTCTATCACTTTGGACTTATCTTTTTCTTTCCTTTGTTCTTTTTAAAATATTTTTCTTAGTTTGTATCAATATTTTATCTTTGTATTAATAAAAATAAATAATACAATTATTACAAAAAATGACAATGTTTTTATCTATAGATTTAAAGATTGTGTTGTTAATAAAAGTCCAAATTGCCCCCAGCTGAGAGTTCAGCAAACAAAGACATTTTCCCTTTCAAGACTTTCCAACAGGTGGGAGGCCTTAGGCTACTTGAGAGCCAGGACTTAAGATGCAGTGAAGCAACAGCTGTTTTATCCATTCTATTATTCTGTGCTTTCAGGTTGGGTCTATAATATAACTTTATGCATTATAGGTAGTTCTTTTGGGGGGATTTTTTAAATATTGAATTTCCTCTCTGAAAAGATTTGGGACAGTCTCTTTGAATGCTATTACTGGGCTTTGAGAGTCTGATTGATAGTTTGGTAGTGATAGATTTGTTTACAAAAATGATTCACTTTGTTTCAGGTAAGGATTTTCAGTCTACACCAGAAACCACCAAGTTGTTGATCAATAATGCATTTCAGCAGAAAAGTATGGCTAATCATCTGAATTTCATATAGAGAAGTGCAATTACAGCATGTATTTGGAAAGCCTTGTTCCAATTACTGAATGTTAAGATCCATTTATTCTCTGCTCTTCATAATCTTTCTACTTTAGATTAATGCTTCATGTCAACTATCCACAGAACAAATTGGCCTAACTCTGACTATATTTGTTTTTAACAAGTTATGGTAGTTCATTCTTCTACTGACATATCACCATTTTAGGTTTCCTATGGCTTTTACCCCCACTGCTTAACCAAGGCTACCCCTTCTGTCCTAAAGGTTTTAAATATTTATAAGAGATGCAGGTAGCACAACTACTTTTCAAAGTGCAGCTAGAATGTGCCAAGACTTCTTGCAAGTGTGCTGTTGATCATCAATAGGGAAGTCCTATTGTTTGTTGGGGTTGTCAAAGTTTCCATTAGGGTTTTTTTTTTGTCCTCCTCATTCCCATCCAAGAAATTGGATTGGAAGTTTATTGGTCCCTTTTCTATAGAGAGTTGGATTAGCCCAGTGGCATTTTGCTTGCAATTGCCAGCCTTGATCAAAATATGGCCGTTGTTCCACTACTTCCTGCTAGTTTTAGAGTGCTTTCCATGGCCCTTGCACTCATTAACCATCCCCTTCCATCTGTTCATTTTTTGAGGAAGGAAGAATACAAATAAAAAGTATTTTGGATTCCCAAAACAGATGGGTAGATTAGAATATCTGATTCATTGATATCAAGAGAGTACACTAAAACAGCCCAAATCCTAGAAATCAGTTGGTCATGATATATATGACTTAATTTTATATCATTTGGTGGTGTTCATTATAAATAAATGTTTATTTTATTAGGGCATATCATCCCATCCTCCTCCTCACTTAATTTCTCTTACCGGTAATTCTAATCATAATCTTATGTGGAGGGTTTTTTGGCAGCTGTGAAAAAGTCTGTACATACAACATTTTCATATTTGATTGAAGCTTTTTAGGTTACATGTGAGTGGAAACGTGGTTACAAATAAGCATAAATGAGAAATTCAATAAGTAGTACCAGGTACTGTTTGGTGCTACATTTTCATTTACATTGCTGCATTATTATATTAAAAAAAAATCAGCCTTGGGCCCTAATTACATAGACAGATGCTACCACCCCCAATAATGTGCATTTGTATGTGTGTGTGTATATATTTCAGACAGTTATATATCAGAGTAAAGTAATTTTCTATCTTCTTCTATTTTGACCAATTACAATCTTGTTTTAGGCTGAAGTAAAATACTGACATGACATGAGTTGTGCTTGTGGATCATCTCTGCTGGGCCTGGGGTGGGCATGGAGTATCCATCCTGATCCTACTTGATGTCTGATGGCTTTCAGTACCATGATGGTGTCTTTCTGAACCAGCTGATGAGGTTCGGAAACGGAGGCAGTGTTGTTCAGTCACTGTTGGTGTGAAGTGTTGGTAAAAGGGGGAGAAGTCCAGCCCAGGCTCCTACTTTCTGGGGTGCCATAGAGTCCAACTTTCTAATTACTAATTAGGCCATGATTTCATTATCGTACCATTTCAGTGTTGAAAGATCTATGTTAATTGCCAATTGCAGGTGGGAAGAAAGTGGGAAAGTGCCTTTGTGCAAGTGGAAAGAAAACAGTATATTAGTTTACCTGAATAAAGGAACTATTTTTAGTTAGTAGAAAAGTGGGAAAGTCTATTTGAAAGATAAAAATGTAAAAATGGAAGACAAGCTAATATTGTAGAACCCCACAATGTTTACCAAATAGAAAAGAAATGGCTGAGACTACTCAGGAAGAACAATATATGAGAGTGGGAATTAGTGGTTCCTAACAAAATCTGAAATATATCTGCATTATTTTCTCTAACTATCTGCATTTCTATTTTATCAGATTTGGTTTAAATGAATCTTTGCTTGAAGTGATAGCTTCTGTACTAATTTGAATTGCTGTAATCTGTAAGATTGATTGACTAGTGCCTTTGAAACAATTCCAGTTCTTCATTGCTTTCCTGGTGTGCTTTAAACACTTTATAGAAGCACAGGATATAAAGTTTTATGAAAAATATGTGTTAAATATATTGCTGACTATCAATTCATGTGCTGGGAATGATAAATAGCTCTCTTCCCTCTCATATTTTTCTTTAAATTACAAATTCATGCAGACCTGTCATAATTACATATGTCATTCAAAGATTTAAATGCTTTACATTCTTTGTATGTGACTTGATAAATGAACGTTAGTCTAGAGTAGGTGGGACAAAGCCGCTATTTCACGGTACAGTGCAAATAGATTTTGATTTATGTATTCATCTTTTGGTTCTAAATGATTATTGATTGCATAAATAAGTAGGTAATTCTTCTCTTTCAGAATTTTGCAGAAAACACTATGAATGAGCTCCTTGGCTGGTATGGTTATGATAAGGTTGAATTAAAAGATGGAGAAGATATTGAATTCAGGAATTACTCTACAGATGGGGAGAGCCGACAGCACATTTCTGTTCTGAAAGGTAATGGCATTTAAGGTTCATTTGTTCATGCTAAACAGGATTAGCCATAACAACTTCCCGAATTCAGCTAGGTGGAATTCTACTTTAGAGTCTTGAAGATGGCCTCATATGTGTTGATGTTGGTATCTTCTAGCACATAAAAGACGGAGCAAAGGATAGTAATATGGGTCTGCAACACAACAGCAATTTTTCTTCCTCATATAACCAACTCCAAGACATTATAATTCCAGTGAAAAAATCAGGAGAAAAATCCAACTCATTTCTATTTTCTTCCCTAGAAGAAAAAAACAAACTAGTTGTGCTTAAACTTTTACTAGAAACCTGCAACCTCATCTTTAAAAAAAAACCTTAACTTAGATCAATGTAGTGAAATTGTCTATGTCAGAACACAGCAGTCAGAGGTCTGTTGAACACAGACTTTAGACGTAACAATCACATTCGGGTTTTCATATGTAGATCAGAATCCTTTTCCTTCAGAGCTTTCTCTTCTACACAGTAATACAATAGTTCATAACCCCACATTTTGATCAGCTCAATGTCTCATTTTTGTTGCAGCTTTCTATTCATATTTGGACTCATCCATACTGGGGATGAAATACTACGCAGTAATTCTTACTAACTTCTTGCAACTTCTCTGATGTTATATTATATATTATTTTTATGAATAACTCCAGACAGTGAATATACCTAATATTCCTTCCTCTTCCTGTTTTCCTCACAACAGTAACCCTGTGAAGTGGATTGGGTCAAGACAAAGTTACTGGCCCAAAGTCATGCACTGCATTCAAACACAATGTGCTTTGTATAGTTTTGATTTAATGTTTTATATGAACCCACTTTTTGTAAACTAAGATACTATCACGTGTTCGATCAATTATATTTAAAACAAACCATTCCCTAATAATGCCATTTGATAATCTAATGTGTATGGATATAAATGTATTAGTGGAGAAAGTATAATTAAATTGTTTACTAATGTTCTCCTTTTCAAGTTTAATATGGTTTGTTCTGAGTTGAGAATATGAATAGCATTATGGTGCTGTTTTAATCATTCTGAAAAAGTTCCAACCTTGAAATGGCCTAATTCTTGTTCAATACTCAACGTGAAACCCTTTTGGAAGAATGGAAAAGTTTCTAGTAACACCTCAGGTAAGGTCAGAATAAACCAGTTTGACCTGAAACACTCCATCTTGCTAATAGTGTGATGGGTCAAGGAGGGCAAGGAGAAGAGGAAGAAATAATACTTGAAATAGACATACATAGGATATTAATTGGATTCAAGCATTGCACTAAGCCACAATATAATTTATTTAGTTTTGGCTGAGCACAATTAGTGCTTCTCCTTTGAATCCCATATTGTCCTAACATCTTAAATTGTAGAAGCAGAATTGAATTGAATTTACTTTGAATGTTAGTTTGGATGTCTGGAATGTTGAGGGTGGCTATCTGGAAGAGTTTTAAGAAGAAAACTGTTTTGTTCTTCTTAATTCTTTGTGGTTATTTTTTATTTGAAATGCAAATGTTTACTTCTGGAAGAGATGGAGTGATTTATTTCCAATAACAGTTTAGAGTTGCATTTAATTATTGAATAATTTTCAGTGAGAGAGAAATGCATATCTCAATACTGGATAGAACAAGACAAAAAGTATTTTTTTCTTTTATTTTGTTCTATTTAATCATGTCTGAATTATTGGAGGTTGTCTGGACAAATCTCTGCAGTTTTCTTGGCAAGAGTTTGAGAAATGGTTTGCCATTGCCTCCTACCTAGAGTTGAGGGAATGTGACTGGCTCAAAGTCTTCCAACTGGCTTTACGCTTAAGGTGGGGCTAGAAGTCACATTGTCCTAGTTTATAGCCTAATGCCTTAAATAGTTTTAGGATATTGTCTAGTCATGAAATCAATTTCCTCTTTCTGACCCATTAAAACTGAAGCATTAATGGTAACTATTTTTTGAGATCTTTGAGGGCTGCAATTCAAGGCTGTATGTGACCCTGGGTCTTTAAGCCACAAACTTCTGTATATATTACATACAGTATATAATATTTATAAGTCTAGTTTTTTCCCCTTTAAAACAATAGCCGCTAATGGAGGAAGAAGATCAGAATAGGTAGAGAAGAAAGTTTATATTGCTGTAATTTTTATTTTTTTATTCGAACTACAGCAAGGGGGAGTTCTTTACTGCCTGTACATGTATAATTTCAATTATATTCCTGCTTTAATTATCATTGGCATCATCACCAAACATCTTGCCTGGAAAGTCTTCCTTAATCTTGATTTATAGATTATTTATTGATGCAGTTTCATTGTAATTGTAATGGCTGCTAATGTTTTGGGTTTTTTTTTTTTTTTTTTTTTTGTGGCTATATAATAGAATCGGGGAAGGGAAAGAAAATACTTCAGTCTCCAGTGAATCCTTTGGAATAATTAATATAGATCACAATCTATGATGCTAAAACAGTATGCTACCATTGTATTAGGTGATTTGTTCCTATCCTTTAACTTGTGTTCCTAAACTGGCTCAATGTTTGTGCAACTGTAAGACTATGGGTAATAAGGAGAGTGGTAGCTCAGTGGTTAAGACGCTGAGCTTGTCAATCAGAAAGGTTGGCAGTTCAGCGGTTTGAATCCCTAGCACTTGTAATGGAGTGAATGCCCGTTACTTGTCCCAGCTTCTGCCAACCTAGCAGTTTGAAAGCACGTAAAAATGCAAGTAGAAAAATAGGAACCACCTTTGGTGGGCAAGTAACAGCATTCCGTGTACCTTCGGCATTTAGTCATGCCAGCCACATGACCATGGAGACATCTTCGGACAGTGCTAACTCTTTGGCTTTGAAATGGAGATGAGCACCACCCCCTAGAGTTGGGAATGGCTAGCACATATGTGCAAGGGGAACCTTCACCTTCACCTTAATACTATGGGTAAGCTAAGAAGCATTGATTACAGGCAACAGTTTCATCCTATAGCAAATCTGATGTCCTTATGCACTAGGAGTCTTACTGGCATATCTAGTTGGGGAAGGAGGAAATGGCAGTTTGAAAGAAATGGGGTGAGGGATCCACATTTCATGACCTCATGGATCCTCTTCCATGACCTCCTGTATATACAGCATAACAATTTCGTATGCAGCAATTGAAATATAAATAATATTAAAAGGACTTAAATATAACATTCATCTTTTCTCATTTACATTGTTGAGGAGTCTCAGTGAAACAGTGACAGATGTGGAAAGGATGAATCCATAGGTCTGTATTCCTAGTCTCCTGTGCCTCTAGCTAGGATGTTACTTTCCTTAGTCAGGGCAATAGTCTTACACTTTAAAGTGACTTATTAACTTTTCCTTTTTTGTTAATAAGGAGTTTGGAAAATCTTGTCAGGGCCACTTAATTGTTGGCAATTACTTTTTTTAAGCCAGAAACAATACCATTAACCCAACCAAGTCACCTGGTCCAACATTTTCCCTGACCCAGAATACAATGGAATAGGCAGTTTTTGGCACCAATATCCAAAGCAATATATCTATTTCCTATTAGCAAATGAAGCAGTTTCTGTGAAAAAGGTGATTCCCTCTTAGTGTTCGTAAACATTAATACTCTCTTTCTCTTTTTTCGTGGCAGGAAATCTCCAAAATTCTGTCTGCCTTTGTTGTGGCAAGATATCACTGAAATATGAAATGAACAACTTCTTGAAATCTTTGTTACTTTCTGAATTCCTACTTTATCTTTCCATCGTTTGAATTCAATATATTTTTCCTTGAATTGCTTGCCCGTTCTTTTTGAATTGAATAATGTGCTAAATTCAAATACTGTATGTTATTGTTTCATATATAATTGTCAACATTATTTACTTGCCCTTTATTTTTAGTGTAAAATATTGTATTGATTGGTTATTATTTATACAGTATATTTTAAGTGTGAAACAAATAATAGATTATAATCTCCTGGAGAATTGAGGCTAAAGGAGAACTTAGTTCTTAAAATTTGAAAGGAGAATCAGGTAAATTATTTTTGCTTTCAATGCTTTCCATTTTTGGTTCCTGTATTGATAGCAATGCAACATCAAATAGGATTCTGCATTACTGTGATCAAATTATCATGCAAAATATTGTTAGAAATCCTATCATGATCATCCCAAACATCCTAAATGTATCTTTATAGGAGAGAATGTTCTAGCCTATAGATACCATCACCAATCTTTTCAATCATATTTTCCCAACATACCTACATAGAGATACAGCTGGAGACCTTTAAAGCAGCTGCATGAGACTTGCAAAAGATGTGGCTGCTTTAATCAGTTGAGGGATGATGCTTTAGCTTGCATTAACACACTCCTGAATTATGTACACTCCAGACAATTAAACCCTGATCTCAGATCACTATGTATGATAACCCACATTTACCCTTCACTGAAAACTGAATGTATAACTGCTCTTTGCTTTATTTCTCAACTTTTATTGCTGTGTTCAAAGTTGCAACCTATGATCCTAGAACAATTATTTTTCCACCAGCCATTTGCCTCTTCTTAAAATATAGTTGTTCATACTGGCATCTCAGTCCTTAAAAATATTACCAACCGCTTTGGCAACTACTATGAGCAAATTCTATGATTGATCATAGAGCGCGTTTAATATATCTTCCAGTTCAACTGCCAAAACTACCAGTTCCGAGAAGAGTCTGTGCTGGATTTCTGTAGAGTCCTATTTTAGCACTTGAAAAATATTATAATTAGCAATGAGATTATGTACGGATGGGGAAATAGAGAAAAGATTGTTCATTGTGTGTTTCTGTTAATAGTGGAGAGACAGTATTGTGAGTGACAATTAAAGCTTCCTTCCAGAAATTTTTATGTGGAGTTTGAATGGAGTGTATGTGTGTGTGTGTGTGTGTGTGTGTGTGTGTGTGTGTGTGTGTATGTGTATTACATGGGTGTGCATGTGTAATATTTTGCTGAGTTTTCCTTCATACGGAATGGGATAATCTTTCATCTGTTTGGAACAGTGGGGCAAATTTGGGTTTTCAAGTACATATATGAGTGTATGAATGGATGTTGGTTTGTGCATGCTTTTTCAACAATATATTCAGAATGCACACTAGCTTATCAGGAACACTTTTTAAAAATTGGTAATAGAAATTTATCGAGATTTCAATAGGGACTACAAAAATCTACATAAATACTGCTTAGATTTTTATGCTGTCATCCATAATTTTTATAGCCTTATTAGGAGTATAACCTGTTCATTTATTTATTTATTATAGGCCAGCAATGTAATATTTTGGTTGCGTTACAGAATGTAACCAAAATATTACATTGCTGGTCTACCAATGTAATATGGTAGATCAGAAATGTATGCATCGGATATGATACTCAGATGTATAGCATCTACATCTGCTGACTTGTTTCTTTTCACATTGTCATTAAGATATAAAGCTCATCTTGTCATTCACATGTCATTAAGTTCATTAAGGTGTAAAACTCATCTTGTCCCTATTTCCCACAGTTCATCTGACTCAACTTTGTGAAAACATCAGGTCAGATATCAGACATTTTTTTAAAAAATATATTTTTATTCTTTTTAAACAAAACAACACATACAAAACAAAGCAAGCTTTAATTCTGCTTTATATATCTTTACCTCAGTCATCTCTGCACCCAGCTTTTTTGCTTCTGATATATTTGTAAATTATTGATCTTAACGCTGAACAGTAAGCTGCTCAGAATCTTTTCCAAGGATTTGTTTTTATAAATTTGGGTGGGTTTAGTTCTCCCCATTAGAGTAAGTCTTCTCTACTAGTTTTCTTGACACATCTCATTATACATGCATGTGATCTCTTGCACTAGGTTGCACTTCTCCTGCCCTACAGTAGGCATTTTCTCTGAGCCATTATTGTAGTTTTGAATAAACTCCAAGCATCCTGGTTTTTTTCCCCTTTCTTTTTACATTCCTCTACTGTCAAATAAATTCTCTAGTTTAGCAAAACATGACTGTCCTAGACTTCTTATAGAAGTATCTTCCTTCTCTAAATATTAGGCTATGTTCTCTTTAATATTAGAGAATCAAATACATATCACTTCCAAGATGTTTAAGTTTAATAAAGTGACAAAATCAGAGATTTTATCAACAGCAGCGTTTTTCATCCTGATCAATTTATGATATATGGACTTCAACTCCCAGAATTCCCTAGCCAGCATGGCCATTGCTAAGAATTTTAGGAACTGAAGACCACACATCACAAGGTCACCAAGTTGGGAAATGCTGATTCCTGCTTTAGCAATAGCAATAGCAATAGCAGTAGACTTATATACTGCTTCATAGGCCTTTCAGGCCTCTCTAAGCGGTTTACAGAGAGTCAGCATATCGCCCCCCACAGTCTGGGTCCTCATTTTACCCACCTCGGAAGGATGGAAGGCTGAGTCAACCCTGAGCCGGTGAGATTTGAACCGCTGACCTGCTGATCTAGCAGTAGCCTGCAGTGCTGCATTTAACCACTGCGCCACCTTGGCTCTTTACAGTATTTAATCACTGCTGACTGGAGGAATCAAGTTAAGAGGTTTGAAAAATGCACTAGCATACTAGCTAAGTCATGAAAACAAATTTCTTAGTATTTGGTTGACTTTTCTATATGAATACAAAGGTTGAATAATTGTTTTTCTTTATTGATGCTTGTCAGCTGTCTTGGTAAATGTCTCTTATTATGTTAAAATAGACATATTTCATATTAGTAAGATACATTTTGCAGTAATTATGAAGACACATAACTGAAGTTAAATACTTCAGTTACATGTCTTGATAATATGTAGATACTGAATGTATCCACATATATCTTAAATTGTTGTAAACAGAGCACCTACATTTTAATGCAGTATTTAAATGAGAAATAATATCTACATAATATTATTATAAAATGTTAACCTTGTCCCTTTAGCTTTGTAACTTCACTCTGAAAGTGTAGAATTGGGCAAGATTAATGAAGTTTAGGATTGTGTTTAGATGCTATGACTTTTAAAACATCTGATTACAGTCTGTATGCAATCTGAGTTATGCTTCCTATTGTATTTGAGCATTTTATTACTAAGTGCAGTTTTGGAAAGATCACTGATATATTAAACTACAAATTGGGTTCATCCTGGAAACCTGACGTAGTTAGTTTTGGCTAAATAAGAGTACATTAACTGCTCAATTGTTAATCAAGTTGGCAAACAATAAATATATCATATCTGATCAAAAGCTGTAATATATTTTAAAATTAATTATTTTTCCTTTACAGAAAATTCTTTGCCAAAAACAAAATTACCTGAAGACAGTATTATGTCACCGTACAATTTAAACACAAACTATCCAGGGCTTACCACAGGAAATGGAATCTCAGACTCACCAGCAGGATCAAAGGAACATGGCAATGTACCCATTATTGTACCATTAATTCCACCACCTTTTATAAAGCCACCAGCAGGTAAATAATTTATTTTGTAATCTTTTGCTCTTCTTAGATCATGTTCTTAAATGTTTTAAAGTTACAAACTAAAAAGTTTAGGAGTACAGGTAGTCCTCGACTTATGACAACAACAGAACCCAAAATTGTATTGCAAGGCAGTTGTTAAGTGAGTCACAGCCTATTTTATGACCTTTTTGCCATGGCCCCAGCCAGCAATAGAGCTGAGGTGGCGCAGTGGTTAAATGCAGCACTGCAGGCTACTTCAGCTGACTGTAGTTCTGCAGTTCGGCTGTTCAAATCTCACCGGCTCAGGGTTGACTCAGCCTTCCATCTTTCCGAGATGGGTAAACTGAGGACCCGGATTGTTATTGGGGGCAATATGCTGACTCCGTAAACCGCTTAGAGAGGGCTGAAAGTCCTATGAAGCGGTATATAAATCTAACTGCTATTGCTATTGCTATGGTTGTTAAGCGAACCACTGCAGTTAAGTGAATCATGTGGTTTTTAAGCAAATCTGGCTTCTTCCATTAATTTGCTTGTCAGAAGCTCCGTAAGAAGGTTGCAAATTACAATCCTAGGATCCTGGGATGCTGCAACCATTCTAAATATTTGCCAAATGCTTAATTTTTTAAAAGATGTGTCTATGGGAATGCTGCAATGGTCTTAAGTGTGAGAACTGTTCATAAGCCACTTTTTTCAGTGCAATTGTAAATTTGAATGTCAAAAAATGAATGGCTGTCAGTTGAGGACTGCCTGTAGAATATTTCAAACTCATAGTTAATAGAATTTGCTTTTGGAAAGTACTAAAATGCTCTCAGAAAGGCATGGTTTAGGTGAACATCATGGGGAGGAGAATTAGAATGTTCTGGAGTGGTTCCATTCTTTAATCAGTGAATTTTGCAAGAGATTTCAGTACAGACTGAGAGCCTCAAGTGGGATCATGTGATCATGGGGAGAGGCCCCTAGTGGTCAAAATTTTAAATCAGTGTCGTATGTAGCCCTGGGAGTCCATTGTAACTTTGAATAGTCACTAAGTTGAGGACTGCCTGTATTTACAAAGTCAGAAGAATACTTTTCTTTAGAACAGGGGTGGAAAATGTGACCTTCAATGTTTTTCTATCACAACTGCTATGATCTACCATGCTGGCTTGCTCTAAAGAGAGTTGGATTTTTTTTTCACTGCTGTAGTAACAATGTTGGGTTAAGTCTGCAGATTTATTTAAGTGCACAAGTAGACCTATTGCAATATCAATATTTAACAAAAAGATTTTTAAAATTTTGTGAAATAATTTAAGAATCGTATATAACTGCAGTCTTCCAGGCCGATGGTCCCCAACATTTCTGGCTCTGTGGACTGGCGGTGCCAATTGCAGCAATGGGGAGAGAGGATGGTTTACGCCACTTGTGCAAATGCAGCCCTGTGTGCTCACCCACGGCTTGTGTGACCCAGTTACCAACAGTTTGCAGCCCAGGACCAAGTTCCAGTCTGGGGGTTGGGGACCTCTGTTTTAGGTTATAATAAAATTCAATCTGATCTTAAGATTCAGACTTCTGACTAGAACAGTGATGGCAAACCTTTTCGGCACCAAGTTCTGAAAAGGGAGCGCGTGCGCATGGCACCAAGTGTAAAAAAGGAGCACTTCACAAAGAAGCGCTCATCTGGCCAGGAAGAGGCACTGCCTAGGGATCATGTATGCAGCGGAAAATGAAATTCCAGTTTCCGGTGCACTCATGGCCCTAGCCAGCAAGTCTTCCAGTTACTGCCACATATGCGCACCTGCCGATCAAGTGGCCAGTGCACATGCTCATGCCAGAAAATGGAAGACCTGCTCTTCCAGTTTCTGGCACTGCCACACGCACAAAGGTCATCTGATCAATGCATGTGCAGGCAAGCTAGAAACCCAAAAGAGGAATGGGCAATGTCATGCGTGCCAGGCGACATGGTCCCGTGTGCCACTTCAGGCATGTGTGCCACAGGGACTAGAACATGGTTCCTAAAGTGTTTGCCATCACACCTCCCTTTGATCTTAATGTACATACTACCCCTAAAAATCCAGAATGAATAAAATGAACAATGAGAACAATACAGGTAGCCTTCACATAAGAACCACAATAGGGACCATCAACTCTGTTGCTAAGTGATGTTGTTGTTGTGCAAAATGACATGACACTGCGGGACTTATAACCTCATTTGTCCTGCAGTTATTAAACAAATCACCCATGGTTGTTAAGTAAGACATCATGTAACCACAACTTGCAATTTTACTGCCACCTTCTCCATTGACCTTGCTTGTTGGAATCCAGCTGTGAAACATGCAAATGGCTATCATATAATCAGGGAACACTACAAGACTCCTAAATGCCTACTGGTTGTGAAGTGCTTGAATCTTAATCACATCACAGTGGGTGTGCTGTGACATAAGTGTGAGAACAAGTTATAAACTTACTTTTTCAGCATTATCTTAACTATGAATGGTTGCTAAACAAGGCAGTTGTTACCCATATAATGAAACTTGGGGAAAGATGGATTATTGCAGCAATAAACAATGTAACAAATGGGTTCTTCAAATGTCCCCTGGACTTTGTCTGCTTCTCTAAGGAGGTATACATCATAATTTAAGAATATTTGGTCTAGAAGGCTGGATTTAAAATTACTGGTTTAAAGAATATATGAATGTGAGCAACCCAGGTTTGTTTTGTTGTACAGGTAGACCTTGACTGACAACTATTAGTTCAGTGATTGTTTGAAATTATGACAGTGCTTGAACAACTTATGACCAGTCCCTGAAGTTAGGCCTTTTCCAGCACCCCTGTGATCATATGATCTTGATCTTACAGAATACAGAATAATAGAGTTGGAAGAGACCTTGGACTGGAGGTCTTTTAGTTCAACCCCCTGCTCAAGCTATACCAATTCAGACAAGTGGCTGTCCAGTCTCTTCTTAAAAGCGTCCAGTGATGAAGCACCCACAACTTCTGAAGGCAAGCCATTCTCACTCGTTATAAAATTTCTCCTTAGTTCTAGGTTGCTTCTTTCCTTGATTAGTTCCTATCCCTTATTTCTTATCCTGCCTTCAGGTGCTTTGGAAAATAGGTTGACCTCCCTTTTCTTTGTGACAGCCCTTCAAATATTGGAACACTGCCATCATGTCACCCATGTCTCTTCTTTTCACTACACTAGACATACCCAATTCCTGTAACCATTCTTCATGTTTTTTAGTTCAGAGTTCTTCAACCTTTCCAGCTTTGTGGACTGGCGGGGGGCAAGGGGATGGATGGTTTGCACAAGCAGCGGGCAATCACACACTCACCTGCTGCTCATGCAAATGGGTATGTGCCTATGTGATCTCGTCTGCCATTTCTAGCTCCAAAAGGCTCAAGGCTCAGTAGTGGACCACGGCCAGGGGTTGGGGATCCCTGATTTAGTCTCTAGGCCCCTAATCATCTTCGTTGCTCTTTTCTGCACTCTTCCCAAAGTCTCAATATCCTTTTCATATGTGGTGATCAAAACTTAACGCAGTTTTCCAGATGCGGCCTTACTAAGATTTTATAAAGTGATACTAATACTTCACATGAATCTTGACACTTGGCAACCCATTTATGATTGGTTGCCAAGCACTCTGCAATCACCTGATCTCCATTTGTAACCTTCCGTGCCAGTTTGTCCAGAAAATCAATGGGGGAGCTAACAGGGAAGATTGCAAGTCATTGGGGTAAGTCTCTGCCACCTGAACACACACTCCCTAGAGTCTTCCCTTGCATTGACCGCTTGGGGACCTTCACGCATGCTCCTGAACCCCTCCCCCAAATTCACTTCTACCTTGCAGCAGCTTGCCAGCCTGGAATTTGAAACTTCCTACTGCCTCCCCACTGACTTTGCTTGTGACAATCCAGCAGGAAGTTGCCTTCCTAACCACTGTGGGATTCAGTGGCAACCAATTCTGAAGGGATTGTTATATGATGCGGTCATGATTTATTACTGCATTTTTTGGCAACAAAAGTTCTGGTCCCAATTGTTGTCGTAAGTTGAGAACCACATGAATAAAAAGGAGAATTCCAAATTCAAAGATATGTGGGCAAGGATCTGTAAATTATATCCCCTTATCCCCTTATTTATTGCTTTTCTCCCTGGAAGTCTCCTGGTGTCATTTTTTTTTCATGTTAGCATTTATCTTCAGGTTTCCTTCCTTGTATTATTTTGCTTAAGGTCAGCAATGTGCAAAACCATATCTTTGTCAAGGCTCGTTTAATACACTGAATAGTAGATGATGCATGAAAACAGTCATTCATGTCGGAATGTTATAGAAAAACCTTTAAATGTTGACTATGGAGGGGCATTAGAATTTTGAGAAAACACTGGGTTTATTTTTTTATATTTTTATAAAAAAAATATCATTTATTATTTATACCAAGGTAATTTTACATTGCCCACTACATTTTTGTAATGTCCAGTGTAAAATTAGCCTGGTATAAATAATAAATGTTGATTTTCATACACATGACACAAAATGATGATAGCTAAAATAGCATGTTCCTATCTTTCATTTTTGTCAAATGAAATCCACAATCTAGATTACTTGTGAAAACCCTTATACTAGAGATGTTTAATTTCTGGAAGTTTTGAAGCAATATTTCCTGAGGCTTGGGGGCCACTGTGAGGGATGTGGGAATTAATATGTACATGAAAAGTACTTATATTACTACTTTTTACCATGGGCATTCTGGAGTGCCAAGTAGGGACAAAAGATGGAACAAATATAGTGAAGTTGTATTGCTTGTTTTGTACATTATTCATATAGTTAAGGGTAGCGTTTGCATTGTGACATTAATTTAGTTAGTCTTATGAAAAATTGGTTTCTATGAATAGGTTTGCAGAAAGGCAAAAGTTGTTGGTGGATACAGAAGTTTATTGTGAAACACGCTATTCCGAACTTTGTCCTTCACTAATTTCAGAGAAAAAGAGGTGGAAAAAACTCCAAGGCAAAATGTCACCTCAAATGTTGTTTATTTAGTCACATTTTCTGTGTTTGAAATATTATCTGTTAGAAGTTTCCACTTCTAGTAATTTTTTATTTTTGTAATTTTATCATTTTATGGAGTTTTGGAAACTGAAGGTTTGCCTGTATAGATGCACGTGTCTCTTATTCTATTTCTTTCTTCTTATAGAAAGAAAAAGATTAGGAAGAATTACATAATCAATTTTTCCTGGGAAAGTAAACAAAATACTCTTTTTTCATATTGTTCTTCTCCACTTGGTCTTTCATGCACATTTTCAAAGTACAGTATATTACACCTTTGTTTTGCTAAGTGTTGCATATGCTATATGTGATAGCTGCTTATATTTATGCAACATCTAGCAAATTGCATAATGTTACTGATATAATGCTTTTCCCACTAATATTACTTTGGATCCATTTAGTAAGAGTCTCGCTCTAAATTATCTATGATTTTAAAGGATAAAACTACAACCTTGAATTGAGCTCAGGTAGCAACAGACAACTCAGGTTAAATTTTAGAATATGATATGATAATAATACGGTATACAGGTTAATAGTGTAATAACTTCATTTTATACCATTCGAAGCTGTTCAAGGTTAGTCGCAAACAACATATAGTAATAGTCTAGCCATCATGTAACCAAAGTATGGTTATCTTAATGCTTTTCCAACCAGCTTAGGAACTGTTTTAACTGATGCAGTAAACAGCACTATTCAATTATTTGGATTTAATTTCAGCTTCTTCAAGGGTACTCAGTACTACGTCAACAACTCAATCGTACTTAGTATAGTGAGCATATTGACGACTCTTTACTGTACTGTAAAATTTTATGTGTCCTCTCTCATCAGGTTCATATATCTATTAAGGGGGCATTATCGATTGGGAGAATGCCATCATTGTTCCTGTATACAAACTGAAAGGTACCAAGAGTGAATGTAAAAAATTTAGGGGAATTAATGTCTTAAGTATGCCTGAGAAGATGTTTGGCAGAATACTGTTTGAAAGAGTATGAGACATAAATAAAACCTGGGGAATGCAGTGTGGAATTATCTGGTTCAGAATCTGTGAAGACCACATGTTCACTCTACAGCAGATGATTCACAAATGTATAAATTTAAGGAAAATTATTGTATATTGATTTGTTTGATATTGCATGACTGCATTTGAGAAAGAGAATAGGCTTGGATAATGGAATGTTTTGCACAAACACAGAGTTCCTAAAGTAGATAAAAACAGTGGTTGAGGAAAGTAAAGGATAAACGGAATGCTTAGTAGACCATTAAACAGTGAGCAGGGAGTAGGACCAGAATGTGTCATGTTTCTCTGAATGTATAATATACACATATTGTGGCAAGAAAAATCATAAAATGTTAACAAATTATAAACACTTAACAAATATTTCACTTAGCAACACAAATGTTGGGCTCAATAGCGGTTATAACTCGAGTACTAACTGTATTTATGAATAAATATGTAAAGTGTGTTGATTTGAGATATGAATATGCATGTACTTTTACCTATAGACAGGATCATGCTATAGGTTGAAAACACAAATGATTTGTAGCTAGTGCTAACTGGACTGAGTGATGAAGGAATATGAACGCAAAATGAATATATCAAAACCCAAATTTTGTTAGGAATTTGTGTACTTGATAGAATATTTACTAAGGATGGTAAACTGGGTGGAGAAGTAATAGGATGTAGAAAACAGTGTATTGTTTGTAATCTGTTTTATTATACATAAGTTAAAAGTCTGTTATTTCTAGACAAACATAAAGGCATGTTAAATTCAGGAAAGAATAATTAAGAAGTGTCTGTGATAAAAAAAAGAAGCGATAGAGTCAAGAATAAAAAATTTGAAAAGTTGAAAAGTTTCACTTATTCATTTCTGAATGAATGTGGACTGACTATAAAGCAAATGACCAGTACAAAATAGCTACATAGAAATGGTTTGGTCATATAAAGAAAACGAATAAAGACTAAATTGTAAAACCAGTTTGTGAAGAAAGCATGAATGGGTTAAGAGGAAGGATAAGATTAAGAAAGTTGTGGTTGAATGGAGGTGATGATCCTCAAAAGGAGAGATCTGAAAAAATTTAAAGAACAAGAACTGTTTGAAGCACTGCGTGGACAGAATGAAAGCAAAGATCTTTACAAGGATAGGTCAGATGTGAGGGATCTGAAGGTGAAAAGGCAGGTGCTTTTATCAATGTCTTCTTAATGAAGCTATATCTTTTTGCCAGTTGTGCAGTAGCTCCACACTTCCAGGAAAATAAGCTTTTGAATTAAAACCAGAAAACCTCCTCTACTCCAAAGCTGTGCTGGAATGTACAGCTGAAGAAGGAGTGGGGGAGGGGAATCTCAGCAATTGCACCATGGTTTCTGAGGAGGGAAGCAATATGTTCCAGAGAAGGGCCCAAGATGACTGTGTAATCCTGAACTGGATGGGAGAGGGAGTAACCATACCCTAGAATGTTCAGGGGTAGCTCTATTAGGTTACAAGGTTGTAGCTTTGTTTGGCAGGAATCTGTCTATTAGGCATAAGCAAATAAAAACTGGACTTTTAAATCCTTATTTTGATTTTACTGTGACATCTTTGGGTTCGGGCTTCACAAAAGCTGCTTGTTGAATCCTTTCAGAGTCTCATAGCAAACATTAATTTCTTTGGCTTTATACTTCTTAATTGTGTGTGTGTGTGTGAATGTATGTATGTATGTATGTATACATATACATACACCAGTGGTGGGTTTCAAAAAAATTTCGAACCTACTCTGTGGGTGTGGCCTCCCTTGTGGGAGTGGCTTGTCAGCCATGTGACCTGGTGGGAGTGACTTGCCGGCCATGTGTTTTCTCTCTCTCTCCCTCTCTCTCTCTCTCTCTCTCTCTTTCCTTCCTTTTGTCTCTCTGTCCCTTTTCCCTTTTTTTCTTTCATCTCTCTCTCTCACTTTTTCTTTCTTTTTTTATTTCTTTATTTCTTCCTTTCTTTCTCTTTCTCTCTCTGTGTGAGTCTGTGTGTGTGTGTCTGTGTGTGTGTGTGTGTGTGTGTGGCTCTTTGCGTCTCCCTCCCTCCCTCTGTGTCTCTCTATGTGATTCTCTCTCTGTATCTGTCTATCTGTCTGTCTGTCTCTCTGTGTGTATCTCTCTCCTCCAGTGGTGGGTTTCAAAAATTTTTGGAACCTCTTCTATAGGTGTGGCCTGCTTTCCGTGTCCACTGGTGGAACCTCTTCTAACCGGTTCAGTAAATTTGACGAACCGGTTCTACCGAACTGGTGCGAACTGGTAGGAACCCACCTCTGACATACACATACATACATATATGGAGGGGGAGGGGAGAGAATTGTATTATGTTGTTATTCCTAAAGAGTACAGCAATGGTAAGTACTTAGGTATGTAGGCAGGCAGGCAGGTAGGCAAGCAAGCAGGTAGATAGGTAGGTAGGTAGATGTAGAACCATAAACCATTTCCCCATTTCTTCCAATTCAAATCCAATAGAAGAAAATGGAATCATTGTCTGGCGATCTGAACAATGTTTGACTAGCATCGTACTAGAAACATCCAGTAAGTTACCGCCAGAATGTTATAGCTGAACAATGGTTCATACATTTCTGAAATGTATTCTGGCTCAATATGCTTTTGTGGGTGCCCAGGGACTAGAGGGGGAAAAGAGAATTCTTCATTGATTAAAATTATTTTTTCCTTGTACAATACTGAATATTTACATCTATTTCAAGTATGCAGAAACGTAAGAATATTAAATTAGAATCTAATTTAGAATCTGATTAAATTAGACTGGATTTGATGTGTTAGACCAATTGTTAATCTTACTTAATAAAAAATACATCTGTACTTTTCATATTGCAATTTCTCTTATAAACTCTTCTGCAAAAGTGTCAATAGGTTTATTGAAATAATGTAAAAAGGTATTATAATAGAAAAAACCGAATCCTACACTATTTTTTAAGGAAAAAGATGAGACCCAGTATATGTAGTTTTCTTTAAATAAAATAGCATTTGCTAGAATTAATTTGTTTACATTTTTTTAATTCTTTCATAGTTGTGATGGTATTCTTACCGAATAAAGTTGTGGGGGGGGAGGAAGACGATGGGGGAATATAATTTGTGGACAAGTTGGCAAAAATTACTTTCTTTAACTTTTTGGTAGCAGACTTTTCTGTAAATCATTTTAAATGCAAAAGCAGCTAGTGATGGTGTAAAGCGGGAAGTCATTGAACGTTCTTCTTAATTAAGACTTAAAATGGCACTGCAAACTTTTGATGATTAATTGAAGCATGCGTTTGCCTGATGCATATTTAGTTATTATAATGTGATAATTTTATCTTGTTATACAGACAGATCCCATGGGGAGCATGATTTAACACTGTGAACACTGTGTTTATTGCATTGTTCATTAAGAAATGTACAAAGGCTGGTAAACAATAAGGAGGCAGTAATAACTGTCTCTACAACAGTTTAGTTTTGACCCATTTCCACCTATAAAGTTATAACCTTGGAGTAGGAAATATAACTCGGAACTCCCTGAATAACTCTGAATAATAGAGGCAATCATTTTAGTCCTCCCAACAGCAAGGAATTTGTGTTGATATTATTGCTCTGTTTACAACAGCACAGATGTTTATTGAGATAAACAGTGCAGATATTTTATTGTTTGTGTTTCCAAAACTGCCTTTGCATTTTTTAACACATGCTGTTCTAAATATGTTTTTACAGCATCGTAGAAAAAGTGGTAGGTAACTAAAAGGATTTTACTCTGGTAGTTCATTTTGAGGATATTAATATGAAGATTTTATTTTTTTGGCTAGAGGTAAATAAACTTGTTCTATATTTCAGGCACACAGAAATGATATTAGTGGTTCACTGGTTCTGAAAAACATCCAGAGTAATAATTTTAGATTATCTGTATTTTATAAACATCTATGATACAGGTAGTCCTCAATTTACAACAGTCCATTTAGTGATTGTTTGACATTACAATGACATTGAAAAAAGTGACTCATGACTGCTCTTCGCACTTACAACTGTTGCAGCAGCCCCATGGTCACTTGGCAACCAACTCATATATATGACGGTTGTGGTGCCCCATGTGGTGATCATGTGATCACCTTTTGCAATCTTCTGACAAGTAGAATCAACAGGGAAGCCAGATTCACTTAACAACTGTGTCACTAACTTAACAAATGCAACAATTCACTTAACAACTGTGGCAAGAAAGGTCACAAAATGAGGCAAAACTCACTTAACAACTGTCTCACTTAGCCACAAAAAATTGGGGCTCAATTGTGGTCGTAAATCGAGGACTACCTGTAGTTAGAACCAGGATAACTGAATACCTCCTGTTCATTTCAGTGCATAAACATGATATTTTACAATGAAAAACTTTATTGTTGGAGTATTTTTTTTCTTGAGGATAAATTGGTGGTGCAGTGGTTAGAGTGCAGTACTGCAGGCTACTATAGCTGACTGCTAGCTGCAGTTCAGCAGTTCAAATCTCACCAGCTCAAGATTGACTGAGCCTTCCATCCTTCTGAGATGGGTAAAATGAGGACCCAGATTGTTAGGGGCAATAGGCTGACTCTGTAAACCACTTAGGGCTGTAAAAGCACTATGAAGTGGTATATAAGTCTAAGTGCTATTGCTATTGTATAAAGAAAGCCAGCTGCTCTGAAATATTGTCTAGATTTACAGTGTCATTGAAAATTTGTCTTATTTGTAAATGAGAAATAATTCCAGATTCATACCAGTTGTGGTATGGATTTAGAACTTGTTCCTGCCATTCAGAATATCTGTGTCCATTGTTAATCATGCTTGGATGTTTAGAGAAAACAAAAGGGAAACAAGTGGCCCCAAACCAATTACAAAATGTTGCTGGTTGGCCTTGGTTGTTAGAGAACCAGCTACATCCCCCCCCCCCAATGATATTCAACATTCTGTAGCTACTGCATATCAAGATTATTAATTATTATTTCTGCAAACATTGGGCTTTTCTTAAGCCTGTTAATATATTCTAATGCTTGTCTAACTACAAGTGATGATCCTTGGCAGGATTAATTAATTATTATAAGGAATAGATACTGAACTTTCTCCTTCTCTTATCTATAATAAATATAATAATTTACCATGAACATTTTTATGCTCTTTCTGTGTCACTGATACCATTTGATTGCAAACATTTTTATTTTATTTTATCTATATATTGTGTCTGTAATCCTATGTTTCAGTATAATTATATGAATGTGTTTTTGCTAATGGAAACATTCAGTAACAAATTACTAGAAGATGCATCTAAGGATATCTCATTCTAGGCCATTGGCCATTGTGACCTCTTGAATAGCTATGGGCAGTAAACACCAAGATTCAAGGAAACACAAGGCAGACAGTTATAAGCAGTGATGATGTTACCTAGCTGGGTAATGAAACATCTGCAAGCAAACAACCAAGTTCAGAGAGCACCAATAACTCCACAGTTAACAATTACTAGCTGTTGCAATCCAACTGTGTGATATATTGAAGTAGAGCTCATGTCAGTAGGCCAGGTTGCCTGGAATGGTTTGAGAGAAGCATAATTTAACAATTTGAAAAATTACTCGGTAAGTGCTTTGCAAGTTTTTCCTTCCAAAAAATCAGTGGTGATTTTAATTATCTCAAAAAATTATTTATGTCATAAGACCATGATCCATTCTTTTATTTCACTTTTTAAATTTTCTCATAATTAAATATATGTATTGAGTATCCCTAACCCTAGCCCAAATGGGGCATTAAAAATGTCATAAAAGAGTCATAACTCTAAAATGAATTTGTATTAATTATAGAAATAGACAGATAGGAAGGGCCAGAACAGAAATATAGATGTATGGAAAATATCAAATAGGTGTAGAAAACCTGTATATGTTATCATTCATATTTTAAAATATTTTATTGTTGAATTATTTGGAAGGAAATCCAGTGAGTGAGTCTGTCTGTCTGTCTGCCTATCTACCTATCTATCTTATTGAAATCAAGCTATGTATTATGATTACAAGGTCCAGATTATGAACTACTAGGAAAATGCCCAGATCAATAAGTTAACATTAATCTGGGACACTTTATACCTCACAAATCCATCCATTATTGACTCTCCAGTGATAACCAAATTATTTTCAAAGTGTTTACTAATCACTCTCTTCATTATCTACTCTATAATCTGCCACAGACTTGATATTACAGTAGTTGGTTGGTTTGTTGTGTACTGGATCTTCTGTGTCCCTTTTTTAAAATAAAAGGACATTTGCCCTCTTCCATACATTGAAGCACCCAATCTCAAAGGTAATAAATATAATTTAGTCAAGCTATTAATAAGTTTCTTCAATGCCATAGGGTACTGGCCCACAAAGTTCAAATATATTTAAAGGTAAACAAACCTTCCCTTGTCTTATTTCTATCAATCTCAGTCTCAAGATCCTGAGCTTCATTTTGCTTTTCAGGCCTGGTGGAATGTAAATGAACAGTGATTTTCTTAGTGACTTCTGCCATGAAACTGGATTTAGCTACCACTTTGTAAAGGTAGAAAGGGCAGTGTGCTCTCTTCTCCTGTTTAAGGTCTACACAGAGGTGATGGTTGAGATTATCTGAAAGCATGAAGTTTGATATTACACTGTGTATACTGTACTCAGCTTTACATCTCCATCCCTAGCCACCCAAGTGATGCTGTAGAACAGGGATGTCAAACTTGATTTTATTGAGGGCCACATCAAGGTTGTGTTTGACCTTGGGGGGCTGGGAGCATGGCCAGGGTGGGGTGTGACCAGTTCTGTGTCACTCATCAAACTTCGTTTTCAGCTGTGAGAGCCTCCTTCAGCCTTTGCCAGTGAAAATGGACCTTGGGCAGGCCACACATGCCCCCTGCCGGGTTCCATTTTCAGCCACGACAGCCTCCTGCAGCCTCCAGTGAAAATGGAGCTCGGGGAGGACATGCACAGCCTACACTGGCTCCATTTCTGCTGGCAGAGGCACCATGGGGTGGTCCTTCACTGTTTCCAGGGCAGGCCCACAGCTCTAAGCACTCCATGGGCCAGATCAGGGCCATGGGCCTTGAATTTGACACCCCTGCTGTAGAGATTCTGCCTTGGACTCTGGAGGCTTTGAGGGTTTGGGGGGGAACAACAGGCTTCAATGTATCTTTAGCAACATTAAGTGGCTTTCGGTATCATGGTCCCCTGCTACTGGGGGCGATGTATGTATAATTAACTTAGCGAAAAGGTAGTAAAGAAGGAATACGATAGTCCTCTACAAATGCTTCAAACATAAAAGCCTCTCAAGACAACTAGGCACATACAGTATTTCTCCACATTTTTTCTCTTTGCCTCTCATATTCTTCCTTTTTGTTATCCCTGACAAAAATGTGTTATTGCAAAAACCTGCAGCTAGAGTCAGATTTTAGGAGAAAGATTGTTTTCTTATATTGTGCTAATTCTTCAGACAAGACAAGCAAATGAAATCTAGGCTTACTATGTCATAAAACAAGATTATTCCTTAAGTAAAAAGGGCTGTCCAAAAATTAAACTGTTAGGTAACAAGCTGTCAGCAATGTTGCTGCTAAAATTGATTTCCTGCTGGGAAATGCTTTGTTTTAAAATCTAATAGAGGCTATAAAATCAGCCTTAACATAGTTTGCTCTCTTTCTTATAGACCTGTGGTAGATAGCAGTGATCATACTAGCAATTCTCCAAGTTTTCTTTCTTTACAATGTATTGTTATTCATTTATTTGTATCCTCTCTTTATTATTTTTACAAATAACTCAAGGAAGCAACACATCCAACATAGTTTCTCCTTTCCTATTTTTCCCACAGCAACAACCCTGTGAGGTGGGTTGGGCTGAGAGAGAGTGACTGGCCCAAGGTCACCCAGGTGGCTTTCATGGCTAAGGAAGGACTGGAACTCATGGTCTCCTGCTTTTTAGCTCGGTGCTTAACCAAACTGACTCTCTGATGTTTAAAACATAGTTTCATTTTTAATGGTGGCTCACATCACAGATTTATGAATGTTTTTAACAGTTGCGACCTTTGCAGCACCCCCATGATCACGTGACCAAAATTCAGATGCTTGGCAACTGGTTCATATTTATGACCATTACTGTGTCCCGGGATCATGTGATCATTTTTTGTAGCCTTCTGATAAGCAAAGTCAATGTGGAAGCCAGATTCACTTAAAAGCTGGAGTACTAATTTATCAACCGCAGTGGCAAGAAATGTTGTAAAATGGGACAAAATTCACCTAGCGAATGTCTCGCTAACAACAGAAATTTTGGACTCAATTGTGGTCTTAAGTTGAGGAAGATTTAGCAAGAGCAATCCCAGGTTAGTCTTAAGTAAAAGGCTTCTTTATGAATATCATAATATTAACACATATTTGGAAAAACTCTCTAACTAGTAAAAAAAACAAGGAATGAAGAAATAAAGTACCACTGTATGATCTTAAACATGCACTTATTAAATGATTTTTCTAAATGAAAAACATACTTCTTAGCTATTTCACATTGACCACTTCTCTGGCCACTTCTGTGGTTAATATTTCATTACTTGGTTTGCTTGTTGTTGAAGAATGGCTCGAAACTCTTGAAACCTAATTATATGAAACTGGGCAGGATTTATCCACTCAGAAGAGTGTTGCAAGAACTATGCTTGGAAAATATTTCCAATTCTGCCAAGAAATAAAAATGATATTGGTGAATCTCAGGACAGAAAAGGGAAAAAATGACTTTGTTTTCAATTTGGCACATGGGGCTCTTTCACAAGACCTAATTCCTGCAGATTTAGCTCAGTTTCAGATGACTTTGAAATCGAAAGTAGGGTAAAAATTGATTAAATAAATACATTAGGATAAAAGCAATTGCCATTTGGTATTTTTCAATGTAACTATTTTAGAGTTCAGGTGTTATCTACATAGCAGGTCTGTGGCATATTAGGTCTTAACTTACTGTCCTGAGGCGGCTTAGCCATTATCTGCCTGTGCTAGAATAAGGAAGAGTGTTATAGGGAGAACTGTGTAGAAAACACAGAGCTTCTTCAGGTCAGTTACAAGTGGCAGAGCATGTGGAATCTCTTGTTCTTCCTTATACTACTTTTTTTCTCCCAACACAACAAGTTACAAGCAGAAACAGCATCGTTCAGCACACCATGCTAAACTTAGCAATAGCAATAGCAATATAGCAATAGCAGTTAGACTTATATACCGCTTCATAGGGCTTTCAGCCCTCTCTAAGCAGTTTACAGAGTCAGCATATTGCCCCCAACAACAATCCGGGTCCTCATTTTACCCACCTCGGAAGGATGGAAGGCTGAGTCAACCCTGAGCCGGTGAGATTTGAACAGCCGAACTGCAGAACTGCAGTCAGCTGAAGTAGCCTGCAGTGCTGCATTTAACCACTGCGCCACCTCGGCTCTTACTTGAATTCTTGAAACTTGAATTCTGAGAACAGGCAATCCAGCACAGGAACAGAATGCTGACCCTGCCAAGCAATACAAACAAGGAAGCACTCCTGACGTGGTCCTCTGCTAGTAGAAACCTGATTGGCCCTGGTCTGAGCTGTGATAATACCTTGATGCCCCAAAGGCAACTGGACCTTCTTGTTTTTCTTTGAAGACGTCTCGCTTCTGGAAGCAAAACATCTTCAAAGAAAAACAAGGAAGTCCAGTTGCCTCTTGAAAAAGCACCTTTGGGACAACCATGACCTGGATGACTGAGAATCTCCATACACATAATACCTTGATGCAGAGTTAGAAGATGAGCAAGCTGTTGCCCCATTTGCCTGCTCTATTTGTCACTGAAGACCAAACCACCCAAAAGTGGCTTGTGAGTTTTGAGTGCGACCTCTGTCATAAAATAATGTGTGTTTATTTTTTCAGCGAGTCTACTTAGCCTAACATTCCTAAGTTTTTATTTAGCTTCTCTTCAATGCATGTAGATAATATGGCGTTTACTAATGCTACTTCACTACTTTCTCTATAAATGTTTAGTCTAACAAAACTGATAAAACGGAAATGAGTTTATCATCGTGAGCAGGTGATGCTGTTGTTACTGTCTGGAACTATAATTAATTGGGAGGAGGGGGCATGGGAATAAATATAGAAAGTCCGGGGGTTTTCCCAAAATGCTAAAAGCTCTTAAAGTTGCAACATATTCTCTATTATTTACAAAATAACTGTACTTTTCATTCAATTAAACAATAAGGGATTCATAGTCATCTGCTTTAGAAATTAGCAGAAAATCCAAAAGGTGGAAACATCTATGTTTGTAAAAAGGCAGACATGAAAATCTTTTTTGGATGTTTGACACAATGCTTCTTCTGATATACAAATACTCTCCTTGTCTTTTTGTTGCAGAAGATGATATATCAAATGTACAAATCATGTGTGCCTGGTGCCAGAAAGTGGGAATCAAACGCTATTCTCTGAGCATGGGGAGTGAAGTGAAATGCTTCTGCAGTGAAAAATGTTTTGCAGCTTGCCGGAGAGCATACTTCAAAAGAAACAAGGTAAGAGAATAGGATTGCAACGCACACTCAATCTGAAACTTAGTATTTTAATATTAGTATTTTAATGGCATATGTTACTTCTTTCTCTTCTCACCCTTTTCAATCCTGTTTCTCATGTGTATTTCCTTCTGAGTTACCAATACATTTAATAAAACATACCCTGTTATTAGTTGCTTATCAGTTAGGCATTCTATACAGGTAGTCCTCGACTTACAATGATTTCCCTAGTGATCGTTCAAAGTTATAATAGCACTTTAAAAAGTGACTTTTGACTGGTTGTCACACACAACGGTTGCAGCATCCCCATGGTCATGTGACTAAAATTCAGATGCATGGCAACTGGCATGTCCTTATGACTGTTGCATTGTCCTGGGGTCATGTGATCTCCTTTTGTGACCTTTCGGCAAACAAAATCAATGGGGAAGCCAAATTTACTTAACAACTGTGGCAAGAAAGGTCATGAAATAGTACAAAGTTCACTTAAGAATTGTGTTGCTTAGCAATAAAAATGTTTGAAGATGAATTGTGGTTGTATGTCAAAGACTACCTGTATTCTATGAGGGCCAATGTATTGCCAAGATAAAGCTATTCATGCTGGATTACATAAGAGCCACAAACATTACATTTACAGTCTTGTAAATCTTGTTGCCAACACTGGTAGAATCTTTAAAATCTAGTGTTTTCAAAGCAGTAGGAATACAAATCTTATTCAGAGGCATGCTAGATTACAGTAATAAATGTTTTTTTGCTTTAGCTGACAACAGGATTAGAACATTGATTCGGAGGGCTTTTGTAATGTCTTGAGTTGTCTGAAATGTTTTTGCCTCATTAATTTAGCATATTTTTAAACATTTCAGACATTTTATTATTCATAACCATTCTAGGGACTATTCTGAAGTATTTAATATTTTATTTTATCTTGAACTGAAATGTAGGTTTAAAATTCACTAATAAAAATTATGTTTTGTTTATTTAAAGCAATGGGAATAGCTTTCATTTACATATAGTTAGAAGCTAAGAGTGTGAAATAAAATTCATTCCACATGCTATAACCAGTAATAAATTATGAGGCATCATTTATTAGTATAAAGCATATATAAATGATACTAATGTACCATTCATTGAATCAAATTGCAAAGATTTATTAATAGAAATATGATTTGTAATTGCTGTAATCAAATTTTTATGAATACTATAATACAAATTATACTTCGATAGAAATTTTAATTGTATCTCAATGTTTGTCATGTCTATTATAGTGAGATCACTCTGAATTTTAATTGTGTTTACTTATAGTGGACATTGAAGGAGCATAAATCAAATATATTAGTTTGTTGAGGTTTTGATACTGCTCTTCAGTTAGATTTCCAGGACAAGTTACATCACAGAATAACCAAGCAAAGTAAAAATATAAGTAAAACATATTTTTTACTATTTATAAGATGGATAAAATTAAATTGTTATAATCTAATCCAAAGAGGGAAAGGGAAAGAAGAAAAGGTGAAGAGAAAGATATGTTAATAAATAGTTACCTGAATACTTTTCAGTATTTGCTTTACAAGTCTGAATAAGGTGGTAGTTGTGAATTAGTCATCAGACAAAACATTCCAGAGCCATAGTTTGTAGGAAAAAAACTGTAAAACTAAGGAAAAAAATTGTGTAAGGAAAAGTAATAAAAAAACCCATGTAAATACAATAATTAAATAAATGGATTCCTGTGGGCTATCTGATTTGGGCTGCAAAAATCTATTTTACCATTAGATGTCAGCAAAGAGAAACAAAAGAAAAATATCTGAATGCTCTCCAGTGGTTGTCAAGATTTTATGGTCATTGAAGAGCATTAAAAAATTCCAAATATTGGGAATATTTATAGATTTGAAATTAATCTGGTAGATAAAAAGAGAGAAAAGGGGAGAGAAATAATATTGAAAACATATTTAAACATATACTTATAAATAGCATTCAAACTGACTTCAAATAAAGATAGGTACACCGGAAAATTGCAGTAATCAAATTTAAAAGGAATGGAGTTAAATTTTAATTATATTTTGGAGGGAGGAATGAAATATGTTTTGAAATATTAATCTGAAAATATAAAAATAGAAATACTAAAAGATAATTGTAATTTACTGTAAAACTGCTGATTTAAAACCATTAAGTAGAAAGCAGTGAAATAAATGACAACTGTAAAGGCCTCTTCTTAATTTTTTTAAATCTGTAATTCTGACCTGTGAACATAATAAAAAATTCTTTTTCTATTCCAAAGCCCTCTTAATAAAACCAAGACTTATGCTAGCTGTTTGAAAACATTTTACATAAGAAAGGCTGTTAAATGATTTGAATTCACTTCACTCGTGTTCTTCAAGCAGTGTTGTTGGTTTTTTTAAAGAGCAAATCCCCTTCACTAAATTATCCGGCAGTATTGTCACTTCCTCAAACACTAAAACAAATCAATAAATAACTTTTTTCAAAACAAATCGAAAGCAAGCCATTTTTTAAAATTCTACTTTTTGCTCCAAGAACTTTTAAATAGCATTTGTTTCTTAATTTTAATACTTGCAAATTGTAGTTTAAAAATACCTCAGGAATCAGATGAAAGAATTAGTATCATGAGCAATTTAATCTTCTTGTGCTTGCATTATATTATTTTGCCAAAAGTAATTACACCAATATAATGTGGGGTGCAGAAGTCCACAGAGTGGACTGCTTTTTAAATGCACCTCTCCTCTTGGATGATAGTTCATAATAAATGCATGCAGTTTTTGCTTTTGGATCCACATAGGTAGATGCATTCACAAATTTTCAGTCTATTCCTGGATTGAAAATGTTCCCACTGTGTTTTATCAGATAGGTGTATAATTAAGTTTTGAGATAATGAGAATTAGATTATAAAACATAAAGGACAAGATGTAAGATGTACTGATTAAAATTACTTTTCATTAGGATATTATTTTAAACAATTTTAAAATATGAGTGGAAACAATTTCACTAGAGATAATCTATGGAATGGAACATTTAATAATGAAATATTTCGTGAAGCAGCTCTCCCTTGACCCGAGATATCTGTCTTTGTTTATTTATAACATTTTTGTGCTGCCTGAGTCCAGTTATTGGCTGTCTCAAATATTGCTCTTCTGGGAAAGGTGATCAAGAAAGTAGCATGATCGTAACTTCAGAAACATTTTCGTGATGCTAGTTTTCTGGATCCACTTGAACAGGGGCTTTGGCCAAAATATTTGCACTGAAATGTATTGTAGTAGCGGAGGGTGTGAATGAAGCATTTCTACTTAGTAGAATTCATTGCCATTACCCATGGTGTCTTTTTGGATTACCTGACTGGACTTGGCCTTGAGGACCCCATGTTATAGATTAAGTATGTAAGTCAGTACAGTTTATTGTTATAATCACACTTTGTATAATGCAGAGAGAGAAAGAGATATATTTTTTTTGCAAACTTATAGGTAACCCTCGACTCACAACAGTTCATTTAGTGACTGTTCAAAGTTACAATGGCACTGAAAAAGAGAGTTATGACTGTTTATCACAGGTACGACCTCCAGCATTTCCATGATCATGTAATCAAAATTCAGATGCTTGGCAACTGGTTCCTATTTATGACGGTTGCAGTGTCCCAGAGTCTTATAATCCCCTTTTGCAATCTTCTGGCAAGCAAAGTCAAAGCCAAATTTATTTAACAACCGGATTACTAACTTATCAGCAACAGTGATTCACTTAACAACTGAGGCAAGAAAGGTCATAAAATAGAGCAAAACTCACTTAACAAATGTCTTACTTAACAACAGAAAACCTGGGCTCAATTGTGGTTGTAAGTTGAGGACTATCTTAATATGACTAAAAACTGTGTCAAACTAGCCCCAAAACTACAATCCAACTAGGTTTGATTGATCTTGACGGTTGGATCGCTATATATTTTGAATTGTTCTGAATTTAAAAGACAGCAAAATAGAAATGGCCACTTGATCACTATGTAATATGAGAGAACACATCTGCTAGTAAAAATTCTATCCATTTCACTTTGCAGTCCATGAGGTTGTCAGTAATTTAGCTGTGTGTTTTTGTCTTAATCACATCATAAAAAGACCAGCCTACCACATCATGTGTGATGTTCTCCATCTGTCTCTGGCCATAAGGGCAAAAAAGCTACTCTTTAGATATTCTGTGGAATTTGCTTTCAAGGAAGGAATAGGAGTATCATTTAGATATGTATTTTGGTAAATGAGGCTACTTGTCAGATTGAATAGGTACTGTATAGAATCTGTTTTTCTTAAAATGAGGATACCAAAGGGAGAAACTTGAGCTTTAGATGAAGTCTATATTTCTGTTTCCAGAGCCAATCATGCATCTTTTACTATATCAAGATTTCATTCCACCTGAGTGGCATTTGCAGTATATACGTAATACTGGACATGTCCTGTCCACTGATTTCCTCCACAATAAGAAAATCTAACTAGATAGCAAGTAGTGATCTGGGAGGCTAACAGGTTTCTTAAAATGTTTAGCTATTTTCGGTGAGTTTTAATAAGCTTCAGAGCCATATGATCTCCATTCTTAAGTATGTAGCAGACATTGATTTTAACTATTTACAGCTGGGCAATACTATTCTGAGTCCAAATCTCTATCTTACACAAAATTTGTGGAAATACTTTGCTCTGGAACATTTTGAATGTAGAGATAATTAACTGTCTCTTTTCTGTATCAGAATAATAATCAGAATCATGCAATTATGCAGTTGTTAACATTGTATTTAGGTATACTTTCAGGTGATAGAAAGAAATGCCCAAATATTTAAAGGAGGGGCATTGTTTTATTGTAAGGCATTAACTGATCTTTTGTTCTTAGTACTGTCTTACCACTTTGTTTTTATTGCATGTTATCCTCAACACTTTTGTCTTGTAGTAGCCAATCTAGCATTCTTTATTTTGAAACATAATCACTATTGTATCATTAACATACATAGATCATGATCAGTGTATCCATCAAGTGAAACGGGGAATTGATTATGAATTCAGGCTGGAACAATATCAAATTGAGCAAGAAGAAAGCTCTAACGTCTCTCTTTATTAAAATAGGGTGGGAGAAAATCCCATTGGGACATTTTCTGTGCATATATATTGATTCTCTCAAGCCCTAAATAAATCAATGCAATCATAGCTGGGATGAAATCAATAAATGCAACGAATGCAAATGAAATCAATAATAAATTTTGAATCAAAACCTTCAAAGAAATAGTGAAATCGATTAATGCTATGACTCTTGCAAACACCTGCTTACTCAAAGTAGAAGACCTTAAGATAATATGCCCAGTCCTCCAGGTGGCACACTAAACTATTGCTGACTCGTGGTATCCCATAGAATTTCAGCTTGTTCCCTTTGCTATTCATCATCTGCATGAAACCACTGGACTCTTCTCCATTTCTCTTTATCATCCACTGTTGAGAAAGCAATTGGTCTTGCTGGAATGTCTCCAAATTTGATCATTGGGGGGGGGGGGAAATGGGCTGGAATAAAATCTGATTAATATGAAAGTGATATTAGCAAGTAGGGTACAATATTGCATTTGGGATTGAGATTTATCCTATTTAAATTAAGGAACAGATCTGCAGTTGGAATGTTTCCCTGGATTTACAGCAGTAGGTCTGATAAGGAACAGCTTTGTAGAAATACATTTACTGCACAACCAGTCAGAGATGGGCAAGGTTATCCAACCCTTGATTACTTCAAAGTGTTATGTGTATTCTTAAACAGTCTGTGGAGAGAAATGGAAAGAGTTCTAGTATTTAAGCCTTCAGAAACAACAATTGAAGGAAGGCATGAGAGCATCCTTCAGATATCTAAAAGGTATTTCATAAAAGAATTGGCTCTCTCTCATTGCAGAAGGCATGAAAAATATAATGGGGGTATTGAAAGGTAAATGCCAACTAGATATTAGAAAAAGCTTCCAGACAGGAAAAGTGATTTGATACTGGAATCAATTACACAGAACATTTATGGTATCTTTGTTGGATTTGTTTAAGTAGAGGCTACATAGCTTGCAATATTTTAATTTGGATTCCTGTTCTGAGCAGGTAGTTGATATTTAAATGTGAGATTTGGAAGTTATTCTTGGAATAGAAAGGCATTACTGATGGGTAACTTGCAGAGTTTTTTGGGGGGAGGGTTCTTGTTATTTATATCCCGCTTTTATTATTTTATGAATAACTCAAGGTGTTGAACATACAGTATCCAGTGCTCCTTCTTCCTATTATAGCATCATCTTATATATAATCTTAGATAAAATATTAAGGTTGGGGAAAAGAAAAAGTTTAAAGTTTTGTCAGTGACCTTTAAACTGCCATTGCTAGATTGTTATATACCTGTCTTCTCCATTGGTTTAGTGTTTGTTTATGTATTTGAGGTTATGCCATTCTACAGCTTCTCATTTTTCAAATAGAGAATTATAGTCACATTTCGCCTGTCTTATGCATGTTTTATACAGCACATCTCTGCAACAATATCGTGTTAGGTTACAATAAATATGTACAGCAGCTATTTTCTGCTAACTGATAGGTCTTTGTGGTCATTTCATTTATGGCTTCAATTCCTAATGGGTTGTGTTAGGCAGACTCCTTATCTGACCTGAAAAAGAAATGCAGCAATAAGCATTTAGACTAGCATGGAAAAAAAATAGTAGCAAGGGAATCATCATGAATGCTTCAGAAATAAAAAAGATACAACAATAAATCTCTCATTATTAAATGTTATATTTTAAAACACTCTGTGGGATTTTGTATATAGCACATTTTCCATTCATTTACAAATATTAATCTGAGTCATTATAAGAACCACCTGGATATTGTGTTAAAATATATCCATCTACCACAGGAACATATGCTACAAAATGTTGGGGCAAAATCAAATTTTCTAATAATGGAAAACTGATTATTTATCAGGAATTTCTCCTATTTTTCTGTATACTGCAGCTTTTTTGTTTTCCTCAAATCTGCTACATAGGCTCTCCCAACCTTCCAAAGCTGATTTTTCAGGACTTGAAGATTCTATAGATAGGAAACATAGTTGATGTCTTCCAGCTCCTTCAGTGGGAAAAGGGTTGTGAGCCATAAACTTAAAAATAAATCACAATGTAGGAGCATGAAGGGCCCATTCACTTTTATGAGCAATTTCAACATTGTTGTATTCAGATGATTTATTTAGCTAACCACAAACATTATTTGGGAAGGAATACAACTGTTTTAAAATATGTGTTCAGTGCTACTGAATGTGTAGATAAAATGTTATGCAAAGTTCAAAAAGAGGATTATGGCAGATCCCTAAGAATAGTACTTGTGTCTTGATTACCTTTGGTCTAAGTGTTTAGCAAATATAATAACACAAAACTGCTTATCAATTCAGATAGTTGAGTATTCTCTGAATTTACCTCCTCATATTACTATCCTAACACACTTACTGAAAGCAGGTACCATTGAACCCAATCACATAAGTTTACAGAGTATTTATTTTGGGATTTGCCAATTTTATAGCTGGGGAATTGGCAAGGATGGCTGTATTTGGACTATTCCACCATCTTTGTATTGTGAAATTTCAGAGCAAAGCTAGGTGCTTAGCAGGTTAACCAAAGTTCAACAATTTACTATAGCCATATGAGGGACATATTTGTTGAAGCCTCTTGAAGAAATTTGTGGCTTTAGGGGATTGATTAAACTGTTCTGAATTTCTAAGTAACATAGATTGCTACCTTTTATTGGTATTGGTTAATATTTCAACTTCATTCCAAAGTGCATAGCTAAATGTCTATGGAGATTCTCAATCATCCAAGTTATGGTTGTCGCAAAGATACTTTTCCAAGAGGCAACTGGACTTTCTTATTTTTCTCTGAAGACATTTTGCTTCTCATCCAAAAAGCTTCTTCAGCTGTGTCTGGATGGTGGGGAATGGAAGAATGTATATTTCTTGCAGACTGCTGGTCATTTGTATTCTTTTTAGAGAGTTGCTGAGGCCACTTGGAGCTTAGTCTGTGTCCTCAGAGTCACCAGAGTGGTGCAAATGGGTGTGGAGTCTTGAAACTGCTGAAAGAACTGTGTTGTAGACAGGAGATAAGTGATGTATCCCTCCCCTTCTGTTGATAGAGCTGTTCAATTTTGACATAGGTGGACTCTTTGAACCCTCTTCCAAACCAGTGACCCTCTCTGTCCAAAATGTGGACTCTGCTGTCTTCAAAAGATTGGCATTTGTCTTTCAAATGCAGATGGGTGGACCACTGAATTTTGCCCTAATGGGTTTTATCTCCTATGTTGTACCATGAATCTGTGGTGGTTATTTTATTTGTCCAATGCACAAATCTGCACATCTCACTGCACTGTATTATATATATCATATTGCTCAGTTTGTGTCTGGGTGTTTTATCTTTGGGCTGTACAAGCTTCTGTCTTAGTATATTCTTGGGTTTAAAGTATGCATGTATGCATGCAGTCAGTGCTGAAGAAGCTATATTATCACTGTAATATGTGACATCAAAAGTGTATGCTTTTGTAAATGTTACAGAAAATATAGTATGAAGGTAGACTATATATTACATTCTAGATGTTTTGGGCCTCATCTCCCATTATCCTATTGATGTATAATACAGTGCACTTTGATTTCCTATAAGGTATATTTAAAAAAATAACAAGCTGCCTATTAAATAGATACTGATGTAATGTTGCATAGCATCCTCTTTTGAGAAAACCTTTTTCTAATTTTTTTCACTACTGCATGATTAATATGTTTATGAGTATACCGTATTAGGAGTAAATCTATAATATTTTTCATCAGAATTCATATAGATATGTGTTGTGACTCAGCAGCAGTCTTCTGTGAGTCTTTTCGGAATGCAAGCTTAACGATGCAGCTGGGGCTCGTTAGTGGGGTTTTGGGGATAAAAGGACGGATGGTGCCACGCCCTAGTTGCAGGAGTCAACGTTCCTTGGTTCGTTCAACATTGATTGATCATCAGTCGTGGTTTATGTAAGATACACTTGGAAAAGTGCTTTGTTTTCTGTAACCCTGATTCAAGAAGATACACTTGGAGAAGTGCTTTGATTTCTGTAACCCTGATTCGTAGAGACTTTGGAAGAAGTGCTTTGCTTTCGTTTTGTTCAACTTGTGTTGCCGTAAGAGAGATTTGTTTTGTATTCTGTTATCTGGTCAGAGACTGTATTTATGTTATTTTTGGGCTCGAAGCCAGTCTGAGCCGAGAACTGATAAAGAAAGTTCTTTTTAAGTTTGTTTGCCTGCCGTTTGTTAATGAGCGGAGAAGGGGGGACAGAACAGATATGTATAGGGAAAGCTTCCCGGGTTTAAATATGCAACCTGAAAAATAACTTGATATAATTATTAGAGCTTTGAAGGCAAAATACAAGATCTTCTTTAAACCACTTTAGGTTTCTGCTGTCTGCAATTCCAGAAGGAAACTGTTTTTCTTCTGGGATCGCACAGCTGTCTTTCACAGATGCATTGTCACTCATGGGAAAAGAAGAATATGGATTAAGGTGCTGCAGACAGATGTTGTATGAATGTCCCCGTAACACCTTTTTGCTTTTGAATCAAAAGGGCTGTTGAGCCCTAATAATTATATCCTTTCTAAGTCAATAATATCAGAACAATGACATACACTATATTGCCAAAAGTATTTGCTCACAACTGATTCTGATTATTTGGATGAGTGAGTGAATACTTTTGGCAATATAGCGTAGGTAAATATGGAAGCATTAAATGAAAAATCTGAATTTTGTGATTGGCAAAGTAACTTATACATTGGAATTTGAATATAATTTTAATAGTTCTTTTTAAAAATAATCTAATAAATAATTTTATTCATTAAATAATTTTAATTTGTTTTATTATTTATTTTATTATTTATTTCAATAATTTATTTTTTTAAATTATTTTTTAAAAGGTGCTTTACATAGTGTGTCTTTAAATTTACCAATCTGCTACCAGAAGTAATGAGTGACAGAAGGCAAGTTTCCAAGGCTTGTTATGAAATAAGCAATAGACAGACTAGTTCAGTGTTTCTCAATCCCAACAACTTTAAGATGTGTGGCTTTCAGCTTCTAGAATTCCCTAACCAATATAAAGCTGCTGAGATTGAGAAACACTGAACTAGAGCATAGCCTTTAACATATTTCTCCTGTGCCAGGAGCTTTTCCATACTAAAGGAAGATATCTTATACAGTACGTGAACTTGTTAAGTTTGTAAAATGTGAAAAATTTAACATTGCATTACAGTTATGCATACCTCTACCCTTTTCCTCTTTTGCTCATATTTTTCTTTTACTTATTGTTTTGTTTGGGTACTAAGAAGGTTGCAATATATCCTTACTCAATAAATCATCATATTTTACATTTTTCATTTTAACATTTCAGGTCCAGGTAAAAAAATTTATTGGTTACATGAGCTTTCCCACACTTAATGACTTTCAGATATAATAGACTTCAGTTTTTGAAGTTCAGCACCGTGGAAGACACTTGGATGAAAAAGATAGTTTTGTATGATTATTCAAGTAATCCATGGAATTAAAAAAAAGTCATTTATATCTTATACTTTTTCTCTGTTTCCTGTTGCTTAAATCTATCTTGAGAATCTGGTATTTGCAAGGTTTGCAACATAAACTGTATGCAAACCAGCAATTTGCTGAAATAGTAAGAACATTTTCGTGGTGGGTATTGAAATATATTTAACCACAGGTACAGTTTTATAAACATGTAGCAATGGAAAACAAGGTTAACTGAGCAATATTTTTGACTTAAGATATAATCCTTGTTATACTAAGAGGCAGAAATATCAGAAAACCAACATATATAATTAACACCTGGAAAGCTTAAGCAACCATAGCATCATAATCATCATAAAAGTTTTAAATAAGCCTACACAATTCATGTGAGGATTCCACTTTAATTTCAGCCTGGAATTAATTTTTTCCGTAGTATCTGCAGTGAAGTTCAGTATGAAAGAGGGCATTCTTTTCGTGGTTTGTTCCTTCAGTTAAGTATATTTAATTTTTTAAAAGTGAGTCAGAAAATGCCTTAGAATTAAGGAATTCTTTGGATTCTATAAGTCTTGTTAGAGGAGGGCAATAATTATTTAATTAATTCTCAAGTTGTACAAGGGACTGCTACTAACAGTCCATTCTTTATGATGAAATAGTCAATCCATGACAGTAGGTTAGTGTTTTATTTTCTTGAAAAATGTATTAAGGAGAAATTTAGTGGGATTTCATTTTCCTTATGTCCCACAATTCTCATTTGAAATGATCACTCATGACATTTCTTCAATATTCTGGGAGACTAGTTGGGTGAAGCCAGAATAATTTCATAACTCTTCATTATTTCAGAACTGTAACTACATTTAAAGTGTTTTCATAAAAGCAAAATAAAGAAAAGAATAAGTATATTTTCTGGACGACCAATGGGGGAAGGTTATATAATCACATCCATGATTTTTTTTTTACAAATGTCACCATCATCTAGGCTTTACATTGGTTGTCTTGCATGTATATGTATAACATACAGTTCTGCTCTAAGACAACTCAAATCAGTTTCTGACTCACCCTGATTCAGTTTATGGAAACCTGTCTTAAAGAACTCAGCACTTACAATTTCTCTGCCACTACCCATGGAACTATGAGGCCATAGTTGTTCAGAAAAAATTGTATAGGTAAGAGTACTAAAATAAAGGCACATTCAATCATTTAAAAAATGTACTGAAATCTCCTTAGTAATAATTACTTCAACACAGAAGTGCAACATTTCAGGGACTGACTGCTTCCACCACCAATATAACTTTAATGGAGCTACCTAGCAGAACAAAGTTATCAGAGTGTTATGTTCAGTGAGCAGCTCATTATCCATCTGTTGCAATCCAATGCCCTAAATACGAATCAAATGTTCATGTCCACAAAATTCGCAGGTATCCAAGCCAATTAAAAGGCTTGTAAAGTTAAAATTCTCCGTGTTACACCATATTACATCAGTTGTTTTGTGACATTACTGATTAAATAGATCTGAATGTACTACTTTTGACTTATTTTGCTCCTGGAATCAATGAGCTTGCAGTACACATCAATCGAATTGAAAAATGCATAACATAATGTCCACGTTGTACTCATTGGTCTGCTATAATAAAAATTAAAATGTTAGATGTAATGATAAGGATGAGCTACTTTATAATTATAAGGTAGATACCCACTCCTGTTATCTTTATGGTCCATTCTCTGAAATCCTTTCTTCCATTCTTCTTTTTAGAAAACTGTGGGAAAAGAATCTGTCACTCCTTGGCCCATTGTGTAAAATAATGCATCTGAAATTTGATCTATCATCCATCCATCTATCCATCCATCCATCCATCCATCCATCCATCCATCCATCTATCTATCTATCTATCTATCTATCATTCTTTGATTTTAAGCTTATTAGAAAAGTCAGGGAAGTAGATTTTTCTGACAAATTAATTCCCTTTAATTTTTACTTTTTTTATTGTTCCGCCCCCTCAGTGGGATCTAGTACTTGAAAGAGTAGCTGAGAACTAGCAGCACATTGACTTCTCACAATACACTAAACCTCATAAACCTAATTCAAAAACACAGTTGCTAGGTTAACATAACATATTATGCCTATGCAAATCACTCATAATATGGCTTAACAGGATGCCTGTATTCACATAGCAAGTGTCTGGATTTTTAAAGCAAACTGAACCATAAAATACTCAGTTCCGTTTAATCTAATCTACCAAGTTTTGCAATTCCAGGGACTTGTCTCCTGTTGAGGATTTCAGAAAGCATCTTTCTTAGCAATATTTGGAAATTTCTAAATTGCAGTTGGTTTTTTTTTAAATTTCCAAGCAAGTTCTTGTGGACTCTGTCCTTAAATTAATCTTTAAGGGTGGTTGCAAGGGCAGAAAATGAAAGAGTTAACAAAAATTGAAGGTTTGCAAAAGTGATAAAAAGGGACATTTGAAACATATTGGAGGCTATTTAAGAACAACATATTAGAGGCACAGATGGTCTGCATACCTCTGAACAAAGAAAAAAGCAAAAAGTAAAAAGAAAAGAGTAAATATGCCATAGTAAAACTCAGAAATTCATAAGGGATATTGTCAATTTAAATCACACCTTTGAGAAAAATTTGTTACCTGCTACTGTGACAAATAACACCCATAAATGCAGAAGCTAAAATAAATTGTATTTTAAAATGCTCTTTTTATTGCTTTCTGACTTTGGCTAAGTTTCAAATCACTTTGCAGTCAGTGTGATTCTGCTGTTAGATCACCTTTGTTGCATCTCTGTATAGCTCTTTTTTTAACCCAACAGTTTCATTTAAGGGTATAAGGTTACTTCCTTCTTAATCACCTTTCTCAGTAATTAAAAGTTGAGTCCTGTCAATTTTTACATACGTAGATTTCCTAAATCAAGAGAGTGGATTCTTCGGTAGGGCTTTTAAACAGTGCCTTATTCAGGCTATGAGAAAAGATATCTCGCCTACATTGCAGTTTTCTATCAAAAGATCATTAGCATTGTATTAGATGGCAATAATATCTACACACATACCCAAGCATGTGCACATTTATTGGCCAATGGATGGGATTAGATGCTTTCTTTCTTTGAGTATTCCAACTCATAATTGAACCAAAGACACTACTTAAATATAATTTTAAAGTGTATTTAACTAATTATAAAGTAATAGGCAGGAGAACAATGTGCCTCACCTATGTCAGGAATTTTTAGGCTTTTAACCATTGCTTAACTCTGCTTGAGTGATCATAAAATGCCTAAAGTCAGACTAGATGAGGCACATCGGTCTCCTGCCTCCTCCTGTAGAGGGCGCTTTTTTAGAGGCTTTTTAAACCAGTTAAGCACTAAGCAGAGTCATCCACGGTGACTCTGGCAGGAACTAGCTCAGCCTGTCCTCAGTCCTTTTACATTTTTTTTCTTTTCATGATGACAGTGGTGAAGCTCTGCCTCCCCTTACTGCATGTCCCTGATATTATGGAACTTATCCATATATGACCTATTCTATTTAGAGCAGAGATCTTCAAACTTGGCAACTTTAAGACTTGTGGAGTTCAACTCCCAGAATTCTCCAGCCAGCTATGCTATTCTAGGAGTTGAAGTCCACAAGTCTTAAAGTTGCCAAGTTTGGGGACCCCTGATTTAGAGCATTCTGAAAAATGGATCAGTGTCTCTCTGCTGGGTGAATTCTAGGCTACTTTAAAATAGCCTGTATGGTAATTTTTTAGAAAGTAGCATAACTCATGGCCTTTCAGTCTCAATACATGTAGTGAGTATAGAATGTGGCCTTGAAGGACAGAAGGAAGAACTGCTACCAAGGCAACAACAGGTAATTGAGTTTTGAGCCCAGGTTAAGAATGTGGTTTACAAAAATACGCCCTCACCCTTACTTCTCATGAAGATAAAAGAGGGAGGAAGGGAAGTACATTGAGTCTTGCAAGATTCTCTTATTATAACTGCAGGAGTTATAACAGCTTTAGATCTGCATGGCATTTGTTTCTTAAGCTGGTCTACCTTGTAGGAATAAGAGTACATTATCTTTGTTTACTATATAAGTCTTTGCAGTTGAAATGAATATGAACAATAAAATAATATTGATCACAACGCTTATAAATCTAATGCAAATTCCATTTTATTGGAAGGCAAAAAGAAATGCCATAGTAAACATTTTGTTGCTTGAAGCCTCAGCAGGAATATTTTCCATTGCCAACTGTATGGATTCCCTCTGCTGTGTAGAAGACACTTTACACAACACACTGTTTACAAACTGCATTTAATACAATGGCCATTAGCCTATCGGAAGCAGTTGCCACAGAAACCCAGCAGAAAACAATTAGTCATGTGACTAAAATATTTAAAATATATTTAAAATAACCTAAGTCATCTGTTAAACATGCTCCCACACCTTTCTGCAAGGCATTGCAAGAGGTGATGAAGCCATGTGCTTTCAAATGCCAATAAATGTCCAAATGTATTAGATTCATAATTTATTCTCTCAGCAGTGATCCAGACAGGTAACAAAATCTTTTATACTGAACAGTTTACAGCTTGTGTTTTTGTCTTGTTGACAAAGAACAAATGATGATTGTGATGTTCAGAACAGGATCAAGTTCCAAATAATCTTAAAGTATCTTGCATTGATTGTGGTTGATTTTCCTAATGTTATGATCATGCTGTTCAAATGTAGAAGCATTTGTTGAGATGGAAACCTAGAACATTTACACAAACCCATGGATACTTTCTGAAATGGCAGCAGGAAAATGTAGCCTCCATTCATCACTTCACAGGAACTCCAGTATTTTTTAGATCACTCTTTCTTGTGGCGTAAGGCTGTCCAAGAAGGCTGCTTTAATGCAATTGGGACAACCATCTGCTTATTGGATCATTTGCTGCTGGATCAGCAATAAGTTAGCTACCCATGATTCAGCTAGAATAAGGCAGTTCTGTCATACTAAATATAGTCTGACCATAGTAACAACTTTACAAAATGTTAGACTTCCTTTACAATGGGATGATTATTTTGAGGATACTGGTACTCTTCAACTTACAACCACAATTGAACCCAAATTTCCATTGCTAACAAGTGAGTTGTGCCTCGCTTTGCAAACTTTTTTTTGCAACAGATGTTAAGTGAATCACTGATGTTGTTAAGCAAATCTGGCTTCCCCAATTGACTTTGCTTGTCAAAAGCCAGCTGGGAAGGTTACAAATTGTGACCCTGAGATAGTGCAACTATCATAAGTACATGCCAGTTGCCTTAATTTTGATCAGGTGACCATGGGAATGTTGCAACATTCTAGTATGACCCATGACTAGTATGAAAACTAGTCATGGGTCACTTTTTTCATTGTTGTTGTAACTTTGAACCATGTTGGCACAGTGGTTAGAATGCAGTATCACAGGCTAATTCTGCTGATTGCAGAAAACTGGAAATAGTTTTTACCAGCATTTCAACAAGTACTGCATATGAACTGTATTTACAAAGATACAGTTTTTTCCTCCCATTTGTTTTAACCAGTAAAATAGTAGTTTTGTTAAATGGTAGACTAGGAACATCTTTGCATATGTTGTCTTTATTATCTGGAAACACTGCACAGCTCTGCAGTCTTCCAATGGCAGCTACAGATATCATTTTTTCCTTCCTAGTTCTATATGTGTTGATCAGAAACAAGAATAAAAGGTGCTTTTTTCCCCCTTGCAATGTTAAATCATTCATTTAGGGTTTGTGGACAGTTTGGTATCCAATTGGTGAGAACTTGGCTTCAGTTGCCTGTTATTATTTCACACATTTTTAAAGGAAAGATGTCTTGTTGGTTTTGCAATGTAGCAATTGCTCAGATTTTTTTTCTGCATAAGATTAAACAGACGCATACAGCATGAATTAAAAATGTGCAAGGTGGGAGTACTAGCAATTCATTATTTTCCTCTTTTGTGTGCAGGGATGGTGAGAGGATTTTCCTCTAAGAGCGGTGGCTCTGGGTGGTGCCATAAAAGAAGATTTTGTTTTGTTCTGCATTTTCTCTGTCTTTTGTGGCAGAAGGAAGTGAAAACAATTTGCAAGTTAGATTCAAAAAGCTTTTGAGCAGTTAGGGAATGTGGAAATGTCCAAGGATGTGGTACAAGTAGGTGAAATTGCCAGTTTGTTTATTGATAAAAAGAAAAGGAAAATGGATCAACCAAAAAAGAACAAAAGGAGATACTTTATATAAAAATATTTGCACTAATGTAGATGGAAATGTAGCTACATATTATTACAGTTGCCAGCTCAAAAGAAATCCGAGCATTCTGGACTAAATCCAGATTTATGCTCTGCAATAGAGCAGTGATTTCTTCTCCTCCATTGCAAGCACTCCAGACGTACAGGTGCAGCATACACCCCTCCATCCCTTGCACCTTTGTTATTTTTACAAATAACTCAAACATATCCCACACACCTTCCTCCTCCTATTTTCCCCATAACAACAACCCTGTGAGATGAGTTGGTCTGAGAGAGAGTGACTGGCCCAGGCTTTTGTGGCTAAAGTGGGGCTTGAACTCACTGTCTTTTGCTTTCTAGTCTGGTATCTTAACCATTAGACCAAATTGGCTAAATGAAGAATTCCTTCTATTTTACTCATTCTACCTACTATATTTAGTAGGATGTTGCAACTCTTGATGGTTTCATGGGTTGGAATGGCTGCTTAAAAAAGAAATTGCAGTGGACAAATTTGCTTCCATCAGCCTTATAGTAACATTTTTAACAAGATACACAAACTTACAAAATAAATATCTTTTTTTTTTAATATGGACTATCCAAACTTGTGAATAGTCACTGTCCTAATGACAGATTTTAATAGAAAATTTATTAATGACTTAAATGGTGTGTATTAGAGCAAGATACAAGCAAAGCTCAGAATAAAGTATTGAATAAGAAAATAATAGTTAAGAAAAGACTTCTTTCTGAGAATGGCTATAAAAAGTAATATTTTTTTTTCTTTTCAGTATTTATTTCCTTGAAAAGAGTCTTTACAGAATACTGTGAATAAATTACAGATCTCCTAGTGCATTAATGCACACCTAACAAAGCAAGCAGCAACAACAATAATCTACGATGCATGCTTATGAATGAGAGGGAAGAAATAATTGTCTGAGAGTTAAATAATTCTTTTTGAAAAAAATATTACAGACTTTTGAAATACTGCTGAAGAGGAAAGATCTGAAGAATATAAGTGGTATAAAAATTGAACTATTAAGATAATTGGCTTTAAAAACATTTGGTAATCTTGGCTAAATTGCATTACTATTGGAAAAGATGCAAAATGCCTGACAGTTCTGAGCTCCTGATGTCTCACGGTGCGACTGAATCTGGTTGTGTTATATAGGCCCTAAATATGCAGAGTTTTCACAGAGTGTGTTAAAATCCAACAGTAATAAAAACAGGGCTTAAACTCTAACTTTGCTATAGTTAAAATGATTTACAGTCAATTCTTTTCTCACTGAAATTAATGTTGAGTGAGGGCCAAGTTCTACAAAATCACTGCAGAAATAATGTGAGAACAATGGCTATTCAATTAAAAATATAAGGGATTATTGTTTTAATACAGCTGAATGTTTGACTAAAGAGCTTTAATAATCACTACCAGAATGTTTGAACAGACACAAAAAATTAGTTTTATTAAGAAGTATTAATGGCTCTTCTTTCTTTGAAAAAAAATCAGTGTTCATTCCTCAAGAATCTATTTAGAAAGCAACTGTGGTCCATAATTTTGTAAAAGCTAGGTGATTGAAGAATTTGGCCCTAGCAGATTTTAACAAAAAAAGAAGTGAGCAATGTTTTTTTTCAGTTTTACATTTCTATGTATAGTCCTATTTATTAGGAAAAGCTGAGGAAAAGGTTAGGAACCCCAGTAGGAATGGGAAAATGTAGATGAAAAACTGTGTGATATGATATACATCTATCAACGGAAGCAGCTCAAGCAAAGGAGCATTGTTTTTCAGATAGATGGTTGGTTACCATAGTAGTTGAGATACCTGTCTAATTATAATATCAGCTTGATGGAGTGAACCAGGGATGCCTGGACTCGGAGCTTTGAAGCCCAATGGGAAAATATTTAAAATTTCTACTTTACAAAATTTTACAAAACAACCTAAGACGCCTTTCTAAGCCCCCTATAATAGCTGTAATTTACACTCTGTGTGAACCAAGCATTTTAAAACAAAGCTGCGCAAACTATGTGGATGTAAATGCAGCCAAAATCGATGCTTTGCCAGCTGGAGCAAAGAACAAACAAAAGGACTGTAAACTAATATATGATAGTTTTATTATCTTTGACTTTTAAGCAGGATATATTATAGCAGATCACATGTCAATATAGTCAGATTAAAAAGTACAGTAACATATTTCTTTGCTTCAGTACAGCAAATCACATTTTACCTACTTTCCTAATATATGTCTGAAAACACATTTCATTTTTCCAGGCTCAGAAGAAACAGTTGTCATAATAATTTACCAGGAAGTTTATTGTCTGTCACTTTTCATCATCAAGTTATTCAAAATTGTACTACAAGCATAAAGAATTTAAGCCCGAGTAGTCAAGTTCTTATTGCTCTTTGGTATTTTTAATGCTCTTTTTTAAAAGCAATCAGATTCCAATGTATTTCTGTAAAAGTAGAATTGCTGGGTTAGGCCATCTACCTATCAGTTTAGAAAGCTCTTTGTTTTAATCTAGTTTTCTGAAATATGACAAATTACATTTTCTATTAATATCTTCACTTAATGAATTTAATTACAATAAAAGCTTCCAGGAGGCTGCATTTTGATAGCTGCCCAAAATCTGTTTGGTCTGAAACACCTGGACAGAATAATTATTAGGGCTTTCTGAGCTATTTTATACTATATAAGGAAATTGAGTTTGTGCTTTCAAATGACACTATTTCATTCAGGAGCAACATGAATTTCCCAGCCCTATCAGATAAGGACATTGTCTTCCTCAAAATTATACAACATTGATGCTCTACCTGTTATGCTTTTGTTGAGATTGTTACATCTTTCTCAAAGGGATTATTTTTCTACATACATTATTCCTTTTTGAAGGACAAATCCAGTTAGTCTTATTCTAAGGAAATGTCCTCACCATCATTTATCTATATGACAATATTGCCTGGCCCTGGAGAAAACAATGATGCAATTTTCACAGGTCTCCAATCATGCCAGCAAAGGCAAAACATTATGGAATAGTAATTATTTTTATCTTTTCCAAGACAGTGCTGTTCTCTCCTTTTGGTCCCTGCAAGATGAAATAGGCGAGGAATCTAATTTTATTAAATTTAGTATTTTTCAAGGGAAGTGCATTATCTTTTGGATCTACTCCTTGAAGCCATGAAGCAGGTGATTGAAAGCTTGGCAAGGCAGCCTTGAGGTCCTCCAGAAGTCACCTTGGCATGCATGTGCTGCATATTCAGAATATGTTCCTGCTGGAATAGCCAGGAATATAACAATCCAAGGATAAGGCTTTATTTCTAGGGTCACCTTATCCTCTAACAAATCACTATGGCACGTTCAGTGCAATTTGCTTATAATTAGCATAGCTGATATAATGTGTATTTTAGGATAAGAATTCTGTCTAATAAAAAGCAACATCTCATGCAGCAATTATCAAAGAATATCATATAAATGAAGCAGTCTGCCAAATCACAGGGGATTGTGCATCTGATTTTTATTTTTGTATATTGGCATACCACTTACATGGCTGCCCTGGATTCAGTGGGAAGTTGAATATCTGGTTAAGCAAAATATGTGAGCCAAGAATTGCCCAGACAATGCACAAATTCACTGTGTGTAGACATTATTGGCAATATTTTTTATTGTCTTGACATCACCCCCCCCACACACACCACTGCTATGGCAATCGTAAACAGTACAGCTGTATCCATGTAGGCCTAATTTTGTTCATACTTCACTGATCTATACAGTTAAATAAGCCAAATAATAAATTGATGTTTGTAGCTCGCACATCAGTTCTTTTATGTTTTCAAGGCTAATTATAATAAAATATGAGATAAGCAGATGAGCTCATTTGTGAATGGCCTTTAAAAAGAAGTAGTTGATTTTAATGTTTGTTGTTTTCTGGATAGTTGCATTTGTATGCACCAAAAACAAAATTGCTTACACTACTTTTATAGTTGCCTCAGTATTTACTTTTTGTGCAACTACTGTTAATTTTACTGTTGGTTTTCTGTACAATATACACGATTTCAGATCTTTTCAATTTAAAAATGTTTGTAGAAATATTTTGTGAGCCTTCAAAATGTAATTCTCTTCCTGAGGCATCAAAACAACAATATGTTGCTTGAACAAACATTTATAATTTTGAAGAGTTGTTTCTCTCTCTCCTAAGAAAGTGGGCGCAGTGAATCACAGGCCCTACTGTGTATAACAACAGTTGAGTATTGATTCAGTTGTTTAACTAAATTCAATTGTCATCACATCATTTTCATGACTGTGCCATTTCAGAGGGTTTTTAAAAAAAATAGTTTACCTGAAAAATAGGGCTGTGCAAATTGTTCAAGAAAGGTGAACCAATTATCATGATTTTACTTCTTAGAGAACATCCAAGCTGAGCTAATTGACAGTATTTGTTCCTAAAGATCAGTTCTTATTATAGAATAGAGTTTGTTTTAGCAAACAACAAGTAAGATATTTTTTTTTGCAAAACAGATAAGATAATACATCAAATGGTTGAATTCCAATATATCTCCAAACTTCTCCATAGTGAACTCTTGTATCATTATGTCAGTAGCATCAAAGAACATTTCCTCCTCAGTGATGGTCAAGATCATGGATGAACAACTTTTGATGAGTTGAGGCTTGTCCTTAGCGGCAGAAAAAATAGTATTAAATGTAATGCATACTTTATATATATTAACATATTAAAATAATACGTAAATCAATATAATATTAAATATGACTGAGAGGATCTTTCATGATTTATGTGTTTGATATTTTTATTATTATGTCATATTAAAATTGCAATATGGTGGCAACTTGCTTTTGAGTTTCAAGGTCTGTTTACAGGACTGTAATATACCGCATATCCTAATTTTAGGTTTCAGTTATATGTAATTAATTGATTAAGTGAGCATATTTAGACAACACAGTGAGCTATCCTAAACTTTCTTTAACAGTTGTTTAAGTATCAAATAATCTACCAACTTAGATAAGCCTTAGATAAGCAAAAGCCAAATTAACACAAAGACAAAAAGAAAAGAGAACTGCTATAGGCAATATACAACTTAGCAATAAAATACCTTGCCAGAAGCATAAATAGGAATGAAATTCCCTAGCAACTGTGTGTGGTTTTAATCAATATATTTTGTATATCTTATCTAGCTGCCCGTCTCTCAATACAGTGAGTCTAGGTGGTGAACAAAGATTAAAACAAAAACACACTGTAGAAACATCAAAAACAAACATGAACATACACATAAGAGGAAAAATATTATATTTCTAGTTTAAGTTTGGAACCATATCAGCCAAATGGACTCACTCAAACTCCCAGACCCAAAGGTTTTCCCCTTGTGGATAAGTATATTAATTTTTTCTTTTCCAAACTATGTCATTTAAATCATTGTGAGTAGTGATTCTTTTATATTGGCTTTTTATTATGGACAGGTGTGTGTTTGTGTGCTGCTTTATTTTGATTTTGTGCCTTTGAGTCAGTCTTGACTGCTGGCAACTGCCCGAATGAGTCTCTGCAGTTTTCTTGGCAAGATTTCAGAAGTGGTTTTGCCACTGCTTTCTTCCTAGAGCTGAAAGTGACTGGCCCAAAGTCATGCAGCTGGCTTTGGCCTAAGATAGGTTTAGGAATCAGTTACCTGTGTTCTAGCCTGGGCCCTTTACCACTACACCAGACTAGCTCTCTATGGACATATATATGATTAAGTTGTCTGGTAAAATTATACTGCCTATGCAAAATCATCAGAGTCCTTTCTCAACTAGCTGGCCTGCCTTACAGTCCTGACAATGATTTTTTAAAAAGGCTTTTTGATATTTGAATGTATCCATTGAGAGTTACTTAAGGTTAAATATTTATAAGGTTGCCCTGACAGCCAAATATTTTATATCTATAAATGCACACTAGTCAAATTACTATCAACTAAGGAAACATGATATAAAGTAATAGTAAATAATCGAACATACAGAATAAAGTTCTAATCTTATTTTATTTTTTATGTTTGATTACCGAGAAAATCCAGGTAGAAGCGATGCTTAAGGTAGCAAAATAATATATAAAATATGTTCATGAAAAATATTTTAATACATAATAATTTGCTAGCAATCACACATTTTATAGTCCAATCTTTAAAACAATATTAATAATGAAGTCTATTTATTTATTAATGGTATTTCTATGGCTGCTTAGTTTCAGAGTGACTCTATGTGAAGTTTCTGCACATCCCATAAGAATAATCTGGTGAATTAGGCATGTTAATTTTTTCCCAGTGAACCCAGAGGCACTTAAGCAGGCTTATCTTTGGTAACTGTAATGATACTTCAACCAGAGTCATTTTATTGAAAAAAGAAACCCCATAAACTCATTATTGCTCATTATACAATATAAATTGAAGCAATTAAGTTAAATGAAGAAAGATAGATTCTGTAAAATAAAAGGCAAGGCCATTTTTATTAGAAGCATTAAATATTTATTATACAAATAACATTTTCAGTGTAAGTTGCCTTTTCACTTTATAGCGCTGAATAATTTATTTATATAAAGAAAACGATGCCCATATTGGAAAAAAAAATACATGGAGAGGAGAAGTAGTGAAAAACTATATTACAAAGCAACTGAACAAGTTAGTTAAATATTAGTAGAAATAGCAATCAGACATAAGAAACAATGTTATTTTTTCTTGTATTTTAGCACATTAGTATACATTTAAGAGATGAAGGCGGGAGAAACAGTAGTAAGCCTGGCTTCCTTTCTGTAATCACTTCCAAGAATCAATGAAGACTATTTTAAATCTGCTGAAGGTCTTAACAATAATGTTTGAAAAAGCAACGAAAAGTGTAAATAGCCAGTTTAGTGTATTACAAACAATGGTAGGATTCAGCCAGTTCGCACCTATTCGGGATAACCAGTTGTTAACTTTCTAAGCAGTTCAGAGAACTGGTTTTTGGAAGAAATCTCATTTTATTTTTTTCCACTTTACAGGGTTAATCCTGTAAGGAAGGCAGGAAGGAAACATTCTGGTGTTGTTGCTCGCCTAATCTTTATTGCCCTGCTTACAGAAACTGTCTCTCCAGTTAACCCTTATTACATTCTAATAGCTAAGGCAAAGTGCCCATCGGTGTGAGTGACATTGAGTTGGCCACGCCCACCCAGTCACATGGCCACCGAGCCATGCCCACCCAGCTGGTCATTAGGACAGAGAACCAGTTGTTAAATTATTTGAATCCCACCACTGATTACAAAATATTCCATATTCACCAATAGCCATGTTGACTGGGACATTATGGAGCTGAAGATTAAGTTGTGTAGATTGGGGAAGATCACCATACAGTTTTGGATTGTAAAATGAAACTGTTATTAGGGCCACTGAGATACAAATAACAGCCTAATCCTAACCTGAAAGAAAGACAATACTAAGTAGTACCTTTATTGATGGAACGGTTTTTATTAGGACACCGAGGATGTTTCCTCTTTCTCTTATAGTTTTTCACCCTCCTTAAATATCTGCTCTGAAGGAATGGAGACTCTCTAAAGCAGATTTGGAGAAGGCATCGAGAAACTGCAGGGAGGAAGACAAGGAAATGTTACTATGTGAACAGATAAAAGCATGTGCAATATAAATGGAAAATATATGTAGGATTACATATTTATATCCTTATAAAATATTCTCATGTGGAAGAGTTTTAATTCACCTGAGCTGCTCTTACCTATGCCTTCCACACTACCTTCCAAATTTAAATAAGGGAGATGGGGAGAAAAAGAAGATTGTTGGGAGGTCATTATTACAATATTATTCTAAACTTCAGACTGGGGTTTTCATTCTATCTAGGAATACTGTTTTTTATTCCTTATATTCTTTTTTATATATCTTAACAGTCTTAAGATTCTACACTATCTAGGACCTAATCCATTGTCAAATTAAAGTGTTTTCCATCTATTCCAAAATAATAAGCATATAATTGGTTGTCACTGCCGACATGTTTTGTTCTGCTTCAAAATATTGAGCCTGTTTGGCAGTATCCTGAGTTACAATGTGCAGGGCAGATTAAGCAAATGTTTCTATCTTCCTTCTTAACATCACCATACAAACCATCCACCAATCATAACATTGCTGTCAATGGAAGATGGCTTTGACAGTTTTTTCGACTCTCAGGTTAACCTTTTGTCAGAATTTAGTCCTAGGACAACTGATATATAATCGTTCCTTTATTGGGTAACCTTTCAGTATCTTGTACTTGAGGTACTATAGTGGACAATTTTCCTGCACCACAGGGGTGGGGTCCTGCCAGTTCTAACCTCTTCTATAGAAGAGGTTCCACAAATCTACAGAGCCATTTAGAACCGGTTCCAGCTCCCTCCCCCCACCCGTCCGAACATCATCAAGATGAAGAGCGAGAGGAGGAATTCTGGGAGTTGAAGTCCACAAGTCTTAAAGCTGTCAAGTTTGAACACCCCTGGGGTTCTTTTCTAAAGGGTTAGGGGTGCAAGAGTCTTGTAACCTGACAGCTTTAAGACTTGTGTGCTTCAATGCCAGAGTTCCTGAGCCAACATGACTGGAGCCACCAGAGACTCCTTTCTTGCCGCCAAGAAGCAGAAAAAAAGAGCAGCTCCACTCTCCCCTCTCACTTTTCTTAGCCTACACGCTATTCAGAGGGTGGGGAAAAGTGTCGCTCGGCTGCCACTCCAGGAGGAACACCACACATCCTCCACAGGTGGGAGGTTGAAGGGGAGTTTGAGCACTTCAAATGCCAGAGTTCCTGAACCAACATGACTGGAGGAGGAATTCTGGGAGTTGAAGTCCACAAGTCTTAAAGCTGTCAAGTTTGAACACCCCTGGGTTTTTTTTTCTAAAGGGTTAGGGGTGCAAGGGTCTTGTAACTTGACAGCTTTAAGACTTGTGTGCTTCAAATGCCAGAGTTTCTGAGCCAACATTTTGGTTGCTAAGCAAGAGCATTAAGTGAGTTTCACCACATTTTACAAGTTGGTCACACCCACCCAGTCACATGACTGCCAACCCACTCCCACTCAGTCACATGGCTAGCAAGCCACTCCCACCTGGTCACATGGCTGGCAAGCCACTCCCACCCAGTCACATGGCTGGCAAGCCAATCCCACAAAGCAGACCACACCTATAGAAGAGGTTCTAAAAAAATTTGAAACTCACCACTGTTGCACCGCCTGTTGAGTGGAATGCCTTCTGTTTTGCAAGAGCACAGAATTAAAGTTAAAAGGCAGTACTGTAGATGGATGGCAAAGTGATTTTTCACTGGGCATTTTAGTATGCCCTAAAAAGCTATTATTGTCCATGAATGAAATTTTATTAGAAAGTAGATGCCGCTAAAATTAATACAGTTTATAAGGTGATGTCGTTGGAACTGAGATGATCCACTGAGTCATTTCTCCTGAAAATTTGAACTGAAGCCAAAGTCTGAATACATATTTTAGAATTTTAAGAAAGTAGTTTTTGCCACAGTCACTGATGATCCAGCTGCTTAATTATACTTTTTATATCCATTTGAGTAACTGTATAAAAATATATTACAGCATGTTTTCCACTTGCTGTATAAAATGTAATGACAATAGTATTGCCACTGTATGTTAATTAGGCTGTGGAACAGGACGTGGTCTGCTCAACTGCTGGTGACAAAATCATGTTATGTGCTTATTGGAAGGGAACTTCATAAAATATTTCCACAGAAACTCCCCTAGAGTTCCAAACTTCTGAAAAACCTTGGCATCTACAGGGCTATTTCACAATTTAATAAAAAGGGAATATTTCTCTATAAAATAATATACTTCAAGAGAGGTTCAAAGTAACATCTATTTGTCTTAATTATCTGAATAGAGCAATTAATACTTGGCATAATCATTATAAAGTAAATAGAACGTAAAATCCAGGACTGAAAACAGCTGAATTAGAGTTGCCAAATTCTCCCTCTCGCCTCCACAACAGAAGGTTCCCCCCCAAAAAATCCATCATCTTTTCAGCAGAGTGTTCCCTAGATGTAACCAAGTGTGAGATTTAGTGAGATTCTTCTTCAACTCTCATTGGCAGATGAATATTAGGAAAGGTGCTTTGCTTTGTTTTAAAGGCTGTGTGGATCTGGACTATTACAGGCATAATTTCTGAAAGCAGTTTTTTAAACATGCCAAGTTGAGTAATGGTTATTCTAAGACTGTTAATATCCTACATTTATTTTGCTCTATGCTTCACATTAGAACAAACAAGTACTGTATTTGTAATGTATATAGTACATTACAAATACTATAGTTCCTGCATCTGTGATCTTAGGGCGTATATTTACCAATCCGATTCATCATGAAAAGCAGTTTCCCATAAACCTCCTGTTAATTAAGGTCATTCGTGCACTTGATTATTTAGGCCCTTATACTCACTAACATAGATATTACTATTATTTTCCCAATTGTATCAGGGAATTCCGAGTTAATGAACTTCCATTATGTAAACTTCTATGCCTTTAGGTTACAAAACTAAGATAAAGGCCACAAACAATTATGAATGTTTGAGGACATGCATGCATAAATTGGAAAAAAAAATTAACATAGTAAATTAAAAACCTGATCAGTTAAGTCCTCATTAACCCCATTAGCTCATAATTGCCCACACTGCTGCATTCTGGACCAATTGATTTTCAAAGTGGTCTTCAAGGGCAACCCCATATAGAGCATGTTGTAATATTTGTTCTGTGAGGTAATTAGAGTATGAGTGAGTGTCAGAGTTATCTATGTTTCAGTCCTTCTATTGCCTATATTTCACTCCTGTCATTCATGATTAAAAATATTGTCTAGGTTTTATTCTAGCTACTAAAACTCTTACATCTGCTTGTTTGTAACTTTCAATTGGGCAAAATTGGAAAGCATAGGACAACAATTATTAAACCATGGTTATTATAGTGGGATGCAATGGTGAGACGCCTCCTTTAGAAACCTTCCCTGGATCCAGCCATTTTGAACAACTATTGCCCAGTCTCCAACCTCCCCTTTGTGGGGAAGGTTGTTGAGAAGGTGGTGGCCTTTCAACTCCGACGGACCTTGGATGAAACAGATTATCTGGATCCCTTTCAGTTGGGTTTCAGGCCTGGTTACGGCACCGAAACTGCTTTGATCGCGCTGATCGACGATCTCTGGCGGGCCAGGGATAGAGGACATTCCTCTATCCTAGTGCTTCTTGACCTCCCAGCGGCCTTCGATACCATCGCCCATGGTATCCTTCTGCGACGGTTACGCGAGGTGGGAGTGGGAGGCACCGTCTTAAAGTGGTTCTCCTCCTACCTCTCGGACAGGTCACAGTCGGTGTTGGTTGGGGGAACAGAGATCAACCCCTAGGCCCTTCAAATATGGAGTGCCGCAGGACTCGGTCCTGTCCCCCCTCCTACTTAACATCTACATAAAGCCACTGGGTGAGATCATATGCCGGCATGGGAATAAATATCATCAATATGCAGACGATACCCAATTGTATCTGTCCGCCCCATGCCAACTCAGCGAAGCAGTTGAAGTGATGTGCCAGTGCCTGGAGGCTGTCAGGGTCTGGATGGGAGCGAACAAGCTTGCACTCAATCCAGACAAGACTGAGTGGCTATTGATGTTGCCTCCCAAAGATGGTCCAGACATTCCACCTCTTAGCCTGGGGGGGTGAAGTTATACACCCCTTGGAGAGGGCCCGCAATTTGGGGGTCCTCCTGGATCCACAGCTGACATTAGAACACCACTTGTCAGCTGTGACCAGGGGGGCCTTTGCCCAGGTTGCCTGTTGCACCAGTTGCAGCCCTATCTGGACCGGGAAGCACTTCCAATAGTCACTCACGCCCTTGTCACTTCAAGACTGGATGCACTCTACATGGGGCTGCCCCTGAAGAGTGTTCTAAGACTGCAGTTGGTCCAGAATGCAGCCGCGTGAGCGATAATGGGTGTACCCATATACACCCATGTTACACCTATCCTCCGCGAGCTGCACTGGCTCCCTATTGGTCTCCGGACCCGCTTCAAGATGCTAGTCGTTACTTTTAAAGCCCTACATGGTATTGGACCTGGCTACCTGAGAGATCGCCTCCTGCCATTTACCTCCCAATGACCAATAAGATCACACAGGTTGGGCCTCCTCCGGGTGCCATCGACCAGACAATGCCGGCTGGCGGCCCCCCGAGGGAGGGCCTTTTCTGTAGCTGCGCCAGCCTTATGGAATGAGCTACTCGCGGAGATCCGGACCCTTACCACTCTCCCGGCCTTCCATAAAGCGACCAAGACCTGGCTGTTCCGGCAGGCCTGGGGCTGTTGATTAAAATCCAGCCCCACGTGATTGAATGGATGATTTTATTTTAAATAATTGTACTTTTAATATTCTATGTTTTTGCTTTTGTTGTGAGCTGCCCAGAGTCCCTAGGGAGTGGGCGGCATACAAATCTTATTAAAGTTGCAAAGTTGCAAATTATTTTTATGTCAATTGCCACTTTTTTTTGAATTTTTTTTAATTAGTTTTATTACAGAAAAAGCACAAAAAAAATCATCTTTTATTACATCTTGTAGAAAGCATATCCATTGGTCACAAGTACATTTCGTGCATTCCTTCCACAATCACATATATTCCATTCAGTTTGAATTGTATATGTTAAAAATTTATATATTTTACTATCAGCATACCACCATTTTCATTTAATTAGGATTTCAAGAACACAGCGACATGCTGGCATTTTTTTTCTTCCCCCAGTCTCAATCAATCTGCCATATCTTTATATCTTTATAACATATTCTTAAAAAAAGTCAATTAATAGGGCATCTAACATTTCTTCTCCCTAACATATCTTTATTATTATTATAGTCAACTAGAGGTTATTTACTATTTTTCTCATCTCTCCTCTCCACAGGTGCAAAAAAGCAACAATCTCTAAACAACAATCTATTAATATGTGTTAACAAAATGATCATTTAAAATCTAAAACAATCTAAAAATGTTGACATTTCTAGTTGATAATCACCAAAGTATACATTAACATTCCTTTTTGTTATTGTAGTTAAAAGAAGATAGTAAAAAACAATTGTTTGCTATTTATGTCACCTCACCTCTCATTCTAATCTAAATTATTATACCTTCATAACAGTATTTAAACACAAATTTATAAGGTTTATAAGTCTTTTCACCAAATCTCAATTACAATTTACGGCCCAGTTGTTTATCCTAATTAAGGTTATCATTTCATTGTTAATATCATGGTAAATTATATGTTAACAAATAAACATTCAATGATAATCTATAAGAGTCTACAAAATACTAAAATCCCTACTTATTAGTCATCAAAAATTAGCTAATTTTTATCATCAACTGGCATTATCAACCAGTGTCTTTCCAGTAGCAAAATGGTCCTTTCTCTCTCACCAGGAGTTGTGTCAATTATCTTATTGGCATCTTTTCAGAGTTTAAAACTTATCTCCGCACCCTGTAGCTTAAAGGATCTCTCATGTAGTTTCGTTGCTCTTTAATTGTTATTGACGTGGGTTTAGCTTTGGTTATCAAACTTATTTCTGGATATATTTGTCTTCTTAATTCCATCCTTTTCACTCTTTCCCCCCCTCCTGCATCTTGAAGTTGGAGGAAAGGCTCCAAGTTGTCAAAAACACTTTTCCAGCTTCCCTTCTTTTCACTTTCACTCATATTTACTCCATTAATGGGTTCATCTGACTTGTTATCTTTGTTTTCTATATTTCCATTCTCTTCTTTGGTCTCTGGGGCTTCAACTCCCTCCTCTTTTACTGTAGCACCCCATAAACTGTCCCATTTCTTGTCAAATCTCTCAAGTCCTTCTGAAATGTTTTGAAGTCCAGCTAGGATGTTTTGGATTATTAGGTTTTCTTCCTCTGAATATTGATCCATTTTTCAAAATGTAAAGAAATATAAAGAAAAAGAAAATAGGAAAAGGAATCTGCCACTCTAGCCTGTCAAAATTTTAGGGGATATGTATGTATTTTTTTAAAATCTTAAACACAAGTTCTTTCAAAGTTTTTAAAGTAGAAGGGTTCTTATTTCTTGCTTGTCTTTTCCTCCTCTTGGCAAAAAGGTTTTCCAGGAGCACTAACAAAACAGGTTTTGTGCTTTTAAGTCTTTATCAGGTTTTATAAGCAATTCCAAACCCTTCCGTTGCAAGGTCAGTAAAGCCAAATGAAGCAGAACAAAGGATACATTGTGTCCAAAGAAAAACAAAGTTCAGGCTTTGGCTTCCAAGTGACAGATTCAATAATTATTCAATTATTTTTTTTATGCTTTTTCCTTAGATATCTTTAATATAATTTTAACCAATAGAAGGAAAAATTTGTTGAAATAAGAGAAGAAGTTTAATTTAAGCCAACAGAAAAAATTAGGGTAGTAAAAAAAAATAGAGAAAAGAAGATCAGTCATAGACTTCAAGTGGGGAAACAGGAAATGTTGCAATTACTTCAATCCACAAAACATCGTTACAAACCAGAAAAGGAAATTTTCTAGTAGCGGCCCAATAAGTATTAAATTTGCCGCTTTATTCTTACTTTGAGGACTAGTTGTTGTTGTTGTTGTTGTTATTATTATTATTATTATTATTATTTTAAAAAGTTTCTTAACGCAGATCTTCTGAAAGTAAAAAAAGAAAAAAAAACCCACCAGATGGAATGCTTTCGCTTCGTCTTTTCCTTCCGGAGCCATCTCTGACTATGCCAGCCTATGGGCTGTCTGTTTGTCTTCGGTTGGAAGCACTACCCTTGGGTCAATCAGGGACTTTGCGGTGTCCCTGTGGCTTCCCTGTCACCGTCTCTTCGGGACGTTTTAGGTCCTACCAGACCGTCCAAGGACAAAAGTTTCATCGGCGGACTCGGACTGTTGAGTCCGCACGATGTTTCGTCGCGATGTTGGCTCCTCCCAATTGCCACTTTTTGTTGTCCTTCTAAAAGAGGTTAGTTAATAAATGCCATACAGAAAAGTTTTCATATGATAAGAACTTGGTTAGCTGAGTCTGGATTTTTGTTTTCTGTTAGAAATAAGAATATTGGTTTATGTCATCAATAAAGAGTTATTTAGTTGCATTTTGAAATAAAGTAGAATTTATAAATATAAAATATGCATTAAATATTGCACCATATTCCTCCCACAAGATTAAAAAGAGAAGTGTACATTTTTCTGTAATATTTCCCAATCAAAGCTGCCAGAAGAAACAAAAGAAACAAAACAAAAATGGTGTTTCATATGCCAAAAAATATTGTGGTTTCTACAAGGCTAAATTAATCCAAATTATAATGACATTTGCAGAGATGTTTTGATTCCATTTCCCAGTTTTACAAATTTCTCCCTGATTCTTTTTTCTTATGATTGGGAATATCCATGTAACAAACAGTAAGAATAATGAAATGAGTGAGGCTATTGCTATGAAAAGCATCCCAACATTTAACATATAGGCAAACTAAATACATAAATAAAGTTCATTCCAAAAAATTCATTAATGTTTGAAAGAACGGTAATCATTTCTAAATCTTGGGCATATTTCAGAAGTGCAGATTGGGCTTTACTCCCTGCCATATGCCTTTTTGATGAATTTGATGCACCACAATTGTAGTTTCATTTAAAGTAGCAACTGCAATTTAAGTTGATAGACTATGTAAGTCCATGACAATCTGCGACACTAAACATGTTTATCTGTAATTAGTTTTACTGGAACCAATGGGCTGCATCATCCACGCAAAAATAATGTGTTTATAACTTGGAAATTAGTTACATCTGATAGAGTAGATTGGTCCAAAGCTGAAGTGCAGAGTTTTTTTTTAAAATTATTTTGCTCCTCACTTAAAATATATACCAGGTGAATCATTTTTGCTATTGCTTCTTATTTTGTTTTAAAGCCTACCTTAAATATCTTAGTATTATTGATGATTGCCTCAGGAAAGAGAGGAATTTTACAAGGGATTTTACATATAACCTATACATTTAATAGTAATGTTATGATAAATCTCATTACTTTCTCAGCCCTTAACCAAAGAGAGAAGGAGAACAGCGCTGGAAGTAATAAAGTAAAATATCTGTAACTCGGGATTCAAATGAAGGGTCTTTGGTGTTCTCTGAGCTTGGTTGTTTTCTTGTATACGATGATGGTGCGCTGATGATGTTGCCTAGTTTGGGTAATGAAACATCTGCAAGAAAACTACCAAGCTCACCAAGGACCTCACAGTGCTGAAAGTCAGCAAAAAGAGCAGACATCTGGACCTTTAAAATCAGATGAAGGTTTTTTTTAAATGTGGCTACTGCAATGAGAAGCAGCATTTAGTAGTTTCATTGTTATGATGAAATTTTGCTTGGTTGCTGAATACTGCAACAGGTGACAATATTACAAATGATAATTCATATCATCTTTCATTAGACTTTCAACTATTTTTACTCACCATAGAATCATAATTGATCAACAAAAAAAAATCCTGAGGTAGGATACAGTCTTTTGCAAAAGGTACAGTCATTTTTATATAGAACACATTTTTATATAGAACACATTGTGTATCTCCTAACTTACATTGGACTATGACCAAGAAACCTCTTTGTCAAGAGATAGTGTATTTATATGCATATATTATGAGAGGAGAAAGAAATTATTTGTCAAAAAGCAAGGAAGATCAGTGCCAAATTCTCAGCTTTGCAGCGAGTGAATATGGAAAACATTTCCTAGAATCTTCTTTTGTTTGCTGACTCCTGGAGGAAGGGGCAAGAGTGCCTAATTTTTAAATACAATCTGTCCTAAGCAGGCAATGTCTCTGTGTATAAACTCAACAGTGGAAGCAAATAGTGGGTGAATTCCCATTTCACAATAGGCCATTGTTTCTCTTAATGTTCAGTATTGATCATTACATAATGCTAAGACAAACCATGGCTAGTAGTCACAGTGATTGGCAACATATATTATGCTAAGGAGGGAAGCGAAACCAGAGTATTATGGCTAATAAACAATGTGTGAATTTAACAGCTGTCTGTCTTCAACAATGCTGCTCTGTTCAGATATAAGACAGTTGTTATTGTCATGGAGACTGAAACACCATTAGGGCAGCTTCCAAATAATTCACAGGAATATAGTTCTGTTGCTGAAAAATAACAGAAAGCTGTCAATCTGCTCAGTGGACAACAAAGTGTGACATCTTTTGCATATTAGTACACCCCACCCCCCAAGGAACTGTACTTGCAGTTTTCTTTACTTGCAGTTTTCATTGCTACATGGGGGCTGCAATCTAGAACTATAACAAGTGGAATGGATTTTTAACTTGCCCTTTGCCTTATTTTTTCCAATTGCAAGCTTATTTAAAATAAAAGCAAAAGATTGTTTAATTCCCTTAATTGTCATACATACTCTGATCTGCACTTGTGTGCATTAATATAGATGAGGAAAAATTAGTTGCCAAACCCAGAAAAGATAGAAGCCTCCATGAAAGCATACTTAAGTCCTAATAAATTAATTTTGAACAACATAATATGGTCAAGTTCATGGAAAGAGATAAGCCCAAGAGAAGGTAAATTCAGTTTGATCAGTGATAGTGTTAAATTCAATTGCTGAGCTCCAATTAACTGTATTCTCTCCTACTCTCTTATGTACCTGATGTTAAAAAAAGCCAAATACTTTTTTTGTTCCCCTGACTGTCAGAATAATTGGTCATTTCCCCTCTTCTCACTATGCAAGATTTTCATTTGAATCATTCAGACATATTAATGTTAGGTGATGGACCTATTAAAAGCAACAGTGATATGACTTGACAGAGAACAAAAGAGAATAATTTCCTTGACACTCGAAAGTGCATTTGATGTTTAAAAGAAACAATAATAAAAAGGGAAGTTATTGACAAAATGGCTGATTGTATTACTATTTTCTGTCCAATGCATCAATTCAGCCTGTTAGAACCTATATAATTGTTTATTTTTATTATTTCTTTAATCAAAACATATGCTTGTCCAACTCAATACATGGCCCTGGTTATCTAAAAATATTAAAATATATATAAAAAACCACCCCACATGTAGTAAAATAAATACAGCAGCTAAGAAAAACCACAATTATTAGCATAGTCAATAGATGGAATCCTTCATACATTCCTTCAAATTCATTTTGCATTATATTCTGTTAGATTATTATTTCCTATAGTTTTATTTTATGTTTCATACATTTCAGCACTCTATAATAATATGCAAAAATTGACATTTAGAAAGAATGAAAAAAATTGGCACTGTTTTAAGATTTAGACATTTTTAGTATAAAGTTTGGTTTAGTAACTGATCAGACAAAAAGTAAATAAGGTCCTAAAATATGGAAGACAGTATCAATACTGTGTTTGTTTTTCATCAGAGGAATGATTTGATTTATTTTGTCTCTTTATTTTTATTATTTTATAGTAAGCTGTGCTCTTGACAAGCCTTGGATATCTGCCAATGTTTGACTCTGGTGATTTCTTAGTCTTATCAAAGATTATGTGTAAAAATCTTAAAGAAAAACTATAGCATTCCAACAAAATAGGAACTCATGCATACAATAGGCACACAACTCTTTGTTTCTCCCCCCCCCTCCGTTCCTCCCCCCTTCCCCTCAAATATATGGAGGATAAAAAGCCTAGAAGACAGTAATCCAGAAAATAATTTTTCTTATCCATTACCATAATGTTGGTGTTTGAAAGCATTACTGATAGAATGAAAGACAGGGGCACTATTTATTAGTTTTCAATTATGTTAATTCTTATAACTCATTTTTATAATGAGATCTGAAGGTTAATCCATAAAATCAGGCTAAGGACCCTGTCATCCCTGGAGGCTTGCCAGAAAAAGGCAATGGCTTTATGAGGCAGAAGGATTATTGGTAGATAATTAGGCACATCACAATTTATACTGAGTTTCTCAGTTGTCTGTTTCACACTTATATCTGCACGTACACATGCACAAACACAGAACAATCATTCATAGTCAGAACACCAAGATTCTATGCATATAGCAACTGGATTATTAGCAATTGGGTGATTTCAAGAAGACACTGAAGGATTCTAGCCATATTTCCATAAATGTTTTATTTGGCTGTTTAATACTTTATTGTTTCTTATAGTTAGCTACCTATTATTTCTAGGTTTGTTAGGTGCCACCCAACTCAAGACTGATTCTGGGTGGCTCACAATGCAAAGCAATATATAAATATCAAGCTACATAAAACAATAAACAGTTGTCCAATCTGATCAACATATAAAATAAATATCATGTACCCAGCAATTCCATCAATCACCAGGTGATTGGTCAAGCCAGGTCTTTAAGGCCTTCAAAATACCATCAGAATGGAAGCCACCCAAATTTCAGGGAAAGGCAAGTAACATGGCAGGCAGGCAACATGGGAGGCAACATGGTCCCGAAAATGATACTGCTTAATTGAATCCAAATCAATAGAGCAAAGATTGGAGATAGGCAATCCATCAAACAGGATCATAGATTATGATTACACCAATAACAACATTATTAGCTAGTAGGCCAGTTGCAATAAATAACAAGATTTATGTTTAAAAGGATATATTAAATTAGATCTATTAAAAGTTAAAACTGAAGTTTAAAAATAAAAAAATATATAGTCTTTATTAGTCCTTTTCAACACAGTGTTTCTCAGGTTGTCTGGGGAATTCTGGGAGTTGAAGTCTATCCATCTTAGTCACCAAGGTTGAGAAACACTGATCTATATACTTTGCCCAAAACTGTGAAGTTATTTTTTTTAAATTGTGAAGTATATGTCTAGTTTGTTTCTCAGTGTTATAGAAAATATATTCAAAAAGAACAACCATTATCATCTGTATATCTCAAAAGGTGGGATAAGATAATTTTTTGATGAGTACAAGAGTTATCAAAATGATGCAACATAGGCATTTGAATTCTATATAGAAAGTAACACATAAATCTCTGTAGAAATCTCTCAGAGCTCTAGAATAATTTTTCCAGTACCAAATTGTGACCAGAGTAGCCTTCTTCCAATCCAGATAGGTACACAAAAATGGTACCACAGCTATAAATACATACTTTCGTCTGAACATCTAATAACATCATGTTCTGCCATTGTTTTTATTTACACTAATAACCAAAGGCCAGAAAGAGAAAAAAATCAATCTACAACTCATTTCTGTTCTAATATTAAACTTATGCATGTGATGGCACATTAACCTTAGTGGCTCAATGAGCTCTCTGAAATAATTATTGAATCTTTATCTGTATATTTCTCTTAAATCCAGAAACCTTGTGCAGGTTAGAAGGTGGAAATTTCAATGTGTGTGTTTTTTAAACCTCTATGTGGGTGACAAATGAGAAACAGTCCTCTTGTGCTTTTTTGGGAAAATATTTATTTCCAAATTTATATCTGATCATTAATCCATAAGGAGATATATCCTCTTATTTTATGACTCACAGTAGGCATTTTCTCACAACACATTGAACTTAATGTAGGTTATTAAGGTGCCATTCCTTGCCCCATCTTGTACAGCTACTTTATATATAATCAGCAAATCCTTTCTATTAAAACCATACTGTATGAATGTGGAGGAACATTATGGTTAACATTTACTGGAAGTAGAAATCACATTAGTTGTTACCCTGCATTCTTAATTATACATGAACGGTTGATTTTGGTTAAGGCATAAATAGGATCGGCTAGAGACATAAAAATTTAATCCTGCACATGGAGTGTTTTCATGTACTTTCTTATTTCCATTGACCTCAGTTTTCTTACACCAAGAACCAAAATAAGATAGAGGTCAATCTGACAGCTAGTTCTGAGGGTCTCCTTTTCCAATTTCATTTTTCTTCCTCAGCAGTTGCTTTTAATGGAAGATCCTTTATAATAGCAAAGATAAATGTAAGCAGCACCTTTGCTGCCACCATTTGTATTAATACTAATATTGAAAAGGAAATTAAATTTGTAGAATGTCATAGTTCAGGGCTAGCTCTCCTCTTTTTCTGGAAGGTTTCTGTCTCTTTTACTCTTACACAACAGTGGTGGCAGGATTACAAGTGTGGTTGGAATCTGCCAGCATAAATTTCCACAACACCCTGAAGTGCCTAATTTAATCTCGTTTGGGGATAGTGGGGAAATTAAAATACATACTTACAAATATCTATTTTTTTGCCCACTGCAAAAAAGCAATAATCAAGTTTGCATTAAAACCCTGGCAGTTGACCTAATGCAAGGATTAATGCCAGGATCAATATGATTAAAATGTCCAAATGACGTTTATTCCGTTTCATTTCATAATAATAAAATTGGAATGGACCTTGGAGGTCTTCAAGTCCAATTCCCTGCTCAAGCAGAAAACCTTATACCATTCTATTCCATCCCATTCCAAGATGAAGATCCTTGCTCCTGACCAAATATTGATTAAAACCTAGATTAAAAGGGGCCACAAGTAAAGATATGTGTTGTGTAACCATATTTATAAATTGCAATTCAGACATTTATTTACAGTACTTAAAACTTGTCTTTATTGTATCTTTTGTTCAATCTGTATTTATATTTTCAAATATGTTTTGGTCTGAAAATAATCAAATTGCAGACGCTAAATAATTTGTGCTTGGATCTTCTGTTGTTGTTTTTAATAAGCATAAATATTGGTATATTATTTTTAAAGCTATTTCCTGCCAGACAAGCAAAACTTTCCTCTGTAGTAAAGCTAAAAAGAAGCATTCAAAAGGAGTGCTTTTTAAAATGTGTTGCCTCAATCTATGCATCTTTCTTTAAAGAAGCAACTACAAATCTTAGAAAATTTAGTTTAGATGCTTTTGAACTCTTTCCGCATGCATACATAGACCATAGTTCAGCTGGTCCTTCAAAGCAACTATGCAGAACATTTTAGATGATATAGCTGTATTAACACACCAGAGCATTTTGCTTTCCTCATATGAGTATGCTTTATAAAATGGCTCTTCCAAATTTTTTAACAGCTTTAATGTGAATAGGTTTTTTTGGGGGGGGGAGGGGTCGGGGTGGATGGAATCTGGATAGGAGAATGAATGGGAGAGATTCTCAAATAATGTGATTTTAGCTGCTTTTCAAGATTTATCAAGTGGCTTAACAATTTTTTAAAAAAACTATCCAGCATAAATATCGGAAGCCTCCAAAGTTTGGTTTAAAAAAAACAAGATGAACCAGTTAAAAATAAACCAAATCCAAAGCTTTCCAGTATAATCTTTCTATCTCTTCAGTGGTGCTTATTTAGAGATAAGAGGATTTGAACTGCAGTCTTAAAGCATAATATGAAAATAAAAAAAATAGATAAGCAATACCGTAAACAAGATAATTTCATTGTTGGTTATTATCTTACAGATCTTAATAGCAGTTCCTCCTATAATCATTTTAACAAATGGCCAGATACAGAAGAGTATAGATGATTCTTCATATAATCTGGACCCAAATAATTTAAGTCTTTTAATTACCAAAAATTTAAATTTTGAATTGAGATTTGATGTATACCATAATTACAGAATTGGTGTAATACAGTCTATCTATCTATTATGGAACTTTTTTTATTTCAGATGTCATGTTTCATATACTTTGTGTTTCATGGGAAATGCATAATAATTCGGCTCTTAAGTAAATTAGATCAATGCTTTTCTTCTTGAAATTTGGCTTCTCAAAATTATATTATCAAGCTACTTTCCCAATCAGTGCACAACAATAATTTTGAATAGGCACTTGACTGCATGGAAAAATATTAAACTATTATGATAAGATTAAATCAAATATTTGAATATTATTTAAGGAGAAGATATTAAAGACTTGGGGGGGGAAGACTTGGGGAAATAAGCATATGATTATCTAGTACCTTAGTTTATAGAGGTTCCAGTGTTAAAGATATTCCTGTTTTTTTTTAAAATCAGTTGTACCCTTAAGAAAGTAGTAAAACCTGATGTAAATATTTAGAGTTTGTTTCTAGAATTTGCTTGTGTAAGAGACCTATAATCAGTAAGTTATCCTATGAGCTATCAATTCCTTTTCTTAATTTTTATTTTGCAATCCACTTACAGCAGTGCGCATATTAGCTAAAACTACCTGTGCTATTTGCGGTATCAAGAGACTTAGCCCCAACTTAGAGATTCAAGCTTTTTTAGGCTTGAAAGACAATTTCCTATGAGCCCCTTATTCCAAATTTCAATGTTCCAGTCTGTTTTCTCTTTAAAATATTGGAAGGAAGAATTATGGAACTGCCTGTCATAAGTAATTTGGCCCAAAGAGGTTATATGAAAGAAACAGTAAATCACATTTATAAATTGAAATAGCTGTATTTGTCTGCTGGCACTGCTCTAGGCCATGAAAGCGTATGCCGCAATAAACATTGTTAGCTTTTAAGGTGCCAGGGGACCCTGCTGTTTTTATTTTTAACATTCTTCTCGTCTAAATCTTCTTTAGCTACTTCTGAGTAGCTACTAAGCTACTGTTACCAGGATTAAGAAGATAGGAGTGTTTGTGAAGAATTTTAGGGATACTAAGGCTTTAATAGAATGCCATTATTAATACAGAGAATTTTATTTTATTTTCTGAATGTTTTTAGATTGGAATTAAATAATATATAATAATTACATTAGTAAACCTTTGGTTTTTGCTACTAGCCGGGAACTGCAGAAGAAGAGTATCTGTCTGAAAAACCAAAATATGTTTAAGTGGAAATTGAATTATTTGCTACCCCTGATACTCCAATTCAAGAAACCCCTTTTTGCCTCTGTAGCTGGAGAATTACATTTTTGAAAGAAAAAAAAGTTGGGGGGGACATAAAAAGGGATAGATACAGGTATCTTTTATAATGCCCATGCCAACAGAAGATAAATACTCTGAAATATGACACATGAAAACACATGTTCACACAATATTAAGAAAATAGAATATCTTAAGAACTTAGATAACTATGTAGATAGGTAAGGTATTAAATATTATTATCACAGATCCTCTTGATTAATATAACATGTAGTCTGTCTTCCTTCCTTCTTTCCTTCCTTCCTTCCTTCCTTCCTTCCTTCCTTCCTTCCTTCCTTCCTTCCTTTCTTTCTTTCTTTCTCAAAGAGCAGGAACCAGAACTACCTGCTGCTTGCTATATGGCTTTCATATCTATCTTCCCCACCCCCTCTTCCTTTTCCAAGTTCACTGGGTCTTATTTAAATAAGCTGGCCTGAAGCCAGAAGCTCATCATTTTAATGCAGTGTAAAATGTGAATATGCATAATTATATGCAAGCCATATGTGAGGGAGACAGCTCAGCTGTGAATTGCAGGAGACCGGGAGAAAGAGAGAGTGAACAGTCAGGGATTAGATGAGATGAGAGTGGAACAGAGTGCAAGTGTCACCCAAATGAACGGTGTAATGAGCATGCTGCTGACACTCCTCCTTTCTCCTACTTCTCTCTTTTTACTTTAACTCTAAACCAGAATATGCTGCAGATTAGAAGAAATTGCTGCAAGCAAGCAGTAGAGTTGCTAATGGAACTGCATTAATTTATCCATTTAAACTTCAGCTTCGTTAATGAACTGTTTAGATCAAAACAACCCATAACTTTCAGTTTATATTCTTAAATATTTTAGCATATTTGATTGCCCTCACTTAATGACAACTTGGTTCCATTTTTTTTACATAAAAAAGAGAGGAAATCCATGCAATACAATGACTGTCAGAAAAAAGCATGACAGAAAATAAGACCTTGTTTCTTAAAATGTTTAATTTGGAAATATGTTATTGGTTGTCCATTTCCAAAGGGTGAAATACCTATAGCATATATGTAATATAATCCTTGAACTACCAAAAAGAAGGGGAATAAACTGAAAATTTTGAGACTTCCAAGCCTACATATATTGGGAAGTAAGTCCCATTCATCTCATCGTGACTTACATCTGAATAGACATGAGTAATACTGTGCTATTAAACACTCAGAATAGAGAGCTGAAATCCTTCATTTTGGGGCTTGTTTCTATGCTAATCTTTCAGTCTTACACCAAAATCTATTTGCATGTTTTTAATGGTGTAATGAGCACTCAAAAGTTCTAATACTGCATATATAAGAATTCTTTTTGCTACTGTTTATATGAAATTCCCGTTTGTTTAATGATCTGAGCTGTTATGCATTTAGCTTATTCTTTTTCTTCCATTATTTCCAAGTCCCTAAATAGGCCATTATATTTCCCTTCAGGCTAGAGATGAAGATGGACATGCTGAAAATTTTCCCCAGCAGCACTATGCTAAGGAAACTCCAAGACTTGCCTTCAAGAATAACTGCGAACTACTTGTAAGAATAATATACTTACAACAAGTCTAGATTGTTACTTTAGCACAGTGAAAACAGTTTTTGAAAAATCTTTTGTTCATGATTATATACATTATGAAGTATTATAGCTTTAAAAAATACCATGTACCAGTTGGAAATGCTAAGTCTGCTATAGTCAAACAATTTACTTGCAAATCTTTTCTTATAGAATAAAATGTCCTTGTAATTGAATTGGAGTGCCATCTAAAGAATGTTTACTCAGAAGAAAGTTCCACTGAGTTCAATGGAGCTTACTTCCTAGTAAGTCTGCCTGGTATTGTAACATAACCTTGTATCCCTTGAAAATCATTCAATGAACTGATAATAAAACACCTTTAAAAAGAGGGAGGAAGGGAGAGAAATGATACCTAAATGACAGTCATTTTCTGTTCTCCATCTCTCCCTTTTTAATGTTTAATGCTGCCATTGTGTTTAGGTAATGTTAAAATTCCATTCAGCTGCACTGACACATGGTCTTCCTTTTATACTTCAATTATTCCCCTAATATATTGAAAAAAAATACACTAGATCACTCTTGTTTTCTGTGGTGGGGGCTGAGCAAATCCAGCAAAGCACTCAGGGGGAGCATAGAATGTTTACATGGCATAAGAGAGATTATAGCAGCTCAGCTGTGAAGATAGATCCATTCAAAGGCAGGGTTAATTTGCTGTTCATTTTTGCGTTTGCCGCATGCAAAATAAACAGTAAATATAAATGAATGTTATATTTCTGTACAACAAAATGATTCATTTTTAATAGTTTTGATTAAAATGTAACTATCAGAGCTTCAGGCTTTAATATTTCTCATTTAGTTAAAGCCAATAGAAAATGAATGATCATTTATTTAAAGGAATCTGACTGTACAATTAATATTCTGTTGATGTTTTTGTTTTTCTTCCATTGTATATAATTGCTCTAAAGGATCCCTATATCAGTGGTGAAATCTGAACAGTTTGACAAAACAACTATTTTGCTAGGGAGTATTGTTTTTTTTTATAATGGGGAAGAAAAGGAAGATAGCAGAAATAGAGCATTTTATTGAGACTGGTAAGATGTTCAGTAGGGATTCCAGATTTGTCCCTTTCTCTGATTCATATTTTTTTATAATGTTAATGTTTTAAAAATTGAAAGGTAGACAGTTGTAGTCAAGTTGAGCTATGTTCAACAAAACAAAAGAATAAAATATAGTCCTGAGCTCAGCATTATATCTAGCTTAGTGCTAACCCCTTTGATCTATATCATTAGAATAGTATCACAATATTATATGATTTATAATCTTATTGTTGGAGCAAGCAAGAATGAGAAGACTTACCCAAGGTCATATTTTCATATCTGAGTTTTAGTTCAGGAAGATCCAAGTTATATTTTGTACTTTCCAAACTGCAGCATTCTTACTAGAAGTAACATTCAGTTGACAAAATGGGACTTAATTCTGAGTAAACATATATGGTATTGCACTGTTACGTTCTTAAGAATTATATCTATTAATGTATTTCTCTAAACTGGAAAATATTCAATTCTGGTCCTGTTGTTATTCCAGAATCTTCAAGGTCCTGGACCTGCTGGTCTTTTTTATCTGCCTTCTCAAATTACTAGTTTTGCAAATCAGTACTTTCAACACATTTGTTCACAGAATGCTTCTTAAATTGCTTCTGTTAGGAATTAATCTTAAAAATTATTCATACACATTTAATTACTTAATAATTAAAATATAATTATTGACTTGCTTTCATTAAAACACTTTACAACAGTGTTTGGTCATTTGAAAGGTTTTCTTTTTAATTAGTATTTTAAATACAGTGAATCATTTGATATATTAATCCAAGCTTCTTAGTATTTTTCCTCTCAGAAAATTGCATGAATGATCCATGCTTGGGAAATGCCTTCCTCCATACAGGGGAATTGTTTCAAATTAGGAAGTCAGAAATGATTAAAACATTTTTTTATATAAATATATGCTATTGAATTTTTTTATATCACTGGGTATAAACCATATATTTAGTTGCATTTTCCAGTTTTACCTATACCAAATTAGTCTGTATATTTTTATAATTAAAGTATTCTTAAAAGATGGGTTTTGGTCTCTGTCCTCCTCATATTTAAATCAATAGAAAATTCTTGTCAATTTCAGTGTAAGCCCTACTATCTACAAAATGATTACAAAAATATATAAATTGGGTGATTCTGAGAATTTACTTTAAGAATACTAAAGTCTTATATTTTCCTGAAACTCTGAAACATTTCATATTCTCATTGAAAGGAGATATGCACTGGAAAAGACTTCATGCATAACAGAATGCAAGACCGAATCCAATATGCAAGCACTGCATAAAAGCATCAGATAAATAATTTATTTGATTCTTGAAGTACCACATGAAAAATATGAATCTAAAAATAGCTGTTACCTAAAGAAATTATTTATTTATTTATTTATTCATTCATTCATTCATTCATTCGCTTATTCAATTTCTATAGTCACCTAACTCAACCAAGTGACTCTGGGTGGCTTACAAATTCTAAAATTATAAAGCAATTAAAACAATTTTTAAAACTATGAAAACAATAAAAGCATCCACAAACCCAACAGCAGCTATGATGATTGATCAACTAATAGTAAAAATGATGGTGCCCTTAACACATTCCGAACCCCAGACTTACTTAGCCAAGTTTTTAAAACTTTGCAAAAGGCCAATAGAGCTGGGGCCCTTCTAATTTCCAAGGGGAGAATATTCCATAAGGCAGGGGCTACAGCAGAAAAACTCCACCTTCTATTTCCCGCCATTTAATACTTTTTGGCTAACAGAATCTGCAGCATGTGCAAACTGTTGGATTGGGTGGGTAGAAACTCTTGAGAAAAGATAGCACCTCAGGTATCCCAGTCCAGAGCCAAGTAGGGCTTTAAAGGTGGTAAACACACCGGCAGCCAGTTCCACTCACAAAGTAGTGGTGTTACATGTGCTGTGTAACTGGCACCATTTATTACCTGTGCAGCTACATTTTGAATCAGTTGAAGTTTCTGAATGCTATTCACTGAGGACCACGTGTAGAGCATATTGCAATAATTTAAGTAGGAAGTTACAAAAGGATGGTGGATGGTGAGCAGGCCTCCCAGTGCATGAATGGGCACAACTGGTGCGCTACCCAAAGGCATGGAAGGATTCCCCTAGCCACAGCTACTCGTCAAGTAGGAGTTGTGAGTCTAAGGAGGATCCCAAACTACACAGCAAATCTGTCTGGGATCTGGCCACCCCATTCATAAATTTTGCTTTATGAAGAAAATAGTAGTTTGGTGGGATTGTCTCTTCTAATTAATATGCTTGCCTATGTATGTATATATATATACTTACTGTAGACATCCAGAGAAAATAACTATGCTTTCACTATTGCCCTTCCTAGAAATGTTTGATGTATGAATGCCCTCTTTGGCCTAGTTCTAGTTATGTCTTTTTAAAATAAATAAATAAATAAATAAATAAATAAATAAATAAATAAATAAATAAATAAATAAATAAATAAATAAATAAATAAATAAATAAATAAATAAATACATGACTAATTATAGGTTTGAATGCAGATCCATTCAAGCACAGGTGCAGATCCAATGTGGAAAGTGTCCAATCTATTTTGGAAATATACTTTAGTTACTTCCCATAGTCTGATAATTTAGTGTCTAATAATCGAACAAGCATGGCCAATGATGAAAGATGCAGAGTTACAATTTCTTTCATCGTTGTTTGCAATGTCATTTTGGATGATATATAAGAATAATGATGAGGGACAGCTTAAAACTTTAAATGAAGGAGAGATTAAAAAAATATTTTTACAAGTACCAGGAGAGCTTTGGTGTTCTTTTAATGCACTACAGAGTAAGTTTTATAGTAGTCTGTCATAGAAAATGGACATTCAGGCTCAAAAGTGCTTTCTTAGCTTCAGGCTTCTAAAGCCATTTTCCAGCGTGGATCTCTACAGCAAGTGGAGCTTTTTTACTTTGGAAAATGTTTCTGCTCTAAGGATGGTGCTAGGATAGAGAAGAAGGGATCAAGCACTGATGGAAGTTGTTTGTTAACAAGGTCCCAGGAGAACATGAATACATGGCTAGAATATTAAGATTCTGGACCACAAGCATGCATTAAAAACCTTAATTCCTAAGTACTGGCACAGATTTCTAAACTTGTAAACTCATCAGTAGGAAACATACGTTTGTAAAGTTTATAGTTGAACAGAATATATTTTGTTGTGTTACATAGAACTTTACAACTTAAAAAAAAAGGCTTGATAGAATTACGGGACAGAATAAGCTGCTGTTGAACAAATTCCCATCATGAATATGGCAGGGCTATTTATTAGGAAATCCATAGAAATTACAGTTTGGCTGCTGAAAATAGCCACAAAGAAATTCTACTATGCAGTTATTATGCTACTTTACAATATTGATTTCCCACTATAAATCCAAAATGAGTTATGTGCTACATTCAATACAGAACATAAGAAACCAGATATTATAGTTGGCAGTTAAGATGCTTGAATCACGGAGGATTCAGAAATATCTTTATGAATTACCAGTGAAGTTGGTCATTTGGAAAATTGGGTTTCCTGATGGTTAGCGTCACATGATAAAAATAGCAAATGAGTATGTAACAGAAATATTTTATACCAAAGATTAAGACAATCCTTGGGGCTTGATTCATGGCTAAATGTATTTTATGGATCGTGTACTAAGAACATTGTTTTCTGTTATTTATCCCCTGATCTAAATCTTTAATAGTGGGGTAAAATATGTAAAAAAAGGGGGCATTATTTGCAGACAAAGAGAGTACCAAGTCTGGTGAGCATGATTATAACTAAGCAGTATTGTCAAATCAGTTGTTTTATTAGAAGAAAGAAAGGAAAAGCAAAGGACCAAAACTGTTAAAAATAATGTGCATAAAAATATTTCTGAGCAGTTGTGGAAAATTGCAACCATTTTGGTACATATTAAATAAGATAATGCATGCAAACTGCTTCTTGATATCCAAGTAAAATATAATTACAACAGACTGTTACCATTCAGGCTGAATCTTCTGGTACCTCCGAATTAATGTGGATGGCCAGTTCTTCGCTTTTCACTGAAAATGTGTCCCTTCGGCCCAGAATCATGGAGGATGAAGAAAGATGCACATGACTTTTCCTTTCTAACACCAGCAGGACAGAACTGGTGCTGATCATGAAACAGAAGTGGTAGTTGGGCAACCAGGCAGCCTCATACATTAGGAAGGGTTGAATTCCCTTTTTGAGCTAAGAGAATCAAATATCTAGATATAAAAGAATTTTACTGAAAAAAAGAAAACATCAGAAAGCAACTATCACAGACACAATATTCCAAATAAAATAAATTTGGCTAGCCTACCAAATTACCAGATTACCTATGAATAAGATTTTTAGTTTGAAAAGCTGTTCAGAGTTTATTGTGGAGAGAATGTGTGGAAAGAGAATTGCATGTATCGCTTTGTGGTTTTTAAACAAGGCACCTGCTTCCTCATTTTCTTTCTACTTTTTGAATATTAGACTAATTTATGAAATTCATAAAGTATGCAAAAAGTAGCCTCATTGAGGCAGAAAAAAAATGTATTCCACATTCATGTGAAATGCCTCGTATGTGATGATATGGCTCTAGTTTTAAGAAATTTTAAGAAAGAAAGTGGCAGTTGGATCCAAGCATAATCAAATATGGACTTTAAAAGGGGGGGGTTATAATAAACTCAAAACAATAGGGTCTCATGGCAGGAGAAGCTAATGAGAACAGGAGCTGAAAATGAGTATTCTTTCCCAAGGAAGGAGATAGTGAAAACACAGTTGCAAGAAAAATATGCTACTGTAAAAAGCACAGCTGCCGAATGCAATGAGAAAAAAAAGGATAACAGAAGAAGCCAATGCTATACAAAAGGAATAACAACAACAACAACAACAACAACAATAATAATACTACATTACGATGTCCTAGGCCCCTGGGTGGGGCCCGACTAGTAATCAATGCCAAATCCGGTGAAACAACTGGCCGCTGTGATACAATTCTGTTGTTGTGATAATAATAATAATCTAAATGCAGGAGGTATATAGAAAATGGGGAAGAGGACTGCGTTACAAAACAGAGTGTGAAGAAATAACCTGGAATTTTACAGATGGTGCCAGAAATTCTGACTCTTCTGCATAATTCCTGTCCAAGTATTGGGTTGAAAAGAGTGCAAATGTCTTCTTTTATGTTAAAAATAAAAGAGAAAAGAAAAGAACATTAACAGGTAGTTCAGGAAAGGCAGAGGTACTCAACCTCCATTTGGTTCAGGCTTCTCTAATGGAAAATCAGGCAAATATGAAGAGCAGAATTAAGTCATAATCTCAAAACTGATAGAAACATTGTCAGCATACCTATTTATTTTGAATTAATTTAAACCTTAAGAGCCGGAAGAATGATATCAAGGGTTAGTAAAAAAAACAAAACCCTGGAAAATTCTAAAGAATAGAATAAATATAAAATATATAATTTTTATATGATAAGATAAAGATAGGATATTAATCATTTTGAAATCACAGTAGTATTTACAAGAAGTTATCCTGATTTTCTTAATTGACTGGGAATGTTGTAAAGATATTATATCTTGACTTCAGCAAAATATACCATGACAGATTCATTTGCAGGCTCATTAATGTCCACTGGATGGCATGACAGTTAAGTGGCTACAAAACTGACTTGAAGATAAAATTCAAAACATGCTTATCAATAGGTCATTAAATTGGAAAGAGGTATCAGGTGGATTAGCCCTAGATCCCCTAGTCTTCCATATGATTATTAATGAGTTAGATCAAGAAGGAACAAATGATCAAATATATTTATGTGTTCTCTTGATTTTTTAAGTCTGCATGAAGCAAAGTCTTTGGGTGGATTACAACAAAAATGCTGATGACAAAAATGAGTATAATACTTAACAATTCAGAAAAAAAATTCAAATTCTAATTGAAATTGGTTTGAAAGTATGACAAACTATTTCCAATATTTCAATGATTCAAATTCTGCCTAGTTTGTAATTTTACATAATTAATTACATAATTTATGTTCCTGTTTTCTGTTCTACACTTTTTAACTTTCATAATAATAATAATAAGAACACTATCCACAAATCTGATACTTTTCAGCCTGAATTTATGTTTAAAGTGCTCATCCTAATTACATCTTATGGACTCACAACTTTCTTAGTCTTCTAGCAATAGCAGTAGACTTATATACCGCTTCATAGGCCTTTCAGGCCTCTCTAAGCGGTTTACAGAGAGTCAGCATATTGCCCCCAACAATCTGGGTCCTCATTTTACCCACCTCGGAAGGATGGAAGGCTGAGTCAACCCTGAGCCGGTGAGATTTGAACCGCTGACCTGCTGATCTAGCAGTAGCCTGCAGTGCTGCATTTAACCACTGCGCCACCTTGGCCCTATTCTATTCTTCATGACCCATCCAGTCTTCCTCCGAGTATTTGTTCTTCAGTTCAACCCTCATTCATTCTCTCTGTATTGTACATCTCAACATATGTCATCGCTAATCACTATTATATTCAATTCATGCTTGTTTTATTAGCCATTCATTCTTGATCCTATGTTTTCTTGTTTAACTTCTCATGGACTTCATTCCAGGGGTGAGTTGCTGCTGGCATTACTGCTGGTTCGGCGTGCAAAAAGTTTTGCTCTGCGCGCGTGCACATTTGCACCTAAAAAGGTCTGCGCATAAGTACAACGGAAGAAAAGGGGGGAAATTACATTTTTGCAATGAAGATGCAAACCAAAAAATCAAGATGGCACCGCCGAGGATAGAACCAGTGTGGGGGGGGGGGTGGCAGGCCGAGTTACTTCCTACTTGGCCGAAATGATAGGAACCCACCTCTGCCTCATTCCCACTATATCCAACTTTTTATTTCCCCAGATATATCCATTCTTTCTTCCATATCACAAAATGGGTAGGAGGAAGCTCTTATAAACAATATTTTGAAATTCTTTTGACATTAATTCCCTGCAAATATTCCTTCCATGTTCTGCTTCTACACCTAGAGCCAAGGTGGCGCAGTGGTTAAATGCAGCACTGCAGGCTACTGCTAGATCAGCAGGTCAGCGGTTCAAATCTCACCGGCTCAGGGTTGACTCAGCCTTCCATCCTTCCGAGGTGGGTAAAATGAGGACCCAGATTGTTGGGGGCAATATGCTGACTCTCTGTAAACCGCTTAGAGAGGCCTGAAAGGCCTATGAAGCGGTATATAAGTCTACTGCTATTGCTATTGCTATTGCTATACCTTTCAATCGTATATGAAACATTTGTATATCCCCTTTTTCATAATTTACAAATATTCTGTTAAGATATACAAATTTTTATACTTTAGTTTTTCACTTAGATATAATCATAATTTGCAGCTTGAGACCTCAAGCTCTATTCTTTTATTTACCCATAGTCTTCAAGGATTCTCAGCTCCCTGACTCTTCTTGTCTCCAACCATCTTCATTTTTCACAATCTGGTACTTAGCATTGGACTTCTTAACTTGGTAGTGATTGAGTAGCCTTCCTACTTCAGATCAACCAGATTGGTAGGGCAGAGTAGGGGAGGGGGGGGGGAATCCAAATCATTAAAGTGTCTGCAAATAAAATAGTTTACTTGAGGGGCAAAAATCAGTATACTCTAATTGTATTTCCGAACAAATTTTATATTTTCTCATCCCTTTGGGCTCAGTGTGAAAATACTGGAAGTAATAAATAATATTTCTGATAAACGTGTAATAGGAAAATGAAAGGAAAACTGAAAAAAAAAACTAGAGTTTCTCTCCCCCGCCATCACAGCCATACAATAACTTTATCAGCTGCAGTTCTCAATTTTTCCCTATTCCCTATTTTGCACAATGAAAACTATAGAAACAATGTTCTCCAGGTTATCCTGACCAAGAAACATGTGACCAGCCAGCTCCATTACTTTATACAACTATGTTATATAATGTGTGCCTAATTGGTCATTATCCTGCTTGCCTTGCACTATCAGAGTTTTTTTTTTAAATATAAGATGAGTTGCAATGGCCAAGACCAAAGGTTTATCGAACATATTATTTCCACAACATGCAAGAGTGCAAAAGAAAGGAAACACAAAGACCCGAAACAGGGATAGTTTTTGTGCTGCAGAATGGTGGGATCTGGGATGGTTGGAAGAGGGGGTGAAAATTAGAGGCCAAAAAGCATAAATGTAAGACAAACTGCAGCTAGTGAACCTGGCTTGGACTAAATTTACTTTTATAAATTCGTATTTAGAGTATTGAAGTTAAAACTAACATTTTGAATTGTATCTGGATTTATGCCCAAATTAAAGTTATGAAATTCTCCATAAAGCCCTTAAACAATTATTTCACTTCTTAGGCATTTAGTTGGAACCTTTCTCAAGATTCAGAATTACAGGATTCACCACTTTTTTTTCTATATCCTAATACTGCATTTCTTCTATCTAAAAAATAAAAGAAAAATGACACTAAGATAAGAAGAAGTTTGGATCATTGATTTATAATAAATTGTTATCATGAAGAAATTCCTACTTTTATGTAGTCCATTTTGCCAAAAATACAGTTAAACTGAAAACAAACCATCAAAAGGATCTGATTTCTTAATGACAGTACATGTAGTCCTCGACTTATGATCACAATTGGGCCCAAAATTTCTGTTACTAAGTGAGACATTTGTTAAGTGAGCTTCTGTGGGAATCAAGGACATTCAGCCTGCACCTGGATGGGAGTGACTGTGGGTTATCTCCAGTTGGGACGTTGAAATGATTGGACCATGTAATGGACTTGTGGGTGCAGGGGATGGATCTTTGACTTTCTTTTGATTGGGGAAAACCCGGAACTCTTAGATTCGGATTTTCCCAGATTTGCCAAGATGACATCTCTAATAAAACGGAACTTTGAGGAAACGCTAGCCTCAGAGTCTTCTTTAGTTGGGGATGTTACTTGGAACCCTGACACCCACTTAATAATCACGACCTATTATCATAATTCTGGGCTCAACTGTGGTCGTAAATCAAGGGTTACCTGTATGCCTTTATGCTGAGGCATAAGGAGGTAGTGAAAGATCAATATTACGTCACTGCATCATTCTTACCGTGTTTTTCAGAGTATAAAATGCACCTTTTTTCCTCCCAAAAGTGGCTGAAAATCTGGGTGCGTCTTATACACTGAATACAGCATTTTTGCCTCCCAAAGCCCTGCCCCCTTCACCAAAATGGCCGTGCATAGCCTTATGGAGGCTTTCAGAGAGCTCCTGGGGACTGGGGAGGGCAGAAATGAGGAAAAAAACGTACCATTTTTTTTGCTCAACTTTGCCCCCCTCCAGCCCCAGGAGCACTCTATAAGCCTCCATAACTCTATGCGGGCATTTTTTTTTTGAAAAAAGGGCCATTTTTGTTCATTTTGGGGGGCCCATCCCCCAGGACCACTCTGCAATTCCCCCACCGCCAGGCTATTCATGTCTTTTTGGGGGGGAAAAACGGGCCCTTTTTTGCAAAAAAACAGGCCACTTTTGCCAGGTTTGCAGAGTGCAAAAACTTTTTCCCCCCTTTCAGAAAGCTCTTTAACTAATTGGTGAGAATTATATTGATCAAGTGCTGTGCCAGCAGAAACAAAGACTTAGGTGCTGCAGATTGTCAGTGATTTCCTACTCCAACACATGGATAGATATACCTGGAAACATCTACCTACCTATCTACTCTCTTTTTCTCTCTTTCCCTACCTATTTACTGTTTTTCTCTATCTCTCTATCTCTCTCTCTTTCTCTCCCTCTCTATCCCTCTATCTACCTACCAACCTACCTACACTCTTTCTCTCACTACCTATCTACTGTTTCTCTCTCTCTCTCTCTCTCTCTCTCTCTCTCTCTCTATTTTTCTCTCTCTCCATCCCTTTATCTACCTACCCTACCTACCTACCTAACTATTCTGTCTCTCTCTCCCTGCCTACCTACTGTATTTCTCTATCTATCTATCTATCTCTATTTTTTTTCTCTCTCTCTCTATCCCTTTATCTATCTACCTATCTACTCTCTCTTTCTCTCACTACCTACCTACTGTATTGCTCTTTCTTTCCCTCTCTATCCCTCTACCTACCTGTCTACTTTTTTTAAAAAAATTGCCTCTTCAAAAACTTGGTGCGTCTTATACTCCGGTACGTCATATACTCTGAAAAATATGGTTATTCAAACATTTTTTCCCACATTGATACATGCAAACTCAAGAAAAGATGTGGCTTTTTAAAGAAGGTGGTAACAGGTGCAGCAGGTTCTGCTTCTGTTTTCACTTTGAATCTGAATAATACATCCCTAGAAATATCCACTTATAGTTCAAGGACTTAGCTTGCCAGACTTAGTAAATTCTCCTAACTCTTAGAACATATGTTCTATCCTTTTGGTGCTGGTATAATAGACTTTATCTTCAGATGGACAGGTTGATTTAAAAAAAGATAAAACATTTTGAGTTTACTAGTGTTTCTTCTTATTAGTAATGTGGAAACTTTCTTATAATCACGTTGTAAAGGTGTGTCTATGATGTTGTGATAATCTAAGAAACCACTGGTTATGTCAGAACCCAAATAATATGACAACTCCAATTCCAGTTTGACTTCTTAGAGCAAAGTTGACATGAAAGGGCAACAGTATGAGAGCTTTTCTCATCTGACCTAATCCTTCTGACATGACCAAAATGGCATTGAAAGATTACACATTCTAACAACTCAGATATCCCTGAAAAAATGACAAACATGTTGTGTGTTGGACGTACACAAATTCTCTGAAAAGGACAAAAATACTCTTCTGTGCCCAACATAGAAGTCCATGTTTGCCACTTTTGTAAAATATGTAAGAAGAGGAAGCCATAATTGGGTGTAACAACATGCAGAAAGTGGAGAATTAGTATTTTCCTTATCGGAAATGCAGACTTGAAAACTGGCTAAAGGCACTGTGCCTCTTTTTTAGCACATTCCAGGATCAAATTGCAAGAACAAATTGTAGAACTACTGTTGTGATTATGAATTACAGAATGTCATATATATTGATGGAATAGCAGTAGAAAGTATGTTTGTTCAGACTAAAAAATGAGGCTTTGTATGGGGAATACTGTTTATAGATTACATAATAACCAAAGGTTCATGCTCAAAGCAATTTAAAATTCTTTTTGTTTTCAGTTATTCAGGTTTACAGCTACTTATATAGTCTAAGATGTTTATGCAAAAACATTTAAATAGAATTGTTGAGTGATCAAAATTCTCTTAAACCCTCTTTTAAAAGTTTTTAAAAAAGAAGGCCTTATGATAAAACATGTATTCATTTTTCCCCAAATTATGCTATTCCATATGGGTAAGAATAAAAGAGAGGAAATTATAGTGTATTATAAAGAAAGTAATATTGATGTTTGTGATACTTGTCAAATAACGGTAATAATTCCTTGTCTCATTGTGATACAAATTTCAGAGTTATCATGTAGGATAATCACAATAATTCAGTAAACCTAGGTGCCCTGAAACACTCAATTTATTTAGATTCAATTATTATAGTCATAATGTAGGCTTAAAACATATTAATATGATTTTACTGCTATACTTATGGAATCGTGCCAAATGCACTTCCTTTGGATGTTATGCTTCAGCTATTTGCAATCTTCATTGCTAAACAGTAACATTTTGTAATAAAATATATTTTGAATTCAGGCAGTGAAGCCAAAGTTGTCATGAGGGAAATAAACTCAATTTATAGAATGGCTACACAATTTTACAATGCATATTTTCTTTTTAAAACTAATTTTCTATGCTTGTACAAAATACTCTCCAGACATGTAGCGGTTTTACTCTGTTACCAGAACAGCAAATTTATTAAAGCTTGTTTAAGTTTATACTATAATTCCAAATATTTCAAACTTTATTATAGCCGATGCCAGTGTATTATGCTATAGTAAATTTGTTATTTTTAAAAATAGCCCAAGAGTCTGTGTTGCTTTCTTTTAATATATTTGATGTAGCACCTATATGTTAACAACAGCTAAACTCCTATCTTATTCTATCAGTTAAGACCATCTGTTCAACCTCTTTAAACAATGGTCAGGAATCCCTGTGAAATGCTGTTAAATATTACTGAATATTACCTAGTGTAATGTACCAAATATTACTTTTGCAAAATCTAGAGAAGCTTTAAAACAACACAGGACTTTATCAAAGAAGTTCGTTGCTTTGGGCAACAGTTACAGAACATCTATTGTGTTTATACTTCTATACTAGTTTTCAGTTATTCAGAAATCCTTAATTTGTACCTATTTTGTTTTATAACTATTTTTATATAATTTCACTATTTATGTAAAACTTTAAGGAATGGATCAAAATGGGGTTCCTTATGGTCATGTGTTACAAGATACAGTATTAATTTTAGAGGTAGGACTGGGATTATTTTCATCAGTAATGTCTTAATGGATGAAATTGTAGATAATAATTTTAGTTATTAAGAGATGATAACAAGTATGACATATACTGTAAATATCAGGGGAAACTATTTACCTATACCTATTAAAAGAACAACTGTTTTAAAAACACATTGTTTTCCCGCAAATTTAAGTTAACAAAATTTGTCCATGTATATAAATATTTTGTATGAGGAATTATCAGAATTTTGGATATTCTGATAAATGATCGCTCTTATATTTGGATTATAATCCCAAACAACTAGTTTGTCATGGGCATAAATGTGCAAATAAATGATTAGATTTATAATGCAATATGAGTTAGTTATTCAGTAAATGTGTTATCAACGCACATGCTCACCCCTAAAATTTGAAGATTATTCTGCCTTTTGAGTATTTTTAGAGCTAGTTTTTTTCCGATGTCATTTTTTTTTTACTACAGTGGACTCATTTTTAAAATATATATTTTGGAGGAAAATGGTTGGCTTAGTTAGCAGAGGAAAATCCTAATGAATGCTGAAAGATTATGGCAAGTTTTATTTTTCAACGATTTCCTATTTGCTTGCTCGGTTATTTGTTTGTTTGGTTGGATGGATGGATGGATGGATGGTTTGGTCATTCATTCACTCACTCACTCACTCACTCACTCAATCAATCAATCAATCTATTTCTATAATTATCCAATCAACATGCAATTCAAAGTGAAGTATATGAATAAAAACAACAGGCAATAAACAGACAAAAAAGCCTACTGAAAGCAGTAAACAAATACTCCTCAACTTACAAGAATTTGTTTAGTGACTATTCAAAGTTACAATGGCACTGAAGAAAATAATTATAATCATTTTTCACACTTATGGCTGTTGCAGCACCCTTATGGTCATGTGATTAAAATTCAGATGTTTGGCATCTGACTCATATTTATTACAGTTGCAGTAACCCTAGGTCATGTGATCACCTTTTAGGACCTTCTGACAAGCAACATCAATGGGGAAGCCAGATTCATTTAATAACCATGCTATTAACTCAACATCTGCAGTGATTCACTTAACAAATGTGGCAAGAAAGATCATAAAGTGAGGCAAAACCTAATTAACAACTATTTCTTTTAGCAACAGAAACTTTAGGTTCAATTCTGGTCATAAGTTGAGGACTACTTGTATATAAAGGAAAACCTCCTGATCTGGCTTGTGAGGGAAATCAGGTCTTAATAAAATTAATAACATTTTGAAAGGCGGATAAGGTCAGGAGCAGCTGAATCTCCAAGGAAAATTTTGTTCCATAAGCCAAAAATGATGAAAAAAAGGCACATATCCTGGTTCCTGACACATGATGCTAGTTAACTGACAGAACTCAAAGAATTCAGATCTTATTGGATGGGAAGAAGTATTTGGAGACAGGCAGTTCCACATATTGGCCTCTGTGACATGAAGGCCCCAACCAGCACTTTGAATCATACCCAACTCCAGAAGCCAACTTCAACAAGTATATCTCTTGAAGTACAGGAGTGATGTTTAACCTTTTGAAGCAAGAGTTGCCATAATAAGTTACTTGAGTTGCAGCTTCTGGGTGGTCTTCAAGGGCAATCATATGGAGCATGTTATAATGATGTGGGCAGGAGAAGAGGATCTATGGCATTTAAGAAGGAATATGAGAAACTCCTGTTCAAAATGCTGCAGCGCCTCTACCAACTATGATAACCAAGGGCTTCACTGGTGTAACAGTACCAAAGGTTTTTGAGTTCCACTAAAACTACTGGAAGGACTTAGAAACGAAAAGATACATAGATAAAACTTCATTTTTACACTTGCTTTACAATTCAGTTTTGCACAAAGTTAAAATAGAGAATTTTCTGTATTCCCCCTCCCCCATAAATATCTAATGGAGCGTGTTAATTTTAGGAAAATAAATAAACAATATAATAGAGCAGTCATGGTGAACCTTTTCGGCATCAAGTGCCCAAACCGGAATGTGCATGCATGTGCGCATATCAGAGCACCGGAAACCCAAAGACCAGCTGATAGGCACACACATGCCCATTTTCGGGGCTGTTTTCCGGTGCTCCGACGCCCTTAAGACCAGCTGGAAACCAGAATAGCAATTGGTGACAGTGCACGTGCCCACAGAGAGGGCTCTGCATGCCACATCTTCACGCGTGCCATAGATGCGTCATCACGGCAATAGAGCAATGGTAATTAAAAGTGTAGATATGGAATATCTACACAGTAATATTCCTAGTGTAGGACTGAGGCAAGGAGGTGGCTACTGGAGCTTCTCTATGTGTGGCATAAATCCAGGTTAATAAGCCCAGATGTGAAGATTTAAGTGGGATCCAGGAGAAATTCTGAGCTGGCCTTGAAACTTGCTTCTTCAGAACTGTCGTTTGATAGTTTCAGTAACTTATTTTAAATAAATATACTATTGGGTTTGCTTTATGTTTTCATAAAATTGTCAGTAGTGAGGAACATTCAGGCATATAATGTTTTGCTAATTCAGTTGTTGTTGGAAGACATCATTGAAGTAGAAACATAGTAATTCTCACCCCCATACAGGTCAAGCATAATGAAGGAATATGCTTTGACAGACTCAGCAAAGTCTGTTGCTTACAGCTTGTACCTTCAGATACTTCCAAGTTCAGATTTTACTGGCACTTTTCATTGTGGCTCTAAACTTCCTTTTATAGGATGCCTAGCCTACAGCAACCCCAGCTGGTAAGGGGAGAAAAAGACATATTTTGTCAGAGTATTGCTAGCCCCTGGTAAAGGCAGACATTGAGATGAGAATGAAATCTGCTTGAGAAAAATTGTAAAAATCATTTACGACTTTTACCATTTTCCCTCCAATCTGTGATTTTTTTCTTCAATCACAGAAAAATAGATTGAATAGTAAGAAGGCTTCTCTCTTATAAGAATATATAAGTGTAAAATGCAGAATAGGAAAGGAAACTAGGGGATTAAAGTATTCATGGTCTGTTTTTATGTAAAGTTTAGTGCTAATTTAACAGAAAAACATTTACATGCTTCTGTTGTCAATAATACTAAAATGTATTTTAAATAATGTATACAACTAGAAATATTTGTGAATATTATCATAAAATGAACAAAATGTCTGTCCTAAACTTGATTTGGTTTTATGTATTCCATTCCATGAAGTTCAATAGTTGTAAATACAGATTAATTATTTAAAAAGTAATAGGATGGAATGAGATTCCAGATATGTAATGTTTAATTATTAAAACCCTTTAATGGAATTTCAGCCTTAACATATCCTGCAGATTTTCCATTGTAGTTGGATAACTGCCTGAGGTTAACCAGTGTGTCTATTGCTGCCAAACTATGCACATTTATGCTGCAAAGAAAGAGTTTTCCTTGCTAAAATGTGTATTACCCTTAGTGCACAACTTCATATGCAGTAATCATTCAGGGCTTTTTATTAAATAAATAATTTTTGAATATTCACTGTCTCATTCTTGCTCTGCTAATAATGCAGATTTTTCTAAATTGATTATTAACAAAGATGAGTTCAAGGAGCTAATAAAATACTCCTTTGTGAGGTGCAGTTACTTTTGGTATGGAAACAAATGCTCAATTGTGTTGTGATGGCTTATTACATAGTTTATGCAAGTAGACTCCTACTCAAAGGGAGTTTTATTTCTTTCATCCTCTGCCATTCTCTGTCTCAACATTGTCACCTTAGCTTTTAGGAACAGATACAGGGTATGTAGGTGGGGGCGGTAGAAAGAGGGATTTAATGCATCAGCAATATGTCTTACTAGCTGAAGGATAGCATTGGATAAAATATAAATACTCATTTGGATCTGCAAATAACATCATATATTAACTTGTAACTTATTGCAGTAGTTAATGTGTTGCTGTTCACTTTTCCATACCTTCTTCCACCATCTGCTAACAATATTGATTTGGGATAAAAAATATATTACCTTTAAGTGTCTGGTTATGAGTACATGGTGCTATTAGACATTATGAAGGAGGTATGAAAAATAAATATTCCACTGATTTTTGATGGGGAATAGCTTTTGGGAACAGATAATCAGTTTGCTTCTCACTATCACTGACAACAGATTTTTTTTAACAAGACAGACTTGTTAAAAAAACAAATTACCATTCCTTGAATCAGCAGAAAAGTATGCCAAAATAAATTGTACTAACCTTATTGCACATCACTATTAAGTTTCAGGTAAGCATGCTCTCTTTATTATTTTAATGTGCAACAGCAGTCAGTGGAATGCTTTGGTGTCAGTTCTCACACTGGATACCATGTACAAGCAGAACAAAATCACCAATTACTCTTCTTAATATGTGATTAGTCTAGTGCACTATGTGCTTGGAACCACAGATTTAGGTAGCTTTTAGATTGTCCAACTGATAGAATGGAGATTCAGTGAGGCTGTTTCTAACCTTCTTCTACAAAAACATTAAACTCGTATCTAAAAATAGCAGTAGCATTTAGGCTTCATGGTGCTTTACACCCCTCTTTAAGTAGTTTACCGAGTAAGCATATTGCTCCTCATTTTACCGTCCCAGAAAAGATGGAAGGCTGAGTCAAACTTGAGCCAGTCAGGATCAAACTGCTGAGAGTTGGCAATCAGCAGAATTAACTGCAATATTGCATTCTAACCTCTGCACCACCACGTCAACAACTGGTTGACAACCCATGGAAGTGTTGGAAGAGAGTCATGGGTGAAGTTTGTTTGTTATATAGACATTTATATAGTACCCCCTTCTTATATCAGACTATATTGATCAGCTCCCAATTAACAATTGTAACAACATCAATAATAAAACAACATAATACATATACATATTTATTAAACCCATAAGCATTAAAACCTGGCACCAAAGGTAAGCTTCCGTATGCAGTCCATCATTAAATTGTCTCATCCATCTCACTCTATCCCATTACTTGTGGGGAAAGCCAGGTCTTAAATATTTTTGGATGGCTAGGAGTTTAGAGGCCTGTCATATTTCAGGGGGAAGGGTGTTCCGTAAGCAGGGCTGCCACAAAAAGGCACACTTTTTATGTCCTGCAAGATAGCAGTATTTAAGGGAAGGAATTGGGAGCATGCTCAGGCTGTCTAATCTGGTAGAAAGGGGTGAATGTCCTTAGGGAGAAGCAGTCCCACAAAAAACAGACCTTGTGCCTTATAAGACCTTAAAAATAATAACCAGCACCTTGAATTGCACCTGGAAGAAAATTGGGTCACTGGGAGCCAGTGAGGTTGCACAACACAGTTTAGAAGGGTAAACTAGGGGTCTCCATTACTACATGCACTGCCTCATGCTGGACCAGTTGTAGCTTTCAAGTCTTCAAAGGCAGCCCTATGTAGAGTGTGTTGCAGTAATCTTTTGCGCTAGTGCCATGGCTGTTTCTCACACTGTCTCTTCCTGCTGAACAAAGGATTACAAGAGTAACATCAGCATTTGGGAAGCAAAGTTGAAGGGGAAAAAAGTCTGGTCAGGACAGGATGGAGTTTGACATGAAGCCGTGGAGCATTTGATGCTAGGTTCTCCAGCTATCACAGGCATGGCTCAGAGAAAATCAGTCAGAGTTTCAATTGCTTCTTTTGGCAAGTGACTTGCCAATTGTTCTTTATGGTTCTGCACGGCTTCCCCTCTCCTTATAGCAATTTATCTCTCTTCCTTTCCAATGGAGAAATGATGAGACAAAAGAGATCCTTCATTCCAAGGGAGATACTGTACATGGTTTAGAGAGCAGAAGTATAAGCCTACACTGGTACTCTTCCAAAGTTGCGGGACTTGAAGCACAGATGTTCCATTCTCTGAATCCTCTGCTTACTGCCACTCATAAGATGTCAGTCTGAAATGAGCTTCTTCCACCTTAGCCTATACTGAAAAATAAAATAATAAAATTCAGGCATGTATGCCACCAATGCAGCCAGAGCTTATACAAAGTGGCAATCCATAATTCTGCTGCAGTTTCAGCATAACATTAAAACATTGTTTACAGAGGATGTTGGTGCTGTGGTTAGGGAGACATGAGGCTGAACCCATTGTAAGTAATGCAGCCTGCTCTAATAACTGTGAATGGTAGCATAAACTCTGGAAAAGGATGAAGTAAATGTGAAATTACAAAAAAATAGTATGAGAATATTTTTAATTTACTCTTAAATAAAATGTATTAAGATGTTGGCTTAATTTGCAGCCATAACTAAATGCCTACAGAACAATATACAGTATTTGTATTAAAACATTATTCACTGCTCCCAGGAAATTTGTCTTATTTAATAAGAATGCATTGGAGGTTTTTGCCCAGTGGAAATAGCACTAGCCTAGAGCAAAGCCTAAGGCTGGAAATGTAGGTGTCTAAGCAAGTGCCATTAGTGTATCCATCAACACACCTCATTAATGTGTTTATATTCAAGCCAGGTGATTTGTGAACTAGAGAAAGATGATGTGTAGAAGATGGTGCTTTTTAAGGTTTATTTGGTTTATTGTAAACATATAAAGATATAACTGGATAAAGAATGGATGATTTTTGCTGCTACAATATCTAGATCCTACACAGACTATTTCTATATATAAAATGTTAGCAAATATAAACAAAACAGACAAAAAAAATTTTCTGAGGAACTGGCACCAAATTCAGTCATTTTGAATAAATGTTTTACTTACACCGATATGTATGCACACAGATTTCCTATAGAGAGTATGCTACCAAGAGTTACAGAGCTTGTTTTCTTATTTATTAAGTAGAGTTATTTTGTGAGGAAGTGATTTGTAGTACACCTATTAATTTCATAAGCTAGAACAGATACATTGAAAGTTTTTTTTAATATAGAAGCTTTTAACCTGTAATCATTAACTACAGAATGTTAATATTATTTAATAATTAATAGCTATGAATTTGCCTCCTATGTCTTTCCTTCATGGACATGTCCTTTATCTGGGTTTTATTTTTTTTACATGCCTTTTTGGTAAATCAAGATGAAAAAAACTATAACCAGTATCTGATGATGCATATGGAGTAGATAATGAAAATAGCGAGAAGCTATAGCAATAGACAGATTTATATACCGCTTCACAGCATTTTACTGTCCTCTCTAAGCAGTTTACAAAGTCCACATGTTGCCCCCAACAATCTGGGTCTTCATTTTACCGACCTTGGAAGGGTGGTTTCTAAATTTGATTGATTGATAAATAAGTAAGTAAACTCAACTGTTTGTTTTGAATAACTAGGTCACAGAACTAAGCCTGTTAATTTATGGTTAGCACTTTTTCAGGAGAAAGAGAAAAAATGCTCATGAGGATATAGCTTACTCTAGATCAGAGGTGTCAAATTCACATCATTACGGTATCATCATGTGATGTATCACAACTTCCCCCCCTTCGCTAAACCGGGCGTGGGTGTGGCCAGTGCGTGACACATCCAGTCCGCAGGCCATGAGTTTGACAGTCCTGTTCTAGACAATCTCTCTGCTCTGTAAGAGGGAAAAGGGCCAGCACAAGATGTGAAGTAGCTGACTATAATGATAAACCCTTGACTGAGAGAGAGATTTTCCAGTCATAAATGTGGGCATTTCTCATCACTGACTTATAACAAACAATTACTGTGTCTAAAGGATGATTATCTGTACTTCTACTATGTAATTCTGCCATATCGGTACATTTCCTTTTAAGTAAAGTATTCATATACCATCACTACTGGTTGAATTTAGTCTGAAAATATCTCATCTCTGTTGCCCAGGTCCTCTCCTCAGCTGTAGGAATAATGAAAGCAAAGGAGCTATAGAATGAAAGTCATCCAGGTCATGGTTGTCCCAAAGGTGCTTTTTCAGGAAGCAACTGGACTTTCTTGTTTTTTCTTTTGAAGATGTTATCGTCTCATCCAAGAAGCTTCTTCAGCTCTGACAGGATAGTGGGGAATGGAAGGATTTATATTCTTTACAGACAGCTGGTCTTTTGCATCCTTTTAGAGCAGTGGTTCTCAACCTGTGGGTCGGGACCCCTTTGGGGGTCGAATGACCCTTTCACAGGGGTCGCCATCAGAAAACACATATTTTTGAAAAAATACGGAAAACATAAAATAATTTTATGGTTGGGGGGTCACCACAACATGAGGAGCTGTATTAAAGGGTTGCGGCATTAGGAAGGTTGAGAACCACTGTTTTAGAGGGTTGTTGAAGCACTTGGAAGTTTATATCTGTCGTCAGGGTCACTTGAGTAATGTTCCTGATTCCTGTAGTCTGCAATTTTTTCTCTGGAAATCCATTCCTACTCCCACGCCATTCAAAGGCTGTTCATCCCAAATCTAGAGCCCAAAGAACCCCAGAATTATCTTGTGAAAATATTAACATGTGTGTAATTTATCACATATGGAAGTTTTTCACCAGGATATTACAGAGAAATACTCTTTTTGAATCAGATAAGCAATTTTTCCCTTCAGTATTTGACAAAAAGGACTTTAGCGGCAGAAAAAAGACAATAAATCCTACAGAAGCATTCAAATAAAGGTAATGTAGTCGGTCTAACTTATATAAACGTTAACAGGTTAAGTAGGATTTTTGATATTTAGAATCTGGCCAGACCTCACACAGGTGGAATAATAGTTTGGTAGAACAATCTTTTGCATAGCTCAGAGGAGTATAAGGGACTGCGATAATAACACTTTTTACAGAATTGTAGCTTAATAAAAGCTGGAGTGCTATCTGAGCTGCAGTATAATTTGCACGAATGATTAAATAAATAAACTCCATTTCTGAACATAGGTTTTTAAGGCAACCAGTTAAAATAATACTCGCAGTATGGCTCTTCATGGTTTTGTTAGAATAGCTAGCCAGTTCAGTTGGCTGGTATAAACAGAGGGATTACCCTAGGAATTGGATAAGAAGAATATTAGTCTATGCATGAACTGTCAACAGAGTCACTGGTATTTTTTATTCAGAGATAAGCAACTTCAGACATCCTCCAGATGTTGCTGAATTATGATTTTAGCATCTCATCTAGCATGGTCAGTTAAGTTCACTTATTGCTATCATACTTGCTTCCAGTAAATTCAAATATAGTTGGTTTCTGTAGCATCTCTTGATCAAGAATATGTCTGCCCTGCTGGTTGGTGATTTCCGAGACATTTGCAGTAAACTCACAAGAGATTGTTTACCTCTCCTTTTAGAACTTGAAATTCTGATTTTCCTTTGGAGGCATGTCTTCTGGCTTTGCTTTCTTTTTAAATCTGGACTGGCTGCTAGGAACTTTTTGTGAGGGATTTTTAAAAAAAGATTCTTAGCAAAGATTTTGGCCTTATCTGTTTCTTTCTTTCTGTTTAACAATCAAGTACAGTATCCATATGGAACCAGTTTTGAATGGTTTTGATCCCTGAATTCTTGAGTCAGGTGAATTATTTTTTCAATTGCCCTTATTTATATTAAATTAGATGTCCATAGAACTGCAGAACTTGGTTTGAATTAAACAAATAAAAGGTATTGCAAGAAAATGAAATTCCCAAGCACAATAGGGACATTTTCAGTGTCAAACTGTTTCCTCTATGTAACTCATCTGTCACTTTTCAGCAGCTAAGGATTGGCATATTCCTTTATTTCCTGAATAATTTAACAAAGTATTTTGAGGACATTCTGATTTATTCTGAAATCCTGGATGTATATACATATCATATATGACTTGTCTTATAAAAGCTGTGAGAGCTTCAATGTATTAAAAATTAGAAAACTGCAATTGACTTGTCTCAAACTGAGTTTGTGGTAGATGGTAACATCCTATGAGATTCTGGTGGCTCCTCATAAGTTCCTGAACATGCTAACTAATCTCTGACCAAAGCGTGTATCTTTTGCATTTGTTATTGTTGTTTGCTTCATTTTCCATTTTATTCCATAGTGGCCTTTATCAATTGTGAACTCAGATGTGATCTTTGCCTCTCCTCCTTTTCTGCTATCTGAAGCCAACTTGACACCTCTACGTAAACATCAGTATTCTAGAATATGTGGAACATTCTTACAAAAACTGATTTAGTGTTGAAAGAAAATGTTTTGAGATGTGCAGAAAATATAAATCACACAGGAGAACTTTTACCAGACCATATTTTATATTGGTGTCAAAAACAACAGGACAATTTTGAATCAACATTATTTAAGGCAGGATCAAGCTGCACTGTCTGACTTTGATTAACTGCTTCTCAGTTTATCTCCTATGACAGAGCAGATCTTGTCAGTATCCCCATATTTTCAGCTCTTTTACAGCTGCAAATGACTAACCGGAGAAGATGTCCTTTATTGTAAGGGAGAAAATGTAGTGAGAAAGAGACAATTTACCTACCTCACTAACTAGGGACAGGAAAGGCAGAAAATTGATGTCCCCCCCCTTTCTCTTTTCTCTGTTTTTCCATTTATTGGATATACTAGACATATTGCAATTATATTTTTCCAGAAAGAATATTCCTTCATCTCCCACACCACCACCATATTCTGCTTCTTAGTTTTCTGAAAAAGATAATTCCAAAACAATGGCTTTATAGAGACTATAGTTTATTGCATTCAAGTAATACAGCGATTCATTAAAAAAAAAACCTACACTTTGAGGGTGATTTGCAGAGATGGCATAGAGGGAGGCTCTGTCTACACAATCTGTCAGTTTATCAGGCTGAGCCTGTTTTATGAGTTTCTAATATATTCCTGCCTTGTATTAGTTCTTGCATACATCAGGTGCTGCCAGATGGAGGATTTCTGACTTCAGTTGAAAAAGCATTGTGCAGCTATTTTTTTCCTTCTGGAAAGAAAAATGACCAAAACCAGAATCATAAATCAAGAAAATGGTGAAAAAGAGCAAAGTTCTCATAAATTCTATAAGTGAATCTGGGTGACTGTACAATAAACAGTTTTTGAGAAGGACCCAGAAACAGCCTCCCGACATCCTTTCGGCAAGATGAAGAAACAGAAGTAGCAAAAGTTTCAGGAATACCTTTTATTGTTGTAGAGTAAATTATGGAATCTTAAAAGCTTTCCAGATTTTCTACTCTGTCTTATACCAAACAAAATTGAGGTGAAGTTTGAATCTCTCCTGCTTCCTTTTTTTCTCAGCCTGGCTAACCATGTCGCTCCCCAAGGTCTGGGGAGCCAGGTCTACATTCTTTCACACTTTCCTTCTATACAGCCATCCCTCTTTCATACAGATCTTATGGTCACAGAGCTATTATTTACTTTACTGATTAAGACAAGCATGGATTTGCAATGCTATTTACAACAGACATCCCTACCCACTCACTCCTTTATTGGCAAGGAATTTTAATTTCTCACTGTAGCAGAGGTTCAGACAGGAGGGAGAGCTCCATTCTCCTCTCCCAGTTCCCTTGCTTAAAATTGGGCCTTTCCCTCTTTCCAGAATTCAGCAGCAGCCAAAGTGCATCAGGTTGTTCCATTCTGGGACATGTGTAGTGGGGATACCTGTGTGTGTGCTCCAGGGTGGGTTCCTGACAGTTCTAACCTCTTCTATAGAAGAGGTTCCACAAATCTACAGTGCCATTTAGAACCGGTTCCAGCTCCCTCCCCCACCTGTCCACACCATGCTTGCCCTACCCGCCGCTCACTGATTGGCTGGCTCACCAATCACTCCACCCACCTCTAAGAGTCCTATCTAAACCTTAAAGTCTTAAAGCTGTCAAGTTTGAACATCCTTGGGGTTTTTTTCTAAAGGGTCAGGGGTGCAAGGGTCTTGTAACTTAACAGCTTTAAGACTTGCACACTTCAATGCCAGAGTTTCTGAGCCAACATGACTGGATGAGGAATTCTGGGAGTTGAAGTCCACAAGTCTTAAAGCTGTCAAGTTTGAACACCCCTGGGGTTTTTTTTTCTAAAGGGTTAGGGATGCAAGGGTCTTGTAACTTGACAGTTTTAAGACTTGTGTGCTTCAAATGCCAGAGTTTCTGAGCCAACATTTTGGTTGTTAAGTGAGTTTCAGCACATTTTACAATGGGCCACACCCAGTCACATGGCTAGCAAGCCACTCTCACCCAGTCACAGGGCCAGCAAACCACTCCCACAAAGCAGGCCACACCTACAGGTTCTAAAACATTTTGAAACCCACCACTGGTGTGCTCATCCTCTAATCTTGCACCCAATCTTCTTCTCCAAATTACAACTGAGCCTACCCCAATAAATGTAATCATTCTGAGAGATGTGCAACAATAAGATGAGATCGTTTCCCCCCTCACTGCTGATCATAGGACTAATACAGGTTTCAAGAATTAGGAATTATAGTGAATGCTTGTGAGCAAAGAAAGGGAGTTGAGAAAAATTCATAGTTTTTCTTTCCTTACCATCTACATGCGGTTTGAGATCAATCATATCAAAGCATTCTTTGCTTAGTTTATTGGAAAAATTACATTATCTGCTGTCCACAAGATGGGGGCTGATGTCACTGGAAGGGACATGGTATCTTGTTTTAATTTCAATCTCTGTTCTTATATCCCTATGTGGACTATTGTAACTAGGCTGTAATATCTTAAGTGCTGCAGAGTACCTATGATTTATTGAAAAAGGCACAATATTGCACAGTAGGTGATTTATAAGTTATCATTTCAAAATCACGGTGGCTGGCATAGTACAATATGCTAAGCCAAAATCAAGCAACTTAAATGATGGGTTAGCACAGGTTTGTTGGTTAATTCCTACAACTTAAATGCCACTTCATTTTCAGAGACTGGGCAACTTCCAGTATTAATATTAATATTATATACGAACTAGAAGATGTTATGCAAACATTTCTATTGAAAAACCATCTTGGAAGAAAGAACATAAGTTGCCAAAACCCCATTATTATATTAAAAGGTAAAGGTTCCCCTTGCACATATGTGCTAGTCGTTCCCGACTCTAGGGGGCAAGGCTCATCTCCATTTCAAAGCTGAAGAGCCAACGCTGTCCAAAGACATCTCCATGGTCATATGGCCAGCATGACTAAATGCCAGAGGCACATGGAATGCTGTTAACTTCCCACCAGTGGTGGTTCCTATTTTTTCACTGCTTTCGAACTGCTAGATTGTGAGAAGCTGGAACAAGTAACAGGAGCTCACTCGATTACATGGCACTAGGGATTCGAACTGCCAACCTTTCTGATCGACAAGCTCAGCATCTTAGCCACTGAGCCACCACATCCCTTATTATATTAGCTTCTTGTTAAATTTGCTGTGCATACTAGTTGTTTGTGATACTATGCATAATATGTACGGAATATAAATAGTCTGAAAAAGAGCAAAATATCAGAAAGAGGTAGCTACAAAACAATGACATTCTGGCAGAACTTGCTGATGGATGTGGTTAATTTTCTTTTTTTAATATTTGTTGCTGTTTCTTGGCATACATTCCCCATTTCTTCTTCCCCTCTGGTTTTCCACTCCACATGGCAAACCTGAGCAGAACAGATGTCCTTTTTGACATTTCCATGTATTACATTCCCATGTGTATATGATGTTTACATGTTCAAATGTGAGAGAATTAAAATAGCAAAGGAATATGAAAGAAACTAAATGTATTTTAAACTCTAAAAGATGCTGAAAGGTTGGTATTTACTTATCAAAACATATCAAATCAAAATTCTGTCAAATTATCATCAAGGGCTGAGGCCAAAAACACAAGTGAGAAAGGGAGAAGTGTAAAATCAGGAGAAAGCCTCAGATATTGACAGGAAACTAAAGCAGAGAAGCTAGTCCCATTTTATTCTGCCTTGGTTAGGCCTACTTTGGATCAGTATAGTGTAAAACAGACAAATTGGAGGAAGTTTAGAAGAGACTACCAAAATGCTAAAAAAAAAACACCTGAGAATCAATAGATATAAGATATTTAACGCGTAAAAAGAGATTGGGGAAGTTGTAACAGTCTTCCAATGTCTAAGGAGTTATGCTATAGAGCTGTGATGGCGAACCAATGGCATGTGTGCGAGAAGTGACACACAGAGCCATCTCTCTGGACATGAGTACAACAGGAAAATGATCTCCAATTTCTGATGCACTCATGCACACCAGTCAGCTGGTCTTCCCAGGTGCATGCATATCAGAAACTGGAAGACCATGTGGCTGGGGCGCATGTGCATGCCGAAAACTGGAAGATCATCTTCCCGATGTGCGCATGTGCAGCCAGCGGCTGCTCTTCTGGTTTCTGGCATGCATGCACATGTGCATTCTCGGTGCCAAAAAGGATCACCAACACTGCTATAGAGGAAGGAATAGAGTTATTTTCTGTTACCCTGGAGACAGGACAAGAACCGAAAGGTTACACACTATAGGGAAATAAATTCAGCATAGATACTGTAAGAGCTGTCAATCAGTGAAATAGCTACTTTGTGGAGCTGATAACTGAACTAAATATTCAACACGCAGGTCTATTTAAGGTCTGATTTTATATATGTCAGGTATTGTAGATGCTGAACTTTTCTTGGGTAGGTCAAAGATAATTTTTTATTCTGTTTATTTACATTAAAATATAAGTATAAAAATATGTCATTTAATTCTTTTTACTGTGTCCTACTAAAGAAACACAAGATTACAGTCTGATTTTGTTGATTCTGCCAACTCAAGAATAATAAATTTACTTTACTTTCTGAGTGGTTTAGATATCTTATAAATAAAATAGATTGTCAAATATCTATTTTACAGGCATCCAAATGTCTTGATGCATAAAAACACCCAATTCTATACATAGTTATCTGGAATCTTATTATATCTTTATACAAGAAGAGTTGCATATATGTATGTTAGTCAGTGTAGGAATATGCCCCATTTAATAAAGGAAAATATTAGTATGTAATTTGATTTTGGACAAACCTCAATAAGATAAACATCTTCTTGAGAAGTGCTGAGTTCCTTCTCCTTCTCATTGTTGGTCTTTCTCATTTAAATTACAGATTGTGATGTATAGTGTATGACGTTTCTACAAACAAATTTAAAAGAGAACTTAAGATGCTCAATTGTCTCAAGAAGTATTCAAGCACTAACATATAAGACCCCTTCATCTTAATTTCGCATAGTATTAGGTATTAAAAAAGCTAAATTCTTCATCATCTTCTGTTAAATGTGCAAATAAAATATAACAGGATGAATACTTTAGTAGACCTATTAGGAAATATTTTGCAATAATTTGCCATAGTGACTCTAAGAAAGCTGCTTTACAGGTCATGAGTATAAATGTGCCATCTCAGTGAATACATGGTATAATACATAAGCTGAATGATAATCAGATGCAATTACAGCATCTATATTGATGCATATAAAGACACAAATGTGCATTTTCCATATTCGCACACTATAAACCTGTCAGATGATTACTTAAGATTGAATCCAACTGTTACCATATGGAATCACCGAAGAGTTACTAAAAGCAATAAATTTAAAATAGGATGCAATGATTTGTGCACACACATAAAAAATAATGGGAGACGCAGTTATAAAGATAATAAGCAATAACTAACCAAGGTTTATTTATTTATTTATTTATTTATTTATTTTATATTTATGTGCTACTTTAATCTAGAGGGATTCATTTAGACTGGAAATATTGTGGCAGAAATATCTCAAACCTCTTTTTAATAAATTGCAATTTATATATATTGTATGTATGTATGTATGTATGTATGTATGTATGTATGTATGTATGTATGTATATAACTGATAGGGATGCCAGGCTCAGCATGCCCCTAAATCAGTTCCTTGGTTGTCGCAGCATGGGGTTTTTTTTTTTTTTTTGACATTTTTAATGTTTTGCGAATGCACAGACCTATTTACAGGCAACTGCGTGAGAGAAATAAGCGCGCACACACAAATCGCACGAACACCAAACCAGCAGTAATGTCAGCAGAATCTCTCTCTCTCTCTCTCACACACACACACACACACATACACACACAATGTTGTGTAGTTAAGATAATAGCTGATGATATGAGACTGCTTTGCCTGGTGTTACCCAGACCGTGGGAGAAGTGAGATTTCAGGTGATTTTCTTTGCTCATAAAACACACTTCCCCTTACTTCCATGGTTTCACTCACATTAAAACAACCACATTTACTGCTTTTCTGACTTTCAGAACACCTGATTGATCTTCAGAGTCTTTTCCTGTTTGATGATCTTCAATGTATAGACCACAGTTAATAAATCAGAGTTGGAAGGGGTCACAGAAGCTAACTTTCTACTCAGTAGGAATCCAGGCTGAAACTTTACACACGTAGATGTTGCCCACGCTCTGCTTGAGCATATTACATGAGGAGCACACATCGAAAAGCTTTCTTGTTGATTAATTTACTACAAAATGTATTTTTAGGTATGCATACGACCAACTTGTTATAATCTTTCCACAAGTAAAATCCATTATTCTGTGTCCTATCCTCTAGAGCAGTGATGGCTAACCTTTTCCAGACCGAGTGCCCAAAATGTGTGAACCCCCAAAATGCAACACACACACCCCTCACATGAGCTCTGCCCCCTGGTGCATGCGTGTGTGACCCCCTGCACAGGCCCTACCCCCATGCATGTCTGTGTGACCCTCCATGTGCGCCCCACCCTTTGTGCATGCATGAGCGGTTCCCACGGATGCACCCTTCCCCCGCACATGAGAGGCAGAGAGCTGAAGGCCAGCTGGCTGGCGGGAGGTGCACGCGCATGCGCAGCGGAGCTGAACTGGGGTGATGACTCACATGCCATCAGAGAGGATACTGTGTGCCACCTCTGGCACATGTGCCATAGGTTCACCATCACGGCTCTAGAGAATAGCTTGCAGCTTTATTTTTCTATTAGATATTCTTCCAGTTTCTCAAAGAATACCCTCCTATTCCCCTTCAGTCTTCTTTACAGCTTTACCAGATCTTTTAATCTTTCATTAAAGGATTTACATTATCTTCTAATCTCTTACTTACTTTTTGTTGACTTTTTCAATTTGTTCCAGTTTATCTGAATCTTCCTTAATGAAGAGAGGTGAGGTTTCATCAATGCAAAATAAAATGGAATTTTTCCTGTGGTGCAACCTTAAATTGTAGCTGTTATTCTTAGTTTGTAAACAACCACTCATTCATTTTTACACTTTTATCACCAGGACGATTCCTTACCTCTCACTGCTTTGCCGTTCTCTCTGTTAAATTTCATTTTGTTTATTGATATTATGATTTTTATTTCTGTGTTTTAAAGAACTTTGTGTCATTTGTACAACAACAACAACATCTCATCCAACTCATTAATAAAATCATTGAAATGTAGGGGATCCAAAACAGAATCAACTAACAGCCCAATCAATATTTTAATCTAGTTTGATGAGGAAAACTAAGGGAAATACTGAATGATTTCCAAGGAAGACATTTATCCAGTTAATTGTTATTCCATCCAGCCTAACTTAAATATTAGTTGTCTAATATTCTCAAATTAAGAAAGGTCTCTCCTGTTCCTTCCAAATTTGTGACAAGGTTATCTTGCCAAGTGCTGTTCTTACAAATCCATGCTGGATTGTGATGAATAGTATGTTGTTTTTAAAGTGATTGTTGGGTGAAATGTTAAGGTCTGTCTATAATTTTTTGAGATGTTATTAGATTGTCAGACTGATGAATCTGTAGTTATCTGGATCCTTTCTTTACTAATTTCTGAACTTAGGGACATACAATGCACAAAGGTTCAGCCAGACCATTATTAAGTTCAGTCAGTTTCTCAAGATGCAGTTTATCTGGTTGATGGTATAATCTTATTCAGAATAAATAGGCATTCCCTGACTATGTTTCTTAAATTTCTATTGTCTACCTTCATCTTGCTCATCATAGTTATGTGAAATACATATAATATTGTTGGAGAAGACATTTAAAAAAGGAGCCCAACAGCTTTGACTTTTATTTTGTTATCTGATTACATTTTGTCCTCTTTACTAATCATCTGCTATATCGATCCTTTTCATTACTGGTATTTTCAATTCGCAATTTAATGAGCTTATATGCTGCCCAATCCCAGAGGACTCCGGGCGGCTTACAAATACGAAATAAAATAAAATAACACATAGGGGAAAGAAACAAAAACAGTTTAAAAAACACAACATACATTTGGCTTAGCTGGGGGTTGGACCTGATTTAAAAATCAGCAACCCCAGGCCTGTCGGAACAGCCAGGTTTTGGTGGCTTTTTGGAAGGCCACGAGAGTGGGAAGGGTCCGGATCTCTGCTGGTAGCTCGTTCCACAGGGCCGGAGCAGCTACAGAAAAGGCTCTCCCCCGAGTGGTCGCCAGCCGGCATTGTCCGGTCGACGGCACCCGGAGGAGGCCTAGCCTGTGGGTTCTTATCGGACGTTGGGAAGTGTGTAGCAGGAGACGGTCTCTCAGATATCCAGGTCCAATGCCATGTAGGGCTTTAAAGGTAATCACCAGCACTTTGTAGCGTGTCCGGAGTCCAATAGGAAGCCAGTGCAGCTCGCGGAGGTGTAACATAGGTGTAACATGGGTGTACCGAGGTACACCCGATATCGCTCGTGCGGCTGCATTCTGGACCAACTTCAAGGGCAGCCCCATGTAGAGTGCATTGCAGTAATTGAGCCTAGAGGTGATGAGGGCATGAGTGACCATTTGAAGTGCTTCCCGGTCCAGAAAGGGCCACAACTGGTGCACCAGGTGAACCTGGGCAAAAGCCCCCCCAGTCACAGCCGACAAATGGTGTTCTAATGTCAGCTGTGGATGCAGGAGGACACCCAAGTTGCGGGCCCTCTCTGAGGGGTGCAAATTTTCACCCCCCAGGCTAATAGATGAAGAATCTAGACTGTCCTTGGGAGGAAACATCAATAGCCACCCGGTCTTGTCTGGATTGAGTGCCAGCTTATTTACTCCAATCCAGACCCTAACAGCCTCCAGGCACTGGCACATCACTTCCACTGCTTCGCTGAGTTGGCACGGGCAGACAGATTCAATTGAGTATCGTCCGCATATTGGTAGTGCTTGATCCCGTGCCGGCGGATGATCTTGCCCAGCGGCTTCATGTAGATGTTAAATAGGAGGGGGGACATGACCAAGCCCTGCGGCACCCCATATTTGAGGGGCCTAGGGGTCGACCTCTGTCCTCCAATCAACACCGACTGCGACCTGTCAGAGAGGTAAGAGGAGAACCACTGTAAAACGGTGCCTCCCACTCCCACTTCCCCCAGTGCAGAAGGATACCATGGTCAATGGTATCGAAGGCCGCTGAGAGGTCAAGAAGCACCAGGATAGAGGAATATCCTCTATCCCTGGCCTGCCAGAGATCATCGGTCAGCGCGACCAAAGCAGTTTTGGTGGAGTAACCAGGCCTGAAACCCGACTGGAAGGGATCAAGATAATCAGCTTCATCCAAGGACCATCGGAGTTGAAAGGCCACCACCTTCTCGACAACCTTCCCAACAAAGGGTAGGTTGGAGACTGGACGATAGTTTTTAAGAATAGCTGGATCCAGAGAAGATTTCTTGAGGAGGGGTCTCACCACCGCATCCTTTAGGGGCTGCAGGAAAGATCCTTCCTATAAAGAGGTGTTTCACATCTCAAGAAAGCTCTTTTGTTAGGGATTTGCAGCTTTCGGGATGTAAAGTGGAAAACATATTCCATAAGGAATGTTGGTGCCTCCATAAACAAGCCATGACTTTCTGAGTTCCCATAACTCAGTTTTTTTCTTCTATCTTGAGTTGTCCCTTTTTATCTGAATAATACAAATTCATTCACATCTACTAAAAGAAATATTTTCCTAGGAATAATTATCTCTAGTATTTAATATTAACAATCTGAAGAATAAATTTATTATTTTATTTTACTTGACTTTTTCTAAATTCTTGAGTACCTAGTCACCATGTTACTGTATTGTTTGTGCACATCTACTTAAAGGCTGTCAGTAGTAATTAAAAAGACTCAAAATTTTTGCATATTTTAAATAACAAGAACTTTCCACTATATGCATACCTTTAATAAACAAAGTGCAGGAGTGCTGAACATCTTCTGTGCTTCAAGTTCATTGCTGTGAGTTTATTCATTGATCATGCTCCTTTGTTTAGTTCCCCATTTACATGAAATCTTTGCCCCTCTGTCACCTCCTATTGTTGCTCCTCCATTGTTTGACCTGATAAAGCTGCATCCTTCCTTACTAACTAAGGTTTGTTTACTCTCTGCTCCAACACTGATCTTTTTTCAAGCACTACTTCAGGACTCTTTTTAATTGTAGACACCAGTCAGGCCAATTTGAGGTAGAAATACAAACACGACACAGGGATTGTTGGTCAGTTATTATAAGGTATGTACATGTTCACTTCTGTTTCTTAAGATAACAGTAAAGGGTGTTTTTTTAACTTGTTCCTTCATCAAGATCTCAGCAGCACATTAACAATAAGGAGGGGAAAATTAGTTGGAGACTTTTCTCTTGAAATATCCTGCTAAACTCCACTGTCATACTTCTTTGAGTGATTCTGAGACCTTACTTAGTTTTAGAAATCTCTGTTCCCCAGTATGTCTTTGGTGTTAGGCTGTGTTCACTGGAAATATGAGAGTTGTAATCCAATATATCTGGACATGGCCTAGTCAGAGAATGCTGCTGTCTATACAAATACCTGATCACTGGGATGAAAGAAATGTAATATTAATCTTCACTCACATATTAATCACAGACTACTAAATACAGTCTCCGATTAGATAAAAATGAGAATATGGAGGGGAATGACAATAAATCAGTTTTTGATAACATCCCTGATGAACTAAATATCTAGTAATTATTGATTTTACTTAACACTATGAAGTCACACACAGCTAGTTTTCTTTCTCTGTCTTTATTTCTCTTTCTCTATTATACCAGAGATGCAGCACATTTATTCGCATAGAATAAAAATTACTGGAGTAGAAATAATGTCACTTAAGAATTAATGGATCAGATCTGTCTTACAGATTTATCATTTCAGATGAGGTCAATGAATTTATGGTACAAATGGCTATATCCCCAAGGTAATAAAATGGAGCAAAATTATTCATTTTACTTCTGACTAATATTATGTTCAGAGTAATTACAGATTTCTCCTATGAGCTCATTCAGATTCCTTAAGTTGTGACAGATTGAACATATATCTTTCATTTCTATAAAACAACATTTTTCTATCTGTAAAATATACAGCATGTGATCTATTTTAAGAAGTAATTTGCATGCTGAATAAACTCAGCTGGTTAAAATTCTACCATATTTCATTCCAAATTAAGATTCAAATTTTAGGACTTGTTCTTCCTTTTAGTGTATTTAAAAATATATTTTCCTTTGATTGCATGTGTGGCAATTTCTTCTTACATTATTTCATTATGATTTTAACAGGGCATGATTTTAAACTCATTTTAAACCATTTTTTTCTATTCATTTGGAATAAATAGAGATTTACTGCTATATATCAGTGCTGTTCATTCTAAAGGGAACACTCAATTTAATTCTAGCAAATGATTAGTAGAATAATTCAACCAATTCAAATCAGTTTGAATTCTAGCAAATTATACTACAAGTTTTGTTAACAGGATATCCTTGAGATTAGTTGTAGTAAGATCAAATTAATATTATTAATTCATGTGTTAACAAAAATGAAACATTCATTCAGAAGAATGGGGTGATAACATAAACTGTAGCTAAGTGTCTTGGTATGTGCCAATGCTCCTCCTCCTCCTCTTCCTCTTCCCTACTGCTATTATATATAGGTAATCTGAATTAGATTCAGTCTAAGACTGGTGGAAATTTAATAATTCAAGTCCTAACCAATACCTAAGAATTATTAAAATGGTCTCTAAGAATATTGGCAGTTGCAAGCAATATGATCTTTTTTTGTAGTAAAATTATGTTATTTATCAAGTCTGATAAATTCAGTATTTCCAGATATCAAGAATTCTTTTTGGTATCACTCTATGGGTTCTAATCATGATTGATATAACAAGTTTTCTTTTTTCATAAGCATTCAACAAGTCCTCATATTTTGTAATTTTTCCAATTGTTTTTCCTTATTACTTATTTACTTGTTGTTTTTCCTTATTGCTGTTAGTCACACAGTCAGCCAGATGTTCAGACTGGATCTGACATTTTTGTCCACTTATTAAGTCTTTTCGAAGATTCTGGGATAGGTAGATCTTGATGTTTGATAATGCTAGAGTAGGGATGTCAAATTTGTGTCATCATGGCAACGTCACGTGATGTATTGCAATCCCCCCCCCCTTCGCTAAACCAGGCATGGCCGTGGCCAGTGCGGGATGCATCTGGCCTGCAGCTGCGAGTTTCACAGCCCTGTGTTAGAGCTATCGTTGCAGGATGTAAGTTGTTCTAAACAAAGCTGCCTTTTGAAATTGACTGATGGTGAATTTGTCATTAATATTATATACATAATAATGTGACATTATAGCTGCCAGTTCATTAACTGGCATTTGCCTTCATATGCATCAAGTTTTTCTCAGAATCTAGGATGTTAAATGTGTCAGCATAGTATATGTGTGGATCCAAGCACAGTGTGGCCTTTTCTAACTGACAAATGGAAATTTTGTCAATATACAGATTTGCCATCCAAAAGTTTTTGGTTTGAGTTCTTTCGGTAAGTCCCAGTCTGCTGATAATCACTGGGACCACCATGGCTGGTTTATGCCATAATCTTTCAGCTTCAATTTTCAGATATTGATGCTTTGTGATCTTCTCCAAGTCTTTGTTTCCTACTATCCCTTGGTATTGCCATATTAATTATCCACACTTCCTTTTTTTTCAACCATAGTTAAATCTGGTGTATTATGTGCCAAACTTTATCAGTTTGTATTAAAAAATCTCAAAGTATTTTAGCCTGTTCATTTTCGATTACTTTTTCAACTCTATGTTTCCACCAATATTTCATTACTGGTACATGATAATTTTTACAGATGTTCCAGTGAATTATTCTGGCAACTGTGTAATGTCATTGTTTATCATCAGTTTGTGCGATCTTGTTACATGAGCTGAATGTACTGAAGCTACTGTTCCTTCTTTCCACAATCTGCACTTTGAATCATTTGCTGTTTTTCAGTTCTGGCCTTATTACTATAGTTGATCACACAGTCAGCGAGATGTTTATATTCAATTTGACATTTTCTTCCATGTATCAAGTCCTTCCCAAGGATCTCGGATAGGCAGATGTTGTTTGATGTTGTTAAAGATATCATTGCAAGATGTAACATGTTCTGAGTAAAGCTGACTTTTGCAGTTGTCTGAAAATAATTTTATTAACGCTGATAGTGTTTAAGTAGTACTCCAGATGTTTTGGGATTGTACCCAAAGCACCTATTATTATTGCAACTATCTTTGCTTTTTTTTTCTGTAATCATTCTACTTCCACTGGTAGGGCTTTGTATTTTTTTCTCCTGTTTTATCTCTCCTGTTCTGCTCTCTCCAAGTACTGCAACATCCACTATCTAGACTGTTTTGTGGTTTTCTTATCAAAAATTGTTCTAAAAATTGTTTAGAATTCTGTTTGAATTCTAAAATCCCAGACCACTTTAGCTTCTTCATTTCTGTTACTATGTCTATTTTGTGGTCCCACCAGTTCTTGCAGATATTCCAATACACCATTGTTGCTATTTTGTCATGCCGCTGCTTGTAGTCAGCCTGTGTGATCTTCTTGCAGCAGCAATTATTATCCACTGTTTCTTTAGCTTCTTTGCAGAGGTAGCATTTGCTATCTGTTGCTGTCATCTCAATTCTGGCTGTGTATGTATTTGCTCTGAAGCTTTGGTCTTGTGCAGCCAGAATTAGTTCCTCTGGTTCTTTCTTAATTTCCTCTGCTCTTAGCCATTGCCAGATCTTGTTGTTATCTGCTTCACTTGCTAGGTTTGTAAGTTTGCTGGTGCGGGATGGGGTGGGGTGTGTGTGTGTGTGTTGTACTAGCCTTGTTGCAGTATCTCTTTTTTATTCTTCTGGTCTTTCTTGTCGACCAGTTTAGTTTCTCCAGTATTCAGTAAGCCTTCATGGTGTACTAGCTTCAGTGCATCTTCTTCTACTGCAATGCGCTCTACATGGGGCAGCCCTTGAAGAGTATTAGGAGACTTCAACTGGTCCAGAACGCAGCCGCGCGAGCGATCGTGGGTGCACCTCGGTACACCCACGTTACACCTATCCTCCGCGAGCTGCACTGGTTACCGATCAGTCTCCGGATACGCTTCAAGGTGCTAGTCGTAACTTATAAAGCCCTTCATGGTATTGGATCTGGGTACTTGAGAGACCGCCTGCTGCCAATTACCTCCCACAGACCCATTAGATCTCACAGGGTTGGCCTCCTCCGGGTGCCATCTACCAGCCAATGCCACCTGGCTATTACCCGGGGGAGGGCCTTCTCTGTGGCAGCTCCAGCCCTCTGGAATGAACTCCCCGCAGGGATTCGGACCCTCACCTCTCTCCAGGCCTTCCGAAAAGCCGTCAAAACCTGGCTTTGCCGGCAGGCCTGGGGGTGATGAGTTCCCTCCCCTCTTGACATGTATGGTTGTGCGACTGTTGTTTACTTTTATTATTTGTATTTTGTTTTTTATGTTCCCCTTTTTCCCCCTTGAATTGTTCGCCGCCCTGAGTCCTCCTGGAGAAGGGCGGCATACAAATAATAAAATTCTATTCTATTCTATTTTATTCATTGTCCTTCCAATGCTTTCTTCTTCTTATATGATGTTGTTGCAACTTTCCATGCTCCCCTATGCTTCTTGGTTAAGTAGAGTTTGTCAACATTGCTGTGTGGATAAAGTATATAATTCATTATCATTATTTTTCTGATCTTCCTATCCAGAGTTAGTTTTGGCTGCACTTGCTTTTTCTACCTTTTAAATCATTACTTTACAGAAAGTGTTAATGAAAGCAATTTTTGTGTTCTAAACTATTGCCAGTGCTCATTTTACATATTAATTAGTAAGTCTTAATACTTCCTAAACTTTCCATTTCTTCTGGAATCAGTGAGCTTTCTGACTACCTCCATACCCATTAAATAAATGTGTTATTTAATTGTAAGATTTTGCTATCCCACCAATCTTCCTCCCTAGTTAAAAATATTGGGCAATTTTTTTTAAAAAAAAGTTTGCTCTAAAATTGAGTAAGGAGCATTTAGATTTTCTGTTAAAGACAGTTTCAGAACAGCTAACAATTAACTGGATTCACTTTGGATATGGAAAAATAGTGAGATGAAAGCATAAAATACAGCATTGGATATTCAAAAGTGGCTGGCTAACTGTAAAATTGCTTTAATTGCAAAAGAAAGAGAATTGGTTTGGGAACACAATTCTTCAAGCAACACAACATGGAAAAATAATTGTCAGTGTTGTAGTAAACTTAATTCATATAGGTTAAGGTCTGAGCCTGTTTGTCTCATGTAACACCAAGATAATGTAAACTAAGGAATTACTTGTTCTTGGTGCCACCGATTGCTCAGATGTGATTTCATACATACTACAACAACTGATTCCAAAGAGACATACGCTAGAATATTGTGACTTGTTACAGGGAGTAAACTTCAATGACCACATTGGATGAGGATGTATATGATAAATGCCCGTTGAATTAAATTAAGTCAAAAAGGCTTGATTCATATGGTTTTCTGGCTTTTATTGAAATGCCAGTGAGATGTTCAACAAATGCGCAAGCTTTAAACAATTTAAGTTGTATCACTGAAAAAAATCAAGAATTGAATACGACTAGTCAAATGCCCAGCATATGTTGTTTTCAATTTGTTTATATGACAAATGGTTATTTACTTTAATGCTATAATTTTGTTATGACATCATTTTGTGTATGTTTAAGGTTTTTCAGTTCTGGATACTGTGCAAAGGTATACAAAGAACAGTGCATTCGTATACTTTTATCTCAATATACGTATCATAGATAGCATGAGAAAAAAATCTTTGAAATATTATTAAAATGGAATGAATGACAAAAACCGAGACTGACACTGTGCATAAAATCTGTAAAAAAGGCACCAAAAATTCTGACATCTGTTGATCTGTTTATAGCTGAGGAAAGATTATTCATTTTAATTCTTGTTTAAAATGCCATATGAAAGAAAAGGCATTTGTGCAAACAAGAGTCATATTTGCATTGTAGATCGTGTCTCTGCCATCTGTGAGAGCTGTTGGTGTTGCAGTATTAATGTGTTAATGAAATCATAATAATTTCTCTAAAGTAATGGATTCCGAAACCTAGAATGTCTATTTTTTGAACTTTGGTTTCTAGTGATTTACAACTGGGAAAACCTTTCACAGCTTAATTAGTTCTGGAACCATAATTTACTTTTTTTAAATTGGCAGTATCTTTACCCCACCAAATAGTAGGATAGAAAATAACTTGTATTTGGAACAGAAAGACTAGCATCATCATAAGAGGTTTTGTCTTATTTTTTGAAAATTGGTTATATCAATTTTTGTCTGCCAAAAGTATATTCAAAAATGACTAGTTTAAAAAGCATGGGCAAACAGCTTGGATAATCTTTCCAGCTTGTTAAAATATCACAGTTTCTGAATACTTGAAATTCATCCAGGTTTTATTATTATTTTCTACTTCATAATTAGAACTAACTTTTAATGCTATATGATGGTTTTTCTGTTTGGATGCAATGTAATACTATCCCAACATTGCTATTTATGGCACTTCACTAATTTAAAATGTCAGGTTGCATTCTTATACCATAGATAAGTTCCTTTCAGTTTTCAAAAGTCATGAGGTCTTTTTCCAAGTGTTCCTTGATCTTATTTTTATAACTAGAGTTCCATTTTTCAGTCAAAATCCATATCACCAATTGTGCTTATGCATAAATACCATAATCTGAACCAAGGCCTATTATAGTCATTGATCTTAAGCTTCTTAATGTTATATTGGACTCTGATCATCTCCAATGTTTATATGAAGTTTCAAAGTACAATTCTATACATGTTTACTCAAAAGTCTCAATATGCTCAATGAAATTTACTTCCAGCTCATTTTATTTAATACTTTTAATATTTTTGAAGAAAGGGCAAATCCAAACAAAAATCACATGGGTTATTACATCTATGTTGTAGAATGTGGAGAAATCCTGAGCCTGCAATCCTGCTTGTAATTAATAGACATTAAATCCGCTTGAATGGAATAGTTTTCGTTGAGTAAACTAATATAGGGTAGTTTTTTTTCTTAGTTCATTGCAGAGATAAGACCTGATGTGAAGTGTTTCAATTCCACTAAATATATTATGTTTTAATGTAATGATTTTAAAAAAATCTTTTTACAACCCTATTGCTTTTCCAAAACATCATTTAGATGTGAATGTAGATATAGACACACATACATGCACAATACTGTTTCATTTACTGAAGGTTTTCAGCATTGTACATGACAACTAGATTAAATATTATAAAAATAAGTTGTGTGAAGGTGTGTGTGTCTGTAGATATCTATATATTTGCCTATATACGTAACAATGTTAGATCAACTATATTTTGGGGTCACGGCATGCAAGTTTCATGAAATATATTTTTTCTGGATAATTCAGATATTTAAACATCAGTTATCAAAAGTAAAAAAAATACTTTTAATGCAAATGACAGTATAAAAAAGAAATCACTTTTTTCTTACCTGTTTTGATTTTGTTACTGTGTTGTAGGTGTGTGACTGGTGTAAGCACATAAGACACACAAAAGAGTATCTGGATTTTGGGGACGGGGAAAGAAGGCTTCAATTCTGCAGTGCAAAATGTCTCAATCAGTACAAAATGGACATTTTCTACAAAGAGACACAGGCCAATCTTCCAGCTGGACTCTGCAGCACATTACATCCTCCAGTAGAAAATAAAGCAGAAGGCACTGGGGTGCAGCTGCTGACTCCAGATTCTTGGAATATATCACTAGCAGATGCTCGGAGAAAGGCCCCATCCCCAGTGTCTGCAGCTGGCCAAATTCAAGGTCCTGGACCATCCGCGTCTACCACTGCCTCTCCGTCTGATACTGCCAACTGCTCTGTCACTAAAATCCCAACACCAGTTCCCAAACCTATTCCCATCAATGAGAATCCAAATATTCCACCAGTTTCTGTTCAGCCACCTGCTAGTATTGTGCCTCCAATCGGTGTCCCACCTCGAAGTCCGCCTATGGTGATGACAAACCGTGGACCAGTTCCCTTGCCCATATTCATGGAGCAGCAAATTCTGCAGCAGATTCGTCCACCGTTTATTCGAGGGCCACCTCATCATGCCTCAAATCCAAACAGCCCTCTGTCCAATCCAATGATTCCTGGAATTGGTCCACCACCCGGTGGTCCTAGGAATATGGGACCCACTTCCAGCCCAATGCATAGGCCAATGTTGTCCCCTCACATCCATCCTCCAACAACTCCAACCATGCCTGGAAATCCTCCAGGCTTACTACCCCCTCCACCACCAGGAGTTCCTTTGCCCAGCCTGCCTTTCCCTCCTGTAAGCATGATGCCAAATGGTCCTATGCCCATGCCACAGATGATGAACTTTGGTTTGCCATCTCTTGCCCCATTAGTGCCACCACCAACCCTCTTAGTGCCATATCCAGTTATTGTTCCACTTCCTGTCCCAATCCCAATTCCAATCCCCATTCCTCACATCAATGATTCCAAGCCCCCAAATGGCTTCTCGAGCAACGGGGAAAGCTTCATTCCAAATACACCCAACGACACAACAGGGGCTAAGCCAACGAGTAACTCTGTGTCCCCCAGGAATTCTAAACAAGGCCCTTCCAAGTCTTCTGATTCATCACCAAGCTGCTCAGGCCACTCCTTAAATCAAACCCAAGTGCATCAGCAGCACAGTAAAAATGAAGTTGTTGATTTGACTGTGAGATCGAGTAGTCCTGTGAACAACAAGTTTGGTTTTCCTACAGTGCTACAGGGACCACAGGATGGTGTGATAGACTTAACTGTAGGTCACAGGTCTAGACTACACAATGTTATCCACAGGGCTTTGTATGCTGAAGTCAAAGTTGAACATGAAGCTAGCAGTGTTGTGAATCTGACTTCGGGTAGCTCAGATAAAAGGAACTGCAATGACTGCAAGAAAAATTGCAGCCCCACCGAAACAAAGACATTACTGGGTGGTGATCCACCTCATTGCGGCTCCCTCCCAGTTGCCTCCGGCACTCCAGAAAACACTGCAGCTGCAGCCTGCAATGTCATTGTGAATGGCACAAAAGGCCCCGAGGTTTCTAAGAACTCAGAAACACCCCAAGAGCAGAAAAAGACTCAGCTTCAACCGTGTTTGCTGGAGGAGCTGCCGGTGAGTGAGCTGGAATCCGTTAAGGAGAATAACTGTACGTCAAACTGTCGCCGAGAAGGAGAGACTGGTAAGAAGGCGGGGGAAGAATCTCTGTTTGGGGGAGACAAACAAGACCCCAACCTTAACAATCCGGCCGATGAGGATCATGCATATGCTTTGCGGATGCTACCCAAAGCAGGCTGCGTCATCCAGCCTGTACCCAGACCAGCGGACAAGACTGCTATTGGACCCTGCATTATTTCAACGCCAATTCTCAGCACAGGGCCAGAAGATCTAGAGCCACCACTGAAAAGGAGGTGTCTCCGAATTCGAAATCAGAATAAGTAAAGGTTCGTGTAATCCCTAAAGTCTTCTGTGTGAGTAGAATTGATATCGATGTTTTCAGGTAGGATGACATAAGAAGGTTGCTGTTTGAAAAACGGGGGCAAAGGTTCAAGTTGTTCAACTCATTCCCTTAAATTCATTACATATGTCTTGTGTTTGTCATGCAACATTTTCGTACTTGTTTTACACACATCAGCAGTGTCTTGTTTCTTTATCTCATGGAATATTCTGTTACAACTCTGGCAAAGAAATGGTTGTGAGATATCTAGCCTAACGAAAAGTTCCTTTGCAATGTTAGTTTTTCAGACCAGGAAATCAACCTGGTCTCCGGGGCTAAGTCATCTATAAAACAGCAATTTGGGACTTGTGGGTTTAATTATCACCATACATTTTAAGATAATTTTAGGGCAAGCAATTCTAAAACTTGGAATTACACAAAATGTAAAAGCATGCTTTTTAACTTTTATCAAATACTTTCTGAAGTGTACAGTTCACAAGCTTTTCACAAGCTTTGTTTGAGTGGAGATAAAAGTGCAATTTCTGCTTACTAGTTTGATTCTTAACTATTGAATCACACTGCTGTGGGTTCACTTCTTCGTAACATTTTCTATTTTCTCTGCCTTTAAAAAGCATGTTTATGCCAATATAATATGCACTTTTAATGATCTTTGGGCAAGGCAACCTAGCGTACAAAAATAGAATTTTTTAAAAAAACACAAAAGAGCCTTTTTAAACATAGAATTGTCAAATGTATAATTGCCCATTACATCTTTGTTTCAAAGCTGTTAATAGTATTGATAATCTTGCTTGGGGCTCATATGGGGTTGGTTAGAACCTTGAATAACCTTCTTTTAATTACTTTTAACATTGAATTTTAATAATCTTTGCCTATTTTAAATTTTGTATACACTTTTAAGTTTTAATATTTTATTTGTACACCATCCAAAGGCTTTCCCTGAGGGAGCTGGGCAGTTCATAAATTTGTTAATAAATAATAAATAAATAAATAAATAAAGGTAGGACACAGTGGTGGGTTGCAGGCAGTACGCCCCAGTATAGGCATACCAGTGCAATGGGATTCGGAACCCACCACTGGTAGGACAAGAAGCAATGGGTGGAAATTAATCACGGAGAAAAGCAACTTAGAACTAAGTACAAATTTCCTGACAGTTAGAACAATTAATCAGTGGAATAACTCACCTCCAGAAGTTGTGAATGCTCCAGCATTGGAAGTTTTTAAGAAGATGTTGGATAACTATTTGTCTGAAGTGATGTAGGGTTTCCTGACTAAGCAGTGGGTTGGACTAGAAGACCTCCAAGATCCCTTCCAACTCTAAAACAAACAAACAAACATTCATTCTGAAGTAATACCTAATATCAGAAATATACACTGAGGTCCTGCTTTCTGTTTATGCTTACAGAGCAAATACAGGCTTCTGACATTTCAATGCACAGGGATGCTATACTGAAAACTTTCCCTGGTAGCAACTAGCCATAGCATGACTGATCCCTAGGGGCATTCTTTTTCTCTTCATGATATTGCCTTAAGTAAGACCACTCCATGAGTTGTTCTTACTTGTTTCAGGGTTAAAGTAGTGCTTCCTCTTCAAGCAGGCAATATGTTGCAGCAGTTGAGCAGCAACGGAGGAGTGGTGAGGAAGGGAAGGCTGCTTAATAAAGCAAAAGAAAGGTCTAATGTTTCAGGTGCAAAATGCTTTTGAGTGTAACTTTAGCACTCTTTTAAACTAGTACCAGAATAATGCTATTCCGGAACAGGGCTTAAAACATTTGCTTTAAGGCGAGGGTCCCCAACCTGTGGGCCACACTAGTGAGGGGATTGCAACCGGGCTGTAGAAACAGCTGGTGAGCATGTAGGTATGTTTAGCTTCACCCCATTTGCACAAGCGGTGCCCCATTTGCCATGGGCGGTGGGCAAACACGAGCACATGCTCAATTTGCATGAGCAGCATGTATGTGTGCATGGTCACGCAAATGGAGCTGCATGAGAGCTTGCCAGTCACTTGCATGGAACCATCCCCTCCCCCCTGGACAGTCCGCAAAGCCATAAACACTGGGGATCTCTCCTTTAAGGTAACCCCACAAAACATTTTTGTGAGACAGTGAGTTTTGACTAAGACAGACCAGAGCCGTACTGGCCATCTGTCAAAATGTATGTTATTTGCCAGCCCCACCCATAGGAAGTAAATGTATTCTCACTGGCTGATGACATTCAATGGATGGGTGGAAAACCAAGCCAGGGGAATCTATCCCAGTGCTATCCCACTATTGATTGGCATGGGAGTTTTGACCTGCTCCGTATCCAACCTGTGCCAGTTCACCTCTCCTTAGGCAACCTGGTGGCCCTCGGCTCTCCGGAGATCACCATATTGATGCCTACCTTGTATAGCACCTTTGCTGACATTGTGCTATGGTCATAAAGGGTTGTTGGGAGGGGGGGGAGCGGGAAGGAGCACAATCATTTTCCTCCAGCTCAATCAATTCACTATACACATTCCAACAGGCATTCCTACAAATATACGAAGGATCTTTCCGTAATTGTTTTTATACACTTAAGTATTTCTTGTCAACATTCTGCAAAGTATTCTGTTACCCATATTATCAAGTTTGCAGTATTTCAAAAAGTACAACATTTTGTATTTCAGGAAATGCCGTAATCCCTATAGATTTGTGCGTTTGTTTCTGTTGTGATTGTTGAGTGTCACGTAGTTATTAAAATTCTATGGATTGTTAAAAGTTAACACATGTAATAATGATGAATGTTACTTAAGTGATATTTGCATCCTTGCCAATTTTAAAAAAATAGGAATTTAATTCAGTCCCCTTTTGAGAGAGAGAGATGGATGGCTATATATAATTTGAACAAATAAATAAATCAGTTGATTTTTTTAACTAACAGTAAAGAATAGCAAGCTACTTTAAAGTAATTATTTCATTTTCTGCCTTGGTTCTGCAGCAAAAACAAAACAGTGGGCACCATTGTCAATCCAATGCCTCATCTTCTAACATAAATTATTACATCTATTGGCTGTTCATACTGAAGCTAAGGTAGAGGAGAGGGTTTACTATCTTTGATTAGATCATCTGTACACTTCAAAGTATTCACTAGACAGGTGAGGTGGATAAATAATTAGACTGATCCCATGTACAAATAGTCCTCAATTTACAACAGTTCATTCAGTGATCCTTCAAAGTTATAACTTTGAGGAAAATGAGCTATGACCTTTTTTCACACTCACAACTATTGTGGCATCCCCATGGTCACGTGATCAAAATTCATATGCTTGGCAATGGGCTCATATTTATGACAGTTGCAGCGTTCCAGGGTCATGTGATCACCTTTTGCGACCTTCTGACAAAGTCAATGGGGAAGCCAGATTCACTTAACAGCCATCTTACTAACTTGACAACTACAGTGATTCACTTAACAACTTCAATTTCAATTTAAATGGATTTGTATGCCGCCCAATCCCGAAGGACTCCGGGCGGCTTACATAAAAACAGTTTAAGAAGTATTAAAATAATTTAAAATATAAAACAAAGCGAATTAAAAAAGACACAACATGCATTCGATCTTAATGGGGCTGAAGCTCGAACGAAGATCAGCAGCCCCAGGCCTGCCCGAACAGCCAGGTCTTAACAGACTTTCGGCCGAGAGAGTGGGGAGGGTCCGGATCTCAGGGGGTAGATTGTTCCATAGGGCCGAGGCAGCTACAGAGAAGGCCCTCCCCCGAGGAGCCGCCAGACGACATTGTGTAGTCGACGGCACCTGGAGAAGGCCCACCCTGTGAGATCTTATTGGGAGAAAGGTCCCAACTGTGGGAGAAAGGTCATAAAATAGGGCAAATTTTACTTAACAGCTGTCTCGCTTAGCAACAGATATTTTGGACTCAGTTGTGGTTATAAGTTGAGGACAACCTGCACTAGTTTTTTAATCTAACCCCCCTTCACACTTCATCATTCGAACCCTATTTGCAGAAGAAATTTATATCAGATATATGAGGCAACTTCTGAAGGGGACGATTATAATAAATTTAATAAATAGAGTAAAATATTGACACAGATGAAAATTAAACCCCTCTCCCATCCCATTTTTAATTCTGCAACTATATTACATGTCTCTCTATATAAATATGTAATTTACACTACATTTAATCAAAAGTAATGTATATTAAGTATTAGGTTATTAATGTTAATACAATATTAAGTTATACTTGTTCTTGGGTAAATGTGTATAGGATTAAGTATCTGCAGTATTTCTTCTAAAGCGGACTTAATTCTTTACTATTTAGGTAAGTATAATATGCTAGCATTCATTCATTCATTCAATCAATCAATCAATTAGAGGTAGATTTCGGAGCAAACATTATTAAGTAATAATAATAAAACATAAGATTTTATGTTCTGTTTACTTTATATTTTTATCTAATATGTTTTATGTAGAGGGAGAAAGACATACAATATGCATAAATTCCCTGACACAAATGCTAAATTTTTAGAGGTATGCTTTCAAACTAATCACCCTTGAAAGACCTACCCTCCATGATAAAAGTAAATGTAAGAATGGTCTTAAAGCCGCCTAAATTAGTAGGCAGCACTACTTCATTGAATGAGGAAGATATTCCAGATGAGGATATAACACAGATTTCTATCAGAGAAGTATTACATTGTTGGTAATTTTCAGTCCCTTTCCAGTATGAATTCTAAAATTTACATTTTTCACAGCTCTATACACTTTTTTGACACCTTCGTAAAGCTATTCATTATGGCCTCAAATATTTTTTCTGGTTAGTAATAGACAAAACAGATTTAATCTCATTATATGTGAAATCAGTCTCCAGGGTTAATCATTCTACACTTTCTTAAATTGAACCATGTTTGCCATTTCATTGATCAAAGAGACCCTTCTGAATCACTTCACAATTCCCTTTGGTTTTCACCAACTTGAATATTTTGTTATCATCAGCAAAATGGGCAACTCACAGTTTACTCTTAAATCAATAAGAGTTTTGGTTTCTTTAGCTAAGAGAAATAAAGTCTAGGTATGCTATATACAATTAAACAAATAAAAAAAGTGATAGGAATGCATAACCCACTCAAAGCTCATTCAAAAATGTATGATGAATTTCCCTTGGAATTTAACAGCAGCAAAATGGGAATGAGCATGTGAATTTATTTCATTTTAAACTTTGCGTAACCAAATTTCATTTTTAATTTAGCTTTGCTATTTTTTTGGACTATGGCTTCTAGAAGGGCACTAGGATTCCAAGTGAGTTTCTCTCCCCCCCCCCATAAAAAGGCTTCAAATCCTGTACAAAATATCCCAGAAGGGGGCAATTCTTTGGTTATTAAGAATGCCATTTCCAACTGTGAGATCCTTCAGAGTAAATCCTTTTTTGCACTGAAGAGGAGAGGAGATTGAATGCTAGTAGTATGCCTTAAAGGACTTGTTGTTATTGTTAGTTGTGAAGTTATGTTCAACCCATCATAACCCTATGGACAACATTCCTCTAGGCCTTCCTATCCTCTACCATCCTCTGGAGTCCATTTAAGGTCACACTTAAAGACTTGTAGGGATAGATAGATATGTAGATTATAGATAGGTAGGTAGGTAGGTAGGTAGGCAGGCAGGCAGGCAGGCAGGCTTGCCCACTCAACTGGTGTGACACCCACAGGCCTCAGATATACCTCCAAGACAGAAAAAAACTGACCACCTCTAAGGAAATCTCCCCAAAGTTTACTCCCATTTGCTTTTTATCCCTCAATGTCTCCCTCCAATAGCTTGGGTCCCCAAGCTATGAGGGGGTTACAGCTAGACGATGCAAATGGCTGGTGAGTGCATGCATGCATCCTCACTTGTGCAAGCAGAATGCCCGCTCCATTTGTGACATGCCATTCGCACAGAGTTGCATGCAGGTAGGTGCTTGCCAGCCACTCAGGTGGAACCATCCTCTCTTCGCCCCCCCACCTTTGCTAGTCCACAAAGCTGGAAATGTTGGGTAACTCTGCTGCAATGGTAACAAATGCCATGACCAGCAACATTCCTTGGCAGAAACTAGGTTTTAATTAGCCATCCTGATTCCCATTTTCAATCTTGGCTCTATGTTAAATAATTCTATGCCCCAATTCTACTTTTTTTTCAACTCTGTGTCTTCCCTACATATTTCCTGAGAATCTTGCTTTTCAGACAGTTGCCGATTAGGTTCCATTCCCATTCTTCATTTTTTCACACGAGCAATCTCCCTAGCATTTTTGTATGTGAGATGTGGTCTAAAGTCCTGCAATGTTTCTCAAGTATTTCTTCCCTTATCACTTTTTTTCCTTCAAGCTTTGTCTTTTTGTCTGTATCTCATTTTACTCTTGTCCCTTTTTTTTACTCTTATCTTTTTTGACTTTCTTTCCCCTTATCCCTAATGTGACTTTTTTTTCTAGACACCTATTCTTTCCCTCACAGAAGCTAAAATAAAAATTTACAATTTAGGATGATATCATGTATGTGTTTATTAAAATACAGCCCCCCCTATTTTATATCAACAAACTCCGAACCATGACATTAAACCAACCCAATTTTGTCACTTTTATCAGGTCAGCCAGAATCTTTTAAACTTATATTTATCTATTTTTCTTTTTTTATCTCTATGTTGGCCAAAGTCATCAAGGAGTCAAGTCGTTTTGGGTTTGGATAAATAAATAGTGCTCAATATGCTTTTACGTTTTTTTTATTAAACATATATGTAGCATGGAAAATGTATTAAACATTTAAATATTGTAGTTGTATAGTTGGGATGGATCAATACAGATGCAGAAAATAAAAATATTTGAGCATTCAAATATTTGGTCCCAGATGCTCCATGGATCTGTGGTATTTGATTAACTTCATTTTGAAGTTTGGGTTAAAAGCTACTGCAACAGGGAAAAGCAGCATGGGGAAAAATCTGTACTTGCAATGCCAATGTAAATTTTGTTGCCATACTATTTGTGTTTATTTCTCATCTACTAATCATAATAGAAAAAATGCTTGTTTTGTCTTACTATTTCAAATCAAGTGTCCCTATGTAAACTGCTACTAATCCACAGACTATAAAGATTGATGTATATTTTATATTAATTTATATACATAAAAGATAAGTTAAACAATTTATAAGAGAAATGTACTACTATCATTTTAATTTTTTAAACTTTTATATATATATATACAATATTTTTTCCACTTTTTGCTCACTTTTTATGGCTAAAATCCCATTCAAATGTATTTAGTTCATTCTATTGAATTTGATGGGGTTTCTTCTGAGTAGATCTGTTTAGGATTAAAATAACTTTGCATTACAATCCATTGTGCCACCTACAGTGTGGTTTGTTTGATAGTGCTTAGTAAGTTCTGTGAATTCTTATTACTTTTGAATTAAAATCCTGAGCAAGGAAAGTGTGCAAATCATCGCTATTAATCAGGTAGGTGGGTAGGTAGGTAGGTAGGTAGGTAGGTAGGTAGGTAGGTAGGTAGATAGATAGATAGATAGATAGATAGATAGATAGATAGATGATTGATAGATAGATAGATAGATAGATAGATAGATAGATAGATAGATAGATAGATAAGAATGCAATAGTGTTCTAGGAGCTTTAGTCATTCTCGCCACATGACCACAGAAGCATTTTTAGACAATGCTGGCTCCCTTGGCTAAGAAACGGAGATGATCACCCTAGAGCTGGACTTGGCTGGGTAAGAGAAACCTTTATCTTTTACCTTTTATAGACAGATGAAGAGATTAGCAGAAAGACACACAGACAGACAGACATGGGGCAGGAGAGCAGACTGAGCAAGCAAGAATGAAAGGTGAATTTCAGCAGACATCTGAGGGTTTTGTAATAGTTATATAGGTAGAACATTTTGAATCCTTAGATATGGGAGAAGTGAGTAGATTCTTATTTATGCCACAATTTGAAACCATTTTCTCCCTGTGCTTATGCATTATAAAAATAAGTAAGGCAAGAATATTCAGACCAACTCAGCTAATAGCACTGGCTTAGGTGCATAACCTTAATCTTGTGCTTTACAAAATTAATGGGGAATATAGCTACATATAGCAGACAAGCTGGTTGCTTGTTAGAGACAATAAATGGAAAGGAGAAGCATTATAAGTGTTATATGTTAAAACTAAATGTCTATCCTTTCAAATAGAGAATTACATTTTCAATATGACTATGAGCTATATCTATAGGGTGAAACTTCCTTGGTCTAAAATCTATCATGGCCTCTCTCTCTCTCTCTTTTCAATCAACTTCAGTTTCACTGAAACTGAATTGTACCATTTAAAAAGATGTAGCTACAATTCAACATTAATTACTTTAATTCTAAATTAATTGGAATTTTGGAATAAAAAAACCATCTTACAAATATATTTAATTAAAATCCCATCACAACTATATTCCAATTTGCAAATCACCAAATAAATTTGTGCTTTAATGTCTTCACAACTTGACCAGATTCAACCCCTGTTTAGTCAATAGAACTTACCTGGTGACTTTAGGCTAATTATATTCAGCTGAACCCAACACACAGGATATTTGTACAAGCCTCTGAGCTTGCATGAGCCGCCTTGAACACTCAAAAAGGCGGGGATAAAAATGGATTAAATAATAGTAAAGTTTTGTACTAGATTTGAGCCTTATTGTTCGATTCCGCTGTGCATTGTCTATTAGGTACCATGTGGGATCTGTTGTACCCCTTGTGAAAGGTGTTTGTGGCTGGAAATATATTTGTGCACCAGAAAAGGAATGAAAAAGGTAAATATGAAAATTCTGGAAAAACACCTGAAATTTATGTCCTAGCAAGAAATATGTTTATTCAACTCAGTGAAAATCAGGTGCTAACTTCCCATTGCATAAGTATTCTACAATATTAGGTCTCTTTCTTGGTATCCATGGATTTATTTCCCCAGACTTCTTGGTATTTGAAAGAAGGACATTTGAGTTTAACACATGTCTCCATCTGTAAGAATATCCGCCTAGAGCTGGCTTAGTTTTCACAGTGTTGCTAAAATGTTTCTAAAGTTTAAGCCAATGTACAATAATAAATATCTAAGACAAAAAGAGCAAACTGTTTATTTAAAAAAATCCTCTATGTTTAATGTCCACCCCAATTAAATTTGAATTTCCAATTTTTGTTTTGAAAACTCAGTGTGTAACATAATTATTTGATTTGGAAGTGTACATATTAAAGCACTTGTGTAGTGTAAAATAAAGCAAACAATTAGGTTCAACTTCCTTTGGTGTTCTGCAGTTAACCAATATTAGCCTGTCTACGCTATATTTAGAGTAATTTTAAGCAATTTCTGACAATCTTCCTGAAGTGCAAAACTTGTTATTGATATTATGTGCTGCATGATTGTACATTTTGTATGACTTAATTGATCTGCTATTTAAAGATCTTTTCCAAAAGATATCATCCCTTTGTCTAGGACATTTTGAAAAAGCATGGAATATGAACAGTTATGCATAAGGATGCATCGTAAGCTGACTGAAATTTTGTGTATGTGTATCTGTCTGTCTCTCTGTCCTTGAGTCTGACTGTCTTAGAGTCAATATTGACTCCTGGCAACTACTTGGACAAGTCTCTGCACTTATATTAGCAAGATTTTATATTGCCACTGCCTCCTTCCTTGGGCCGAGAGGCCCAAGGGCACCCAGCTGACTTCATGCCTAAAGCAGAACTAGAACAGACAGCCTCCCAATTTCTAGCCTGGAACCAACCATTACACCAAACCGCAGTTTCATAAATAGCTGCACTTCTCTGTGGTCCCTTTTATTCGCAATATCTATTTTTAGTGCACCCTCGTGACCAAGTGGAAGTCCCACTGCACAGGCTGACCACCATTTACTAATTCCTAGCTTAAAACATGCATTGCTGATAAAAATTGAAGCCTGAAGCCAGATTTCCCCAGTACAGCGTCCGCCAGAGATGTTGAACCTCAACAATTATGAAGGCCGATATTCAACACATGTGGAGGGCCCAGGGTTGCAGAAAACGGTAGTAAACTGTACTTTACTAAAAGGTAGAAACAGCACAGGTACAGACCAGTACAAATACAATATGATTCTTTTCATGAAAGACCATGACAGTGGATTTATACACAACTTATTACAAGAAGGTAATAAGATTCGCCAAGATCCCAAAGTGAGAGCCAGTTAAAGTATCAAGCTAGAAATGGAGGGGGGTGGAATTGAGTTCTACTTTCACTTTATGCTGGGTGTCCTTGAGCCAATCTCTCTCTCCCTCTCCCTCTCCCTCTCTCTCTCCCTCCCTCCCTAAGGAAGCAATGGCAAACCACTTAGGAAAACTTCTCAAGAAAACTGCAGGGATTTGTCCAGAGAACTGCTAAGTGTCAACACTGACTTGAAGGCACACCCACCCATACAACATCCTTTTTCAGCCTAGAAGCACAAAAGGCCATAATTCTGTCAATACTACAATTCATTTAAAAATGAGCAGGGCTTTGGTATTCAAGCAATATGTTGCTTGAGAGCTTTAAAGTCAAAGGCATGAAAAACAACACACAGCATCAATTGCATCAAAGTACAGTTCCTGAATTCTAGTTTAGTGAGAAGAAGAGCACAAGAATATGATTACTCAGGAATTCCCAATATTTAAGCAAGAAAATTCTCTCCTGAAGTTGAAATTAAAAGAATAAAATAAAAATAAGTCAAATCTATGCAGATTCACTCTTTAATTATGAAGAAGTAATGGTGCCAAATACATTCAGCTCTTCAGTATAATATGGTGAACTCTAAAAAAAACAATTTGGGAGAAAATGCACCAGGGCAAGGATAGACAGAAGAGCAGAAACTAACAAAGGAATTTGATGTAGAAAACAAAATACATTGAATGTTAGTAGCAGCTAATGCTGATTAAAATGCTTTGAAATAAGCTACGTACTGCTTTTTCAATGGCTCCCACATTCTTATTTCCCCCCCAAATAATATGTTTTTCTCAATTTTAGTGATGTGATGTCATTTATTTAATTTTATAGGGGAGAGACATAAATGATTATTCAAAAGCAGACACTTCAATAAAAATGTTGAATACATTCAGATTTTGAGAAGAACAGAATTCATACAAATATACAGCATAGCGTATATAGGTTTGAACAAAAAGCGCATATAGGTTTGAACATGCCACCTGTTTTATGATAATTTCAGCAAAACATCCCTAAGAAAATCATGGGCTTGACTTTGTTCTGAGCCCATTTCTGTTCCAAAGGAGCCAGGCAAATGATCATTATCGTCCAGATACTGTGCTCAGTGGGCTAAATTACTACATTACAGTCATTAAAAAATAATAGTGCACTGTTTGTTTATACCAACATTTCCCAGTAGGCAAAACTTTCCTTTTACTGTAGTGGAACTCTGACAACATCGGCTATGAATAATAAGCTCATAATATTAATTGTCTTGGTTGGTGGAACATTGAATCAAGGGTGACCTTGAATGGGCTTAGAAGCTAAATGGGGTTTAGCCTGGTTAATAATTGGTTGGGATTCCTTCATGGATTTCAAGGCTGTAGTGTAGATTGGGAATCAAAATAAATAAATAAATAAATAAATAAATAAATAAATAAATAAATAAATAAATAAATAAATAAATAAACAAATAAATAAATAAATAAATAAATAAATAAATCCTAGAACAAGACAAAACTAACTACTTCTATATTTCTGCCAAGAAACCTATATGGCTAATCGCTAAAGTCACCAAATATCAATTTCAACTTGGATACGTTACATTTTTTATTATTCATTCTGTTTATTTTATTATCCATTCAATAAACTTAGGATATACATTAAAAACTATTTGCTTAATATACTGAGAAGATGGCATTTTCATGTATAGAGCAGGGAAATTGTAGAAATTGTAACTCTGAAATTGAGTGCTTATAGACAAGATGTCCATATTGTGTCTGATCCAAGCAACGTAAGATAAATTCTCAGTATATTTCAGTTAACTGTGTAGCATATGAGATTGAAGGTGCAAACATGATTTTCCAGTTGTGCCAACTTTTTCAGTCAATTACACTAAAAAGCAAAACTGGAAATATGAGGTTGTTTTAGGCAGATATACTGTAGAGTGTTTTTTCCAGTGCTTCATGAATTGTGTGATTCCACCTACTATAGAATAGAGTGAATCATCAGTGGCCGTCCCCAGTTATCAGGGGACTGAATAAGCACAGAAATTATTTCAAATGTGTCTTTTAAGAAATGTTAACAAACTAAATTACAAGGCACATCAATCAATGTTTTATTTTAGAAAATGGGAAACTATTAGTGTCTGCTCAGGTTTCTGTGCAACTGAGGTGGCTGTTCATATGAATCCTTATTGAAGAGGAAGGGGAAAATACTATGTAAGCCTATTCATACACTATGATCAAATTGCTCCAAACTCACATGACCTGTTCATACAGGAGTTAAATAATTACCCTATCATAATTTGGGTCTCTGATATTTCAGATTCCAGATACAATGCCTGAATATTTCTGAAACCCACAAGATATTCTTTCTCATATCTCACTGATCCTTGATAAATTAAAATGCCACGTAATAGGATAATATAGGATCTTCTGTTCCAAGTACCTCTTCCATCAATTCCACCTGGGAATTATGGTGCACAGTTAATTATTAGGAAGAAACACAGTCATTTGCTTATGTTGATTAGCTTGCTTAGTTTCTCTGCTCTTGAATTTTTTCCCCCTGAACTATGAAATTATTCAGTGAAATCATGTAAGGAAACAGGTTTAATTGTTTTTCCTTCCTCTCATGTAGGAGATAAATTGGATTGGCTAATTCCACAATTTCAGATAGGAGACTTATTAGTCAGTTTATTTCTGAGTCAGATAGATAGATAGATAGATAGATAGATAGATAGATAGATAGATAGATGGATGGATGGATGGATGGATGGATGGATGGATGGATGGATGGATGGATGGATGGATGGATGGATGTATATGTATAAAAAAAATCAGAGAATATCATAATTTGAACTGACAATGTTATAATAGCAATAGCACCTAGACTTATATACAGCTTCACAGTGCTTTACGGCCCTCTCTAAGTGGTTTAAAGAGTCAGCATATTGTCCCCAACAATCTGGATCCTCATTTTACCAACCTTGAAAGGCTGAGCCAACTTTGAACCATTCAGAATCGAACTCCGGGAGTGGGGCAGTGAGTTAGCCTGCAGTACTGCATTCTAACCACTGCGCCACCATGGCTCTTTTAATGATGGAATAATGATGGAATCGATATCCAAGTCTAGAGGCTGGGTTTTTCATGAGTTGAAAGTGATGTGATATCATTGTCCATAGAGAGCATCTTCATTTCTCTTTTGTCTCTAGTCCAAAAGTTTAATTTGTTTCAGTGCTTGATGAAAGACAGGCTCAGGAAATAAGCCACAGGAAGAGTTTAACATACCATCCAAAATTTGAGTTATCATCTCTTTTCTTTAAATTATTACATGGTAATAGAATTTTTGAGCTCATAGCCACTGACAGCTCTAGAAGTTTGAAGGTTCTTTCGAGTATTGATTCCAAAGAAATTCTGCCACTAGTTGGATTTTTATGAAGAAGAATTTGGTAGATGGTATTGCAAAAATTCTTTGAAGAATAAGGTTCCATATACATTAATGCAAGGGTTTTAAACTCGCAGCGTCACGTTGCCGTCACATGACATTTCGTGGCAATTTTCCCACTTGTGGAACTTGGGTAGGCATGCCCTGCACATGACACATGCAGCCTGCGGGCTGCCAGTTTGACCCCCCTGCACTAATATAAATTAAGCCAAACTATATTGTTTTCTAATTGTGCTTCTTACTCTGCATGCTTTCTGTCCTTAATCTTCTGTTTTCTCTACTCTTGAAAGAACCTTAATGTTATGACTGAGTATTCTCATTACATCAAGTACAATACTGAATCGTTATAATGTAGTGTAGATATTGACATGTCTCTTTTGTTGTTGCAGGAATGCTGATATTGACAGGGTACCTTGCATGGAGAAAGGGAGCAGAGCAATCAGTGCTACTTTACCAGACAACACCAGCTGGTCCACTCACCACCATATCTGGTCAGAAATCAAGAAAACAAAGCCATTTCCCATTATTTCTCTCAGAGGGAAGGCTAAAACCCTAGGGTGCCTTTGGGTCAGAAGACTGTAAGCACATCATGGACCCCTCAAAAGTACTCTCAGCATTCCGATGACCACGCCCCCTTCTCCCTAGACCTTTGGTTTTTTGCCGGTGGAGGATTTTCCTCTGATTCTAAAGCCACATGGACCAACGTATGTACTTCTTTTTTCCCTCATAGACTTCAAGGTTCAAATATTTGAAGTTGGACGATGAAATGGATCCCCCCCCCCAAAAAAAAACCTGCTGTGGTTTTGCTGCTACATGAAGAATTGTGATTTGCATTGTATGGTTTTGGACCTATTCGCGTTGTAATGGGAGGTGGTTGAAGGGGCTATACTGGAGTATTGACACTTCAGAGTCATCTCTATCTCCTACCCATGATGCACTTTTAAATGAAGAGTTATTAGAATATTTTATTGGCTAATATACTTTTTCTGTGTTATTTTTACAAAGGCCACCTTTATCCTTTTTAATGCCATATTTTCAGTGTTACACTTTTCTGGCTTTTAATTTTTATTTTTATTTTTTAATTTTGATTTGACAGATGTAAGAAGCAGCATGAATAGTTTATATTGTGGTTTTTCAAGAGACTGAATGCCAAGAGAACTCAGTAAATGTTTATTCCTCTCAGTTTTCTCTTTCAATTCCCCTAAAATAGAACCCCTTTTGGGAACAGAGCAAGAGTGTTGAACTAAAGACCAAAAAATAAAAAAAAGGGGGAAAAAAGGATCCCCTCAAGGTGTAAAACTATCTGGGGGAAATATTTGCTGGGTGTTATGAAAGACTTGGATGAAATTTCAACCCTGATGGTTTTGCAGTGATCCAGGAAGCCAGTGAGACAATCTCTCCAGATGTAAAGCTCTTTCATGATAATTAGAAAGGTATGGCCAAGCCAATGAAAACACGGGGGTAAAGTGAGAAGCAAGTCCCCATGATTTTGTTTCACTATTTGCTTTCTCCTGTCATGGTTAAAAGAAATGTGCAATCTGATTCTCAGTTGGTGGGTGGAGGATAACAGGGTAGGATTTACTTGTGTGCACTTGTATAGTTGTAGCCAAGAATCCAAAAGTACACTAGAGCACTGATTTGGTAAAACAATTGGGAAGTATCCCATTTTGGACAAAATACTTAAGGGGGGGGGAAATTGAGGGGGGGAAATACATTCAAATCACCTTGTGATCCAGTGTAACTGTTTACTAACTTGAATAAAGCAATTGTTCACACAATAGTGATCAGAGTGCACCTTCACTATACGGCTATTGTGCTTAGCAAAGGGAGAAACATTTGGGAAGATTGTGATTCAAGGAGCTTGGGAGCAGGGTCTTAAATTAAAGCCAATTAAATCAGAACTTTGTAGCGATGGTGCACTGATGGTACTTTGTACATATTGTATTTCTATATTTTTCCTTTGTACAGATTCACTTAAGTCAAGCTACTGTTTTACAGGGGCTCCTTATTTATTAGGTCTGTGAAGGCTTGGAAAATTACACCCAACAAGCAAATTCACTTTGATTTTAAAAAAAAATATGAGAAAAAAAAAATAGGTGTGTGGGAGGGAGGGCAGAGGGTCAGTGGATGAGCTCATGAACCCATGGATTCTCAAAATCTAACAAAGGCAAATTTCTATGGAAAATATAAAGCATTTTTAAGATGCTTCTTGTTCTTTTTTCTTCTCCCTGACTGGTGTCAGATTTAATAAAACAAAATAAATCTCCAAGTAACAGTGTACTTAATTTTGCTGTCGTTTCCTTTTTAAATCTATATATATATCTATATATGAGAGCACAGAATGTCTTTATTTATTTCAGGAAGTCCACAGATAAAACCAATATGGTAAAAGTTAGTGTTAAATGTAAACTTTAAAAAAAAAGGATTTGGGTGGGATAAAGATGAAAAATAAGCTTTTAAATACACTACACACTGGCTTGGCTCCAAGTAAATAGAAGGCTTGAACTGTCTGCCTTAATTGCCAATGTCAAATTCAACGTTAAAATGATTTCTTCATTCTCTGACAGCCATTTGATTCCACCACCCCCGCCTTTCAGTGACCTTTTATCAAAAAGACTAATAATTCCTCATGTAACACATAGACACCTATGGTATATTTTTATATCATTCCTGAAAATATTTGCTTTGTATCTTGATAATTATTTTTAAGGAATCTGACAGATGCCCACACATGCTCCTTTCTTTATATACTAACCATCTGATGAATCCTATACAGAGCCTTTATTGCTGAATTCATAATGCTAACCCTAAGGCAGAATAATCTTATGAAATATAATGACGTAGAAAAATGCTAATTAAGTATAGGAATAACATCTATCCATATTATTATGGTTCATCATACACTCAGCCAGATGTTTAGACTGTATTTGGCATTTTAATCTACCTATCAAGTTCTTTCCAAAACCTGGAAATAGGCAGATGTTGTTTGATGGTGTTAAAGGTATTGTTGCAAGATGTAAACTGTTCCAAGTCAAGCTGCCTTTTGCAATTCACTGATGGTGATTTTGTCAATACGATGGAGTTCAAGTGGAGCTCCAGATGTTTTGAGATTGCACCTAAGATGCTTACTATTATTGGTACTATCTTTGCTCTTTTTTGCCACAATTGTTCTACTTCTTCTTCTTGCAGGTCTTTGCATTTTGTGATTTTCTCCATTTCTTTCTCTTCTATTTTGCTGTCTCCAGGTACTGTCACATCCACTATGCAGACAGCAGAAGAGAAAAGAAAATCACAAAACAGATTATTATTATTATCATTAAATATGAAACTCAAATGATCAAATGAACATTAAAAAATGCATCACAAATATCACTGACTGGTGCTAATGATTGATACGGGTTGCTGCCAGTATTCTAGGTATCAACCAAGTACCTTCTTAAGATGTATGATGTTCTGAGCAGCACAGTTTTTTGCAGTTCCGCTTAGGTTATTACAGGAAGCTGCAATTTCTTGATGTGTTTTATAAAATTCTTGGACATGGTTCCAAGTGCCCCGATGATAATGGGTATCACTGTATTATTATTACTATATATACTTTATTCATTAAGCATGAAACTCAGCCAACTGAACGTTCAAAAATGTGTCCCAAATACCGTTGACTGGTGCTAATGGTTGCTGCCAGCGTCCTAGGTATCAACCAAGTACCTTCTTAAAATATACAATGTTCTGAGCAGTGCAGTTTTATACAGTTCTGCTGGTATCACTGTTACATGTTTCATCCATAGCTGTAGTTTCGATGGCCAGGTCGTGATATTTCGTGATTTTTTTTTCTAGTTCTTTTTCCTTTACTCTTTACTCTGGCATCTCCTGGTACAGGAATATCAATAAATTGTATGCTTCGGTCCTCTACAACCGTGATATCTAGCGTGTTGTGTTCCAAATAACAATCTGTATTTGAAAGTCCCACAAGATCTTTATCTTCTCATTTTCGATAACATTTTCCACTTTATGTTCCCATGACTTTCTGGATACAGGCAAATTATATTTTTTACATAATGACCAGTGGATTTATTTAGCAACTCGGTCATGTCTAGCTTTGTTATCAGTTTGTGCGATTTTGCTGCATTCACAAATTAAACGTGAAACAGTTTTGACTTTGTTGTTGCAAAGTCGGCAGTTTGGATTGTCAGTGAATTTTTGTATCTTCGCTTTCATGGCATTCATTTGTAGTGCTTGTTCTTGAGAACCCTGTATTAAACCTTCTGTTTCTTGGTGGTTCCCATCTTAAGCCATCTCCATGTCAAGTTGTCATCACATTTTCCTTCAATGCTTTTCAAGTGCTGTCCATGCAAAGCTTTGGTCTTCCATCCATGTAATCTGTCATCCAGCTGTTTTTCCTCATATTCTGCCTTTGTTTCTGTTGTTTTTATACTCTTCTCCATTTTCACAGCCTGCAAAAAAATTTTCTGTACTTTGGTTCACATGATCATTCAAACTTCATTTTTCTTCTTCTACAGTTTGATGGATTTGCAATAGCCCTCTGTCCCCTATTTTTCTTGACAGGTACAACCTGTCAATGTAACTTCGTGAATGTAAAGTACGATACATATTCAAAAGTTTGCGTGTTTGCCAGTCCAGGTTTTCCAATTCAGCCAAAGTCCCGTTGATGGACTTTTTATTTTGTGTGTGTGTGTGTGTGTGTGTGTGTGTGTGTGTATTGTGTCACAACTCCTGGTATACCCAAATATGGGAGGCATCATACTGCTTCCCGTGTGTGTGTGTGTGTGTGTATGGAGAGAGAGAGAGAGAGGTAGAGAGAGGTAGGTAGGTAGGTAGGTAGGTAGGTAGGTAGGTAGGTAGGTAGGTAGGTAGACAGACAGACAGACAGACAGACAGACAGACGGGACTCAAGGATTAAAAGTCTATTTTATAAAATGGAATCCTCTAACTATCTCTTTAAAGATATTTACATTCTCATAGGTAAAATGAGAAAACTTAAGAACATACCACCTTATTCAGTTATACCTTAAGCAAATTCCTAGTAAAATCTATGGTGAGAGCCATTGCTTCTTCCATGTATATTTCTGGATAGTTTGTGAACTGGAAATACCTGCTGCCTGGTATTATTTAGGACAGTTAGGCTGCCCCTAAGCTTGGTCTTTCAGTTCCTGAGCCCTGGAATGATATATTGATAGTTGTTAGCTCATTATAACTTTCACTAAGTATGCACAGTATGTCATGCAGTTGGCTCCAGTCTTATTCCTTTGCCTGAACCTTAAGGAAGCTGGAGTACTTCTCAGCTAAAACATCATGGCAAGGGAAACACCAGTTTGTCCATCAGCCAAAAAAGAAATTCTGGAACAGGAAGTTGAAGGTCAACACTCTGGCCTTATTCATTGGCTAAGAAACTAAAAACTACTAGATCAGCAAACCAGAGAAGTTATCTCAGGCTCCAATATTTGTGTCCCTGTTGCCTCCCTAGTCCTTTTACTTTCGCATTTTAACTGATTTCTTTAATGCATATATAGCAAGAACAGTAGTCAAGGTAAAATATTAATATTATAAGATGGGCATTTGATACTCAAAACCTCAACAAATCAGAAAGCTATGCATTGTAGCAATCTTTTGTCTTACATTATCTGCTCCACCCACAAGTTTGTTACTTCAAGCATAAAGTAAGGTTTAAGAATTAAAATATTGGTGTTGGTTTTATATTTCTACCTGCATGTTTGAGAGAGAATATGACAGGAATCAAAGTTAACAGCAAAAATTGGCAAAGCCCAAAAGCCTTTGTATATCATTAATATTGAGTGGATGGCTGCATGTTTCAAGCCAAAATAGATTGTACTTTAGTTAGATTCATCTGCAATTCTTTTGAGGAAAGTGATATTCTAAATACTCAAAGGCAGATCAAAGTCACATTTCTGTAGATTAGGTAGAGTTGTAGTAACCAAGACACTGCAAGACCGACTAACACCTGTTTCATGTGGACAGCATGGTCCTTACAGAAAATATTGTCCAAATACAGTATGAAAAAGAAGATCAAACATTTATGGAAAATACTCATAAAATGCAAAAAGATTATGCAAACATAAGCTTTTGGACTGGCTTCAGAAGGCTTATTTGCTTACCAAGTTGGGGATGAATAGAATAATCCCTAAATTAAAAACAAAAATCCTTAAAATAATCATAGGTGCTTCCCAAACATGGGCGCAACCAATGTTCCAGTTTTTATAGCTTTGTGAAAGTTTGTCAAAGTGAATACTAATCTAAGATTTTAAAGATTAAAAGCAAATAAATCAGAACAACTTGGTATCTTACAATAGACTAAAGCCAATGCAGCACTCACATTATAGATGTTATATGACATTGTCATCAGAGCAGGGGTGGGTTTCTCGCCCCGTTCCAACCGGTTCGGTTGGAACGGGGCCGGCGGCGTCCTCGTGCACGCGCGCAGTGCACGCATGCGTACTAGTGTCTATGCGATGCTCCAACTGCTCCTGGAGGATCCGCAGGCACTGTATGCGTCCTGCGCATGCGTGGAAGCGCAGAACTCGTCAAAACCGGGTAAGGAGCGCAGACGGGCGGCTGGGCCCTTCGCCGTTCCCGGAAGTTACTTACTTCTGGGTTCGCCAACCAACCGGTTCGCGGGGACCGCCGGTTGAAACCCACCCCTGCATCAGAGTGATAAAAAGATTAGCAGTCATTTCCAGAGCAATTTGTGACAATAAAGTGTATCTTCTCTAAAGAGACAAACATTTTCACTTGTGTTAGAAAAGTATGAAAAAGAAAAGGAATTGTTTTGAATTAAATACATGTAGATTTATGTCTCATTTTATGACTTTTCCTGCCATGGATGTTAAGTGAATCACTGCAATTGTTGAGTTAATAACACAGTTGTTAAGTGAATCTTGCTTCCCCATTGACTCTGCTTGTCAGAAAATCACAAAAATTAATGACATGACCCCGGGACACTGCAACCGTCATAAATATGAGTCAATTGTCAAGCATCTGAATTTTGATCACATGGCCATGGGAATGCTGCAACATTCATAAATGAGCCAAGGTGGCGCAGTGGTTAAATGCAGCACTGCAGGCTACTGCTAGATCAGCAGGTCAGCGGTTCAAATCTCACCGGCTCAGGGTTGACTCAGCCTTCCATCCTTCCGAGGTGGGTAAAATGAGGACCCAGATTGTTGGGGGCAATATGCTGACTCTCTGTAAACCGCTTAGAGAGGCCTGAAAGGCCTATGAAGCGGTATATAAGTCTACTGCTATTGCTATTGCTATTGCTATTGCTATTGAGAAAACTGGTCATCAGTGCCTTTTTTCAGTACCATTGTAAGTTCAAATGATGATTAAACAATCAGTTGTAAATCGAGGACTACCTGTACAACATGCTGAAATAGTCTATCCTGGTAGTAATATCTTGATACCATTGTCAAGTCTTCTCGCTCCTGAGTGGACACAATTGACATACCAGCTGAAACTGGGCAAAGGATCTGCAACAGCACATCTAGCAGCAGTTGTAAGCACGGGACAATATCCAAGTTATGGGTCTGGCCTTTCAGATGAAGTGTCGCTTCATAGAGAGGTATAATCTGAGAAAATGGAGGACCAGGTGGTGTTTGAATAGAGAACATTTCTGTCTTCTCAGGGTTTAACGTCTACCTGTTTTGTTCCATCCAGACCAACAGTCTCCAAGCAACAGGTCAACAAACATCAACTCTTCAGCCTGGGGTGCGATGATAGCAATATCAATAGCACTTAGATTTATATACCACTTCACACCCCTCTAAGAGGTTTACAGAGCCAACATATTGTCCACAAAAAATTAGATCTTCGTTTTACCGATCTCAGAAAGATGGACAGATGGAGTCAACCTCAAGCAATTCAAGATTGAACTGCAGGCAGTGGCAGAATTAGCCTGCAATACTGCATTCTAATCTCTGCGCTATCCCAGCCCCCATATGATGAGGTTTGACTAGTTGATATCAGTATTTTATAATACTTCAGACCAAATGGATAGACAGCCTTAAAACATATTAAAAAATAAAGTGGAGGTTGGGGAAAATCAATATGTACAGAACTCTTGAAATAAGCATTAGCTAAGTCAATCGTCCCTCATCTGTCATGGTATGGGGAATGACCTTGAGGGTGAGGGGAAGAGATGCTGCCTAAAGAATAATCAGATAGAAGGGGAAGGAGCCCACAACTGCTTAATGGGCAAAGAAAGAAATGTAAAAAGGATTTGCCCTAACATCATTGTGCTAAACGTTATGGCAGGAGGCACTTATGAAATTGAAATTTACATAGTTTTCCAAATTTGACTGTTCTGAAGAGAAGGAGTGGAGAAGTTGCAACTTAGTTCTGATATTGGAGCAGGAGTTTGATCCATAATCAGAAGGTTGTCAGAGGATCTGTAAGCACTATTTAACTCTGGAACCCAATCATAGTGTAGTAGGGAGTAAAATACACAGAATTTGCTATCAAGGATTTTTTCTGGGCTCAGTTATCAAATTCCCAGTCTTCTCACATTCTCAATCCCCAGCAAATAGAAGTTTTGATACATGGCTTGGTATCAGAGAATTAGGAAGCCATACATACTAAGAAATTCTGTTTCTGTCAACACACAGAAAATTTCATACATGAAAGATACATACACACATAAGCTTACTTAAATCTTGATCCTCCTTCATCTTTTAAAGTTAATTAAATTAACCTGCTTTTTCTTAGCCTTGACGTTCTCTACCACTAACAACAGAATAAAAGAATTGAAAGAGACCTTAGAAGTCTTCTAGTCCAGCCCCGCACTCAAGTAGGAGACTCCATACCATTTCAACAAATGATTGTCCAATCTCTTCTTAAAATCCTCCAATGTTGGAGTACCCACAACTTCTGGACGCAAATTATTTCACTGATTAATTGTTCTAACTGTCAAGAAATTTTAACTTGCTTCTCTCCTTGGATAGTTTCCATCAATTCTGCCGATTCTTGTCCTGCCTTCAAGTGCTTTGGAGAATAGCTTGACTCCTTTTTCTTCGTGGCAGCCCCTAAGACATTGGAACACTGCTATCATGTCACCCCTTGTCCTTTTTTATTAAAGTAGACATATCCAATTCCTGCAACCATTCAATTCCTGCCTCCAATCTCCTAATCATCTTTATTGCTCTTCTCTGCACACTTTACTTTGCCAGAGCTTCAACCTATATAAGAATCATCCACAAATTATCATTAATATTGGCTTCCATCATTTATTGTAGTTTTGGTCAATGAAGGTTAGTAGATAATGATCAGACTAAGTTATCAGCCTTAGCTGCTTTCATGCCATCTCAGCATTCCCTGTTATACTGAGAACAAAATACCCATCTATTTGGCACATGTTGGCCAGTATGCCACAAGCATAACTAAACCCACATTTTACCCTTAGCATGCTCATGCCAGTCTAGGAAAGCCAGGAACTGTAACCTAAAGACTTCTTCACAAACAACATAATATTGGCAATATGTGTTTAAATTCATTTTTGTTGTAATTTTACTTCCCGGGAGAAATGCTCATGGAATTTGTTTTGGTGTGGAATAACTTGGCCAATCTCAAGTGTTACATGTCTTGACTTACACCTGACAGCACTGGGCTACTGAACAAGATTCCAGTTGCGTGGTCCCCAAGAGCATGATTTTTATTGACATACATGGATGATGTGCTGCAAAGCAAATGGACTACACTACTGAATCAAAGCATTTTTTTCCAGATTGGGAAGACAGCAGATAGGTGAGCAATGAAACACATATTTCTGAGCATGTGTCCTATAAGGACACGACTAAATGGAGTGGGAATGTGCCCAAGCCTATTCCAGCTTCTCACCATTTCAGTGCTTCCAGAGATGGGGTCAGCTTCAGTGGTGGTATTCAGCCACTTCTGGCAGGTTCTGGAGAACTGGTAGTGGAAATGTTGAGTAGTTCAGAGAACCGGCAAATACCACCTCTGACTGTCCCCGCCCCCATCTATTCACTGCCTCCAGAGTCTTAGCTGATCGAGTCTCAGCTAGTCTTCTTTTGTTGCCCTACACAGGAGAATGGAGCTGGAAAACAGGTTAGTGGAGTGGGGAGGGAATGGGGATTTTGCAGTATCCTTCCCTTGCCGTGCCCACCAAACCATGCCCACAGAACCGGTAGTAAAAAAAAATTCAATCCCACCACTGGTCAGCTTGGTTCAGGCTGTTGTCTTCTCTCAAACCTGATTCCATTATTATTTAAAGAGAAAAATCAGGAACAAGTACCATGGATCTGCAGTAGAGCAGGTCAACATGTCAATAAAGAGCAGAAAGAGAAAGAGGGGAGAAGAGAGGAGGGAAGAAATAGCAGCAAATAAATGACCCGACTAGCCTCAGTCAATCTCCCCACATTTAATAAGCTGAGCAACCAGGAGGTCTAGAATATACTTCAAGTGGCAGCATATCACCATGGTGCCATTTGCTGCTGTGCTTCAAGCAAGAAACATTCTGGAGTGGTCCTGCCATGTTGCTTTTATCCAGTCTCTCTCATCCCATGGCTGCCAAATAAGAATCAAAGCCAGTGGTTGCATGTGCCATTGTATCTTTTTACTACTTCTCTTGGGTTGTTATAACCCACTTCATTCATTACGATGACCTTGAACAAAATGAAGCTCATTGTAAGCTCCATAATAATTCTGTAGAGAAAATCTTCTGCCTCTTTACATACAATAGAAAGGAATCTTATTGAGTATGAGCCAGGTCTGATCTTGCTGGGCAGATAAGCAGCTAAATATAAAAATAATCAAGTCTTTAGCATTTCTTTCCAGTGGGCTTGTGGCCAATCCCACTTTACTCACCAACTGTATGCAAGTCCATGTGTACACAGAAGGGACTTGTCAGAGACGTGTCATAAACACAGAATATCCACGCATTATTGCATCAACAATTTGGAGAATGCCTCTTTAATTTCTAAGGAGAGAATAATTGCATCAGCTTTGCAACTGTCAGGTAATGTTTAGCTAATGCTTCAATTACTTCAGATTGGTGCATAACACTTTAAAATACTCAAGCAAAATAAACAATATTCAAGTTTCAGAAAAATGAAATTGCATATTATGTGTATACTTAGTACATACACTCAGTATCCGCATTTGGGTGTTTGTGTGTGTGTGTGTGTGCGTGTGTGTGTGTGTGTGTGATTAGTACATGGACTAATCTGTAGCCTATGCAGCTCTAAAGGGCACTTTACTTTGATAGAGGCTTTGGCACTGCTTGGAAAGTGACACAGCCCAAAATAAAAGCCAGCCTATTGCAGCATCACAGCTTCAGTGGGGTTTCGTACACAGAATGCAGAATGCAGCCGCACGAGCGATTGTGGGTGCACCTCGGTACACCCACGTTACACCTATCCTCCGCGAGCTGCACTGGCTACCGATCGGTCTTCGGATACGCTTCAAAGTGCTAGTCGTAACTTATAAAACCCTTCATGGTATTGGACCTGGGTACTTGAGAGACCGCCTGCTGCCAATTACCTCCCAAAGACCCATCAGATCTCACAAGGTCGGCCTCCTCCGGGTTCCGTCCACCAGCCAATGCCATCTGGCTACTACCCGGGGGAGGGCCTTCTCTGTAGCAGCTCCGGCCCTTTGGAATGAACTCCCCACGGAGATCTGGACCCTCACCTCTCTCCAGGCCTTCCGGAAAGCCGTCAAAACTTGGCTGTGCCGGCAGGCCTGGGGTTGATGAGTTCCCCTCCCCTCTTGACTGGTATGGCTGTGTGATTTTTCGTGTATTTTAATTATGTGTACTGTTGTTTATGTTCCCTTTCCCCCCTGAGTTGTTCGCCGCCCTGAGTCCCTCCTGGAGAAGGGCGGCACACAAATAAACCAAATACAATACAATACATATTTTATATTGAAGGCATGGAAGCAGAGTATCTTGCTTTTCTACTCTGTATTGAAGTACAGAGTTCCTGTACCAAGAACTAGGGTAGCTCTGTAAAGCACAAACATGCTAATTTAACATATATATAGCGATGGCTGGGCTCCAGGTGGGGGAAAAGTAGAAATTCAGAGTGAATCCTGGTAACTGAGATAGATTTTTGTCCACTGAGAAGAGTAACCAGCTATAACCCACCTGGCACCAATTCAGAGCTATAAATGGTCCTGCTCCCAACAGAAATATAGCATTCTGTTTTTCCTGAAGCATTCTCTGAAATAGCTGGATCAATCTGGGGGTGGTAGCATTTCCAGAACTACTATCCTGCCCTGAAGCAGTGAGGCACACACTTCTATTTGAAAAATGGAAAAGACAGCGGTGAACAAAGTGGAAACTGCCACTGGTGCTTGTTTGCATTAAATATTTTGTCAGGAAGAGGACAGGTGGCTGTTCTGTTCTCAATTCAGAATGATCTTTGTGGTCAGACCATCATGGCTTATTTCAGGGTCAGCTCTCCTGTAAGGAACAGAAGGAGGAGAACAAGACTCAGCGTCTATCTAATGAGTAGAATGTTTAGTTTCAAATTACAATGTTGGACAACATGAGTAACATTGATAGGAAGGGAAAGAAAATGCATAATACAGTATGTAGTTCAAATTATTTTTTAGTAGTGGCCTTTGGACTGCAGAATAAATTTCCTCCAGAGATAAGCCTGTCCCAACCCTTGTTAAATTCTTGGTGGCCCTTAAAACCATTTTATTTTGGTGAACTTTTGGTCATAGTTTGATGGTGAACAGCCATCTCATTATAGTGGGTTGTTGCATTTGACATTATTCTGTTCTCTCCTATTATGCCAGGATCTTTCAGATTGCGATGGCTAACAAATATCACCAAACAAAAATAAATACATACTGGTACTTGTTTCAATGAAGGAGGGGCATGAGCAAGCTTTAATACATATTGATTTATATATTCATTTTTTAAAAATCATCTCTATTTTAAAAGATCCTTGGCAGTACACAAATTGGCTGTCTTTAAGAGTCTCAATATTTGGATATAAATTCACATTCAATAAAAACACTTAAGACAATTTCAGACATCTTAAGCATCTTAACACATCTTTTTTCCCCCTAATGCATCACGTTCTTTGGGGGAAATGGAGAAATTGTGGCCATTATCAGAATCCCTAGCCATAATGATCTAGCATAAAATGGATTTGTCTATGGATATTCTCAATCATCCAGGTCATGATTGTCTCAAAGGTGCTTTTTCAAGAGGCAACTGTAATTGTAATTGTAATTGTTTATTTGTATGCCGCCCTTTTCCCTGGGGGGACTCAGGGCGGCTCACAATCCAAGGGGGGGAAAAGACAAACTTTTACATATAAGACAATACGTGATTAAAATGCAACATTCATACCATTCAGGCGGGTTACAATCTTTAGCCCCTGGACTTTTTTGTTTTTCTTTGAAGACATTTTGCTTCTCCTCCAATAAGTTTCTTCAACTCTGACTCTGACATAAAATGGATTTTTATGTGGCTAAGTGGACATATAACCTTCGACACCTGCATCCCACAAACTTTTAGTTCTGCTCCAAAATTATCAACAAATTAATAAGAAAAATAGACTGACATGAACACGGGACAAAGACTGTGCTAAGAAAATATCACATTGAAGTGGCTAGACGATCAAAGGAATGTGCCAAACTGATTATACAAAGTCTTAGGTAAAGGAAACAGCAAATAAGGACTAGTTAGTGTATCAGGAAAAGGAATAGGGCTCAGAGTCTTCTACCGAGGAGGAGAAAAGACAAAAGCTCAATTCACATATAAAACTCTTCTTGTACTGTCTTCTGTATTTTTTTTCTCTTTAGACACAGTTAATGTAAGGTGACCAAACGTCCCAATTTTGGCGGGACAGTCACAATTTATAACAATTTGTCCCGTGTCCTGGGGCGTTTTAAAAAAGTCCCGATTTTCTGGCTTCATGTTGAAAGCCCAGTGGATTTGCTTAAAAAATCCTAATCGGGACAAGACAAAAGACACTCTGTCTAACCTCTCTCTCTCTGTCTCAGTACTTTCATTGAAGATATTAAAACATTAAAGCAAGAAAACGGAACCCCCCCCCACCCTTTTACCTCCTTTTATAAGAAAAAATGACCCAGTACCATAGAGCTGCAGGAAATACATTGGCTAGAGAAGTCGTGAGTGTTCCTTCCTGGATTTCCCAGAGGGGAGGGGCACAGAGGTTGGAGGTTGGCTCATGTGGAAAAAATGGTGGCAAAGTTTCTTTGAAAAATATTTCCCTGACTAATTTCACCATTTTAATTTGCTCAGTTCCTTGTATTAATATCTACATCATTCTGGATTGACTTGGAGTGCCTGCCTGCTGGTAGGTGAGCTGGGGTTTTTTTCTTTTATTTTTTTAATGTATTTTAAAATAATATTTTATTTATTGTGCATAGGATTTTTTAAAATAGTTTTATTTTGTGTGGATTCTTTTTTTAAATTGACTTAGACTATTTTAAAAAAAGATTCTATCCAAAATAGATTGAAATGAAACCATTTTTAAAAATTCTATGGACAATAATTTGAAATATATTGTGCATAGAATTTTTAAAAATAGTTTTACTTCAATTTATTCTGTGTGGATTCTTTTTTTTAAATTGTCTTAGACTATTTAAAAAAAGATTCTATCCAAAATACAAAATACCAGCTGCAGTTATTCACTTAAGAACTGTGGCAAGAAAAGTGGTGTAGTGACCAAAGTTACAATGGCATTGAAAAAAGTGACTGATGACCATTTTTCACACTTAGCGACCATTTTCACACTTAGTGACCATTGCAGCATCCTCATGGTCACTTGATCAAAATTTTGATGTTTGGCAACAGTTACAATTTATATTTGTAAATTGTAGTTATGTTGTAATAAAAAAATATTACAATACTCTTTTTGCATTGTATGAAAATTTTTGTTGCTCTGTATAAAATTTTTAATCACCCCCCCCCCCCCCGGGTCAAAGGTGTCCCTCTTTACCAATCTGAAATCTGGTCACCTTAAGTTAATGGGAAGGGGATAAAAATAATCCCAGCAGTGCCTTATTATTATCAGAACCTATGCCCTATATGCAATCCAGGGAAGCAGACAAGCAGCACAGATGTGCTGTCCTGTTTTCAAGTATTTATCCACCTATTTATTCAATTTATATAGCAGCTCATCTCACATTTATGATTCTGGGCAGCTCATGGCAATTAAAAACAATGTAAACCATTTCTTAACCAAGGCTCAGTTGTTGTATGTTTCAAAAGACTGTTAAGTGATGGTGGTTTTGAAAACAAAGAAAATGTGGGGGTTCTTTTTACATTCAAACCTGGTCTTCATTTTGGTAGGTCCATTCAAAAAGGGCACTCAAGAAGAACTTGATGTATTTTCTCTTCTGAATTGACTTGGTCAATATCCTAAGATCACATAACCCGACCAGTGGTGGGATCCTACTGTTTAAACAACCAGTTCAGTGATATGCGCGTGCACAGTTTTGAGAAAAAAGAACCTTCCGCATTACCGCTGGGGAGGAAAACAGCTGAGGTGCAGCAAACTGCTCTGCCATGCAACTCAGCTGAGAAGACATAGGTGAGTTAAGCGCATGGGTGGGCCCACTTCATTGTTTGAAAGAACCGGTTCACTCCCAGCTGATGGTCAGAACTACTGGTTTGCCCGAACTGGTCCAATCAGGTAGAATCCCATCCCTGAACCTGACTCTATTGGATAGGCAGCTGCAAAGCATCAATTAAATTCAGCTTTACTAATTGAGTGTTATTCAGTTTTTAATATATCGTTGGTAGCCAATATGAGAAGTTTGACCACCATGGAAAGTCAGAATTTTCTCTCCAGAATGAGATCCTTTGAATTGGTTCTGTTTTAGGATCCATGAATGTTACTGAAAGTATCTCTTTCACTGTAAGAAGAAAAGAAAAAACCATATAGTTGAAAAAAATATAATACATTTCCTGTGCTAGGGAAAAATTCAGGGGGGCGGGGGGGGGGGAGAGAATCATGCTTTTGTTCCAAGATTTGATTGAATGAATTAAACCAGCACAAAACGGCTGTTGTAATTTTGGCTTTCTGCCCTAGACATCAGATTTCTTTTAATTTCTTTTCTTTCTTTCTTTCTTTTTTTACAAAAGTAAATTAATTGTAAAGCAGCAAATAACATTAAGGAACGAACACAATACCATTTCCCTCTTATTTTATTACTGGTTTTTAAACACAGAGAACCACACATTATATAAATAATTACATTGAGCCAGCCTAAAAACCAGGAAAGCAACAAGATATTTTCCTCCCTATCGATCCTTTCAGGATGGATGGAGCAAAGGGATATTTCTTTTTCATAAAGATTTAATTCACTTTTCCTCTCCTTTCCTTACCATTTTTTTTTAAAAAAGCTTTTAAATCTAACTGCAGCCCACTTTATCCTGCCTCTTTGTGAAATGCTAAGCCACTGGTAAGGCTTTCCTTTCGTGGTGTAACTTTCCAGAAACTGTATATCTGCATAGCAACTTCACTGCAGGCAGCTTATGCCAAGAGATCAAATATCAAAAAGAACTCAACAGAACTCCAAATCTGAGCTTGTGCTTCAAACTTCTGCCCTTGATTTTTGAGGCGTCTTATGTCTTGGAGATGTTGTTCAACGAAGTGTCAGACGGGCGGTTTTAAAACAGCAGAAGTCCCACCAGCCCTTCTCCGGTTGGGAATGGGAGAGGCTACCCTCGCCTGTGGAAGTCGACCAATGGAAAACAAAGCTTGCCTTTTTCCCACCCTCACCCTTTCCAGACCCCTCGCCCCTCTTGTCTGCCTCTGACTGAAACCTGAGCCTGGATCCTGAGGCAGTGTCCAGATTACAGATTGTTGACTCAGATTGAGCACTGAAATCTGAGTTGATGGGCCAGCCCTGTAGGAGGAGGTGAAAGCCAAATGAGAGATCATATATCGGCTGGGAGTTTGCCTTTTTCAAATCATAAGCTTCCTTCCCTTCCCTTTCTTTTCCTCTCCTTTCCCCTTTCCCGTTTTTCCTTTCCCCTTCCCCTTTCCGCTTTTCCCCCTTCCCAAACTTCACTGCTACTATTCATATGGCATCATAAATCAAGACCACTAACAAACAGGAACACTGTCCCATGGGGAGAGACAAGCGTTTTCTTTATCTTTAATGAGCAAATGACCTTGAGCAGAATCAATGGTCATCTCTTGAGCTGAAAGGATGAAAAATATGAGCAGCGAAGTCTAATCATTTGGAGGATATTTCTCATCAGCCAGGAGAGATTCTTTAGTGAGTGGATGTTATGGTCTGGAGTCTGTGGCTCTCCATTTTACAAGGAATTTGTTAAAAGAAAGCATGACATGGCTCCTTTGCGGCTCTCCTGCCTCGCCACCACCTCCTTTTTTGGCATGTTTCCTTCTTTTTCTTGGCATTTGATTTCATCCATCCTTCAGACGCTTTCATGCCTTGGTAATTTATGTGCAAAATTTTTCCAAACCTCCAAATGTTTTTCCATTCGGCAAACCGTTCTCCTGAAACCTCTACAGAATGTAACTGTAGAGCTTAAAGGTAGTCAAAAACATGAATTTTGAAGGATAATATAAGGATGCTTCTAATGCTTACTAATCCTGAATAAAAATTACTGGTTGGTAGACAAAAGCATTGTTGTCCCTTTCCATAATCCCACATTGTTATATTATAGTGATGGCTAACTTTTTGTTCTGTGCCAAAAATGCGAGTGTGTGCACACAATAGCATGCGTGCATGCCGGCACCCATAATGCAAAGTGCACCCCCACATGTGCATGCATGCACAAACCCCCCAACCCTCCACAAACTCCGCACTGCTTGCCTCCAAGCTGAGCTTAGTATTTCCTCCAGGGAGGCCATATTTGCCCTCCCCAAGCTCAAGGAAAGCCTCCGGAGCCTGGGGAGGGCAAAAACAGCCTCCCCCAGGTCACCAGAGGCCCTCCGGGAGCCCGAAAAGAATAATTTTTGAACTTCCCTGTTTTTCTCCCTTCCAGGCTCCGGAGTCTTTCCTGAAGAGGGGGGAGGGCGAAAACGGCCAAAAATCAGCTGGCTGGCATGCACATGTGTGCTGGAGCTGACAGCTTGCGTGCCGGCAGATATGTCTCCGGTGCCACCTGTGGCACAAGTGCCATAGGTTCACCATCACGGTTATGTTAGGTCACTGTTTTACATTTACCACTGCACAGGTTTTGCTGCTGTTTTTATTTTTAAAACAAGATGGGTTTTGTTTAAGCTTCGTTATACCATATGGTTAAAAAAAGGCAAAGGAATCCTTGGGGCTTTTACTCTGCTAGTCATTGCCAACTATAGGTGGCTCATCTCTGTTTCAAGGCTACTGAGCCAGCACTGTCTGAAGCAGAGGTGGATTCCTACCAGTTCGCACCTATTTGGTAGAACCGGTTCGTCAAATCTACTGAACCGGTTAGAAGAGGTTCCACCAGTGGACCTGGAAAGCAGGCCACACCTACAGAAGAGGTTCCAAACTTTTTTGGAACCCACCACTGGTCCTTGGATATGATTATTCTACACTATCATGCTCATATTTATAAAACTCAGTGCCTCTGTGAAAGGTAAGGATGACTACTGCGTTTGTGGTGCAATCAGAACATTGCGTGTTTTGAAGTTGTTTTAACGCAAACCAAAGATGCCTTTTAAAAAACAAGTTTACAACATATTCTTATGCATGCCAGTGCTGTGTGTGAGGTAATTTAAGGTGGTTCTGACAAATATTGTCCGGTCACATGGGCAGCAAGCCACTCCCATCCGGTCACATGGGTGGCAAGCCACTCCCACAAAGGAGGCCACACCCACAGAGTAGGTTCGAACAATTTTTGAAACCCACCACTGGTCTGAAGATATTTCCATGGTCATGTGGCCAGCATGATGTCATGAAGCACTGTTACCTTCCCACCAAAGTTTTTGGGGGAAGAAGTTATCTATTCGCGTTTGCCTGCTTGCAAATGCTAGGTTGGCAGGAGCTGGAGGTGAGGACTGGAGCTCATCTTGTTGCATGGCGTTCAGGTCTTGAACCTGGGCTGCCGACTTTCCAGTCAACAGCCCAGCATCTTAACTGTTGAGACACTGTGTTTCCCCAAACTATACTCTATGGAGAATTGTTTTATTCCCCTGCGGATAATTTTGCAAAGTGTTGGATATATACTAATTGTGTTTGCTTTGTTAAGTATTGTGATCTGTGAAATAATAGATTGCAGCTGTTCACTTTTAAGTGACTTTACAGAAGGCTATGTATGCAAGATAAAATCACAGGTTTGGGGAACTTTCGCTTACATCTAGGGACAGATGCAAGCAAACGTTTTGGTGGCAAAGGAAGCCCTTAGATTTTGGTGTTAGGAAGTAGAAAGGGTCACAGTATATGGAAGGAAGATACACAGTGGATGGGTTCTGCCTCTTTTGAAAGCTGGCCAGGACTTTCTATTCAATGGTTATTTGAAGGGTTATGTTGTCCCGATTTACCAGAAGGGAGAGAAGCCTAAAGTGGCATTTTCTTACCTCCAGTGCCTGTGAGCACTTTGTTCAGTTCAATGTGGTAGTAAGGGAGTGTTGCATTTAATTACCACCTCTCAGTCCAAGGCCTATGAGAAAATGGACCGCACAAAAACAGTGATATAGTACCTCCTTCTTTCAGCCATTGTTCTGACCTAGGCTTCCTGAGACAGTAAAAATCACACACTTAGTCCCCAAAACTCTTTTTTTTATTTAAACAGCTGTGAATTATGTCCATTCACAGCCCATAATGTTTGTGAGGTGTCCGACAGACGTCTGCCACAGTCTTTCAGGAAAGGCTTAGGAGCCGAGGTGGTGCAGTGGTTAGGGTGCAGTACTGCAGCCCACTTTAGCTGACTGTGATCTGCAGTTCAGCAGTTCAAATCTCACCGGCTCAAGGTCGACTCAGCCTTCCATCCTTCTGAGGTGGGTGAAATGAGGACCTGGACTGTGGGGACAAGTTGCTGACTCAATTTTCTAAAAAATTTGTAAACCGCTTAGAGAGGGCTGAAAGCCCTATGCAGCGGTTTATAAGTTAAATAAATAAATAAATAAATAAATAAATAAATAAATAAGCACCCATTTTTATCTCCCTTGAAATGCTGCCAAAGACCTAATTGCCAATTGGTTTTGCAAGGCCAACCAGAGAACAGAATCAAATGAAGCTTCAGAGTTTAAACCGACCAGAATGGACAAAGTTGCTTCCTGCAAAAGTTCACATCCATTTGCTCCTCCTTTATGTCCCATGGGAGGGGCCAATCATCTCCAAGCCTTACTCCCAAGTCACCTCTTTTGTCTTAACTGTTCTTGCTTTCTGCATGCACTGGGAATAGGCTCCCCCTGTTCAGCCTTGCTGATGTCTCTGGAGGCTCCGGAGGCAGCCCATAATTCCCAGATGGCTCTGGCCTTCTCTCTGCCTCCGACGCAGAGCCCTCGTCAGTGCCTTCCCCAGACTCCAGAACTGGCCCATGTTCCTCCCCAACCTCCTCACTATTTGACTCTGCTGCCAGCTCCGCAGGCCACCAGTGGACCACAACAGTCATTTTGTTTACCCCGCTTATACTAAAGGTTGACCACCCTTGTCAACATCACTATCATCATCATCATCATCATCATCATCATCATCATCATCATCATCATCATGACATAAAAAGGTCATCTAGATATAAAGACTTTCAGGTTGTTCTTTGTGCAGCAATGGTTTGGGGGTGGGTAAAGCACATCTTCAGAAAACGGGTTGGATTGCACCTTAGTAGATGGATGTGCCTATATTTTACCTACACGCAGAAGTCTATATTGGCTCCAGAACAAACAGGACATAAACATTGACTTGGGGAATCAGTCCTTTTGTTTGTGTGAACCGTGTAAAACTGTGTAAAACAATGCCTTAGCGCAATAACAAAAATATTATATTTTCATTGTGAGTAAACCACAAAATATTCTATCATTGCTGTCCTTCAGTGGAGGAGGAGTCATTCCTGGAAATATATGCAAGCATATGTCTTCTCCAACCCATGGTCACTTTTAGAAGTAAGTAGAAATAAGCAAAGTGTGAAGTATGCAGATTAATTTTCTCTAAGTTCACTCATACTTAAAGACAATACACACACACACACAAACACACATACACAAAAACATAATTGTCAGATGTATTGGAATTGCAGCTTCCAAATTTGCAGCGTACATGATGGTTCTAATCCAGACACACAAATGCAGGATATAATCTTGGGGCAAGCTGGCTGACACTTGCATGAAGATTATCTTTAACTAACACTTTCCTACCTATTACTCTGATTATATTTGAATAATTCAGCATCCTCCCGATATTTTGTGAAGCAAATTTACTCATTTTGGGGGCTGAGCGCAGGCTATCAGAAAGACATCAGGTTATGTACTCTTCCTTTTAATTTCATTCTGTGTCTTTTCGACTTATGATCACAACTGAGCCTAAAATTTCTGTTGCTAAGTGAGACAGTTATTGAATTTCCCCCTTTTTTCTTGCCACAGTTGTTAAGCAAAGCTGGCTTCCTTATCAACTTTGCTTGTCAGAAGGTCACAAAAGGTGATGACATGACCTGAGACATTGAGACCATCATAAATACATGCCAAGTGCCAAGCGTATAAATGTTGATCCCATCACCATGAAGGATGTTGCAACAGTCATAACAAGGGTGAAATATAGCAGGTTCTGACAGGTTCTGGAGAACCGGTAGGGGACATTTTGAGTAGTTCGGAGAACCGGTAAATACCACCTCTGGCTGGTCTCAGAGTGGGGTGGGAATGGAGATTTTGCAGTATCCTTCCCCTGCCACGCCTACCAAGCCACACCTACCAAGCCACACCCACAGAACCCGTAGTAAAAAAATTGAATTTCACCACTGAGTCATAAATCTGAAAAACTCCCCACCCCCACACACTTTATGCCATTGTAACTTCAAATGGTCACCAAATGAACTGTTGTAAGTCAAGAACTAGCAATAGCAATAGCACTTAGACTTACATGCCACTTTACAGTGTTTTACAGCCCTCTCTAAGTGGTTTACAGAGTCAGCCTATTGCCCTCAACAATTTGGATCCTGGTTTTACTGACTTTGAAAGGTTTGAAGGCTTTGAGTCAACTTTGAACCATTCAGAATCGAACTCCTGGAGTGAGAAGTGAGATAGCCTGCCCTGCAGTACTGCAGTCCTCATTTTACCAACCTCACAAGGATGGAAGGCTGAGTCAACCTTGAGCCTGGTAAATTTGAACTGCCAAATCGCAGGCAGCTGGGCAGGCAGCAGAAATAGCCTGCAGTACTGCACTCTAACCACTCTGCCACCACAGCTCTACCTATATACTAATAATGAACTTTTCTATTATGTATCCCAAAAGCACCATCCATGCACAGGCATCTTTAAACACAAATGCACACAATTTCAAGAGTGGAATGGGTGGGAAATCATTAAAGTGGACTATTCCAGAGAAGATCACGGCTGCTAATAGATAACATTGGACTGCTGCAACATCTTGCTACAGTGTCTACTTGGCCCTTTAAATCTGAAAAGTGTAAGTACTGCTTTTAGTAGCATTTGTGCAATTCATCACTTCTGTGTCCAAACCATTGCAAAAATTGGCCAAAGAACTCAGAAATTAATCTTGTCAGTCACTCTTTATGGTTATATTTTTTATATCACCTTTTATTTCATCCCACATGGATGACCTCTGACCATCGGTGAAAACATTTCCCATTATTACATTTGTAATATAGAAGGAAATTTGCTCTTTCTAGTATAACATTTCATTTTCCAGGCTGTTACTCATCCTTCCCAATGACTGTGATATTTTCTCTGGAGATAGACGTCATCCATTCTAATAGCAAGTTTTCTCCATAATCAGGACTCTTTGGCTCAATTAATTAATTGCTCGTTACTTTACAAAACAAAACGTATCCACAGATGGGATGAAGTCAGTGAGGAGAGCTGTCTGTGCAGATATCAAACACTGGGGAAGTTAATCACATGGGATAAAGTTCAACCATCCTGCATACCTGGGGATAGAACTGAGGCCCAAACAGCAGCAGCAAGGGAAAGTGCATCTTCAAACATGGTGGCCCTTTGAGAGAGGAAGGGGGTCAGGTTATTTTCCAAGGCACCTGAAGACCAGACAAGGAATAATGGATGGAAACTGGCCAAGGAGAGATTCAACCTAGAAATAAGGAGAAATTTTCTAACAGTGAGAACAATCAACCGATGGAACAGCTTGCTTTCAGAAGTTCTAGGAGCTTCATCAATAGAAGCTTTCAAGAGGAGACAGGACTGCCATTTGTCAGAAATCTCCTGCTTGGGCAGGGATGGGGTGGACTAGGTGACCTACAAGGTTCCTTCCAACTCTGATAATCTGTAAGATTTATTTATTTATTTTGCAAAAAGCAGAGCCCAGCTTCTTTGCTTCTTCCCACTGATTTTCCCCTTACCCTTCTGAATCCCAAAATGCATTGCTTGCGAGGAACAAGGGTAGTTCAAGAAACACAAGTAGCGTTTTTTTAAAGAGTGCAGCAAGCTTTACTCTCACTTTGTTCTCAACAAAATCCTTAACTTGCAAGAATGGCCCAGACTGTTGCAACCTCGGCACTATCACCACCTCCTCGATCCAGCTGGTGGTAAGCACAAACAAGCCTCCACATGCCCCCCCTGGCATACTGGAGGGGGGAGAAGATGAGCTCAGGTGCCTGCCAGATCCAGAGTGAGGGGGGAGGCCTTCGTCGGAGGCTGCTTAGCCAGGCTGCCATTAAAGTGCTCTGCAAATAGCACAGCAACGCAGCCGAGGCTAGCACATTGCCTCAATGGGCTAATTAGTCTCTCAGACCTTCTGCTCTCCTGGAAAGCCCAGCGTTGCTAGACAGCACGGCATGCTGTGCGTCTGGTGTCAAGTGGCCCAGTTCCACATCTGTGGTGTCGGCTTTGGGTTGGCCTGGCGGGCTCTCATTTGGCCCATAAACGGAAGCATCTGTTGGGGTTATGGCTAGCTTGCTGGCATCTTTCAGGAAGGGTGAGGCCCTGCCTGATGCATTTACTAGTCAATCAGTTCTAATCAGGAGGAGTTTGGGAAAGCAGGGGGGAAAAAACAATTCAGTCCATCCAGCAAAGCATCTTAGGAAATATGACACCCTGAAGTTTGGAAGGGGGATGGAAAAAAAACCAAGGATCGTGGAATGGCAGTTCCCAAGGATCTCTTCATCCCATCCCAGTGCAGAATCTCCCATATAATTATCCTTCAATAGAGCAAAATGTGGTGAGAGCACTTAGTATCTTTATGTTTGCAGAGGAAAGGAAGGATTAAGTTATGGTGGGGGTTGGGGAGAACTACTGGGGAAATAGCTGATTGTGTTACAAAGGGATCCCATCACTATGAGGTGCTGGAACTAAGCAACTGGATTCCCCAAGGAAGGCAGTGGCTTATCCCCTAGAGTGCCTGAGACCCCCGCTTAGGGCTAGCTGGAAGGTTGGCAGCTCTCTGGAGCTTTAGACTGATAGAGAGATGCATTGCCTGCCTCCCTCTCTTTCTTAGCTTTGTAAGCTACTTGAGGTCACTGGAAACTCTTGGCAGGCATTAATATAACACAGTATGAAATGGTAAAATACAGTCAGTCCTCAACTTACGACCGTAATTGGGCCCCACATTTCTGTTGCTAAGCGAGACAGTTGTTCAGTGAGTTTTCCCACACTTTAGGACCTTTCTTGCCACAGCTGCTAAGTGTATCACTGCAGTTGTTAAGTTAGTAACACTGGTTAAGCAAATCTGGTTTCCCCATTGGATTTGCTTGTCAGAAGGTCGCAAAAGGGGGAATCACATGACCCATGGGACATAAGTATGAACCAGTTGCCAAGCACCCGGATCCTAGGATGGTGCTGCAGTGCTTGTAAGTGTGAAAAACGTAGTCATAAATCACCTTTCTCAGTGGTGTAACTTTGAATGGTCACGAAACAAATGGTCGTAGGTTGAGGACCACCTGTACAGGAGAGATGGGGGGGGAGAGAGAAAGAACAGTAATGTCCCAAAAAACCCCATCAGAATCTGACAAACCAATCACAGCACAAGGGATCTGCCACTCATTCTAGCCCAAGGCCTGTGGAAGAATTGGGGTTTTTTTTTGTTGTTGTTTAAGTGGAGGTCAGGCTCCAAATGATCTCTGGAAGATATTGTGCTACAAGAGAGAAGGCCTGCTGCTTGGGTCCTATTGGGTGATCTGGTTTGATCAATGATGTTTCAAGGTGGGATTTATCTCAAAGGTCATTTGAAGATGAGAAAGGAATGGGAAGAGTTGATGGTGGGGGGGAGAAGTTACATTCATTGTCCCCTGCCATTGTCAACCTTGAAGGACAATTTGCCAATGGATTTTTAAAAGACAGTGACCTCATGTTTGCATGTTGTCTCCTTTATGGGTGAAATTACCTTTGGAACAAACTCAAAGAACACTGGAGCCAATGCAAGATTGTTTTGCTAAACCATTCTCATTACTGCTAGTGCCATTGATTTAAAAACCATCACTACGTGGTTCAAATTCCAATTCTTGTCTCCATCTCGGCAGACTTCCCATTCCACCCATGATACCACCTGTGCACCATCAAGGTCTCTGACCTTCTCCCTTGCCAAACAGCCTCACAAAAGGAGAGAGGACCACGTCATAACCTCACGGTGGATTTAGAGTATTCACTCAACCATCAAGGTGGCAATAGAACCTCATTACTAGTCTCTCAGCATAAACATGGGCTTGTTTCATGGATACTGCTTACTGAAAGCATATGGTAGCCATCTATTTTCATGTTGCAGGTCGACAAAATTGCCATGAGGGCGATCATGCCACTTATGTCTCAATTGGTGGAGGAGAGATGTTCTGGAATAAAGACTAATTAATAAAGTTCTGGTCCTTAGAATATGTAATCAAGGAAGACTTCACCTGGTATGTGTTTCCTGGGGAGGCACAGAACCATTTTGAAATATATGCCAACATTACAATGCCAGGGGTAATGATAACACCTATTGCAGTGTTTCTCAACCTTGGCAACATTAGCACGGGTGGACAGGAGACAGGAATTCTTGGAGTTCAAACAAAGATGCTTTTTCAGGAGGCAACTGGACTTTCTTGTTTTTTTCTTTGAAGATATTTCACTTCTCATCCAAGCAGCTTGACAGGATAGTGGGGAATGGAAGGATTTATATTCCTTGCAGACAGCTGGTCATTTGCATCCTTTTAGAGGGTCCTTGAAGCACTTGGAGGTTTATATGTGTCCTCAGGGTCACCTGAGTATTGCTCCTGGTTCCTGTAGTCTGCATTTTTTCCTACTCCCACACCATTCAAAGGGTGTTCATCCCAAATTGTATAGCTAAAAAGTCTGTAGAGATTCTCAGGCATCCAGGTCATGGTTGTCCCAAAGGTGCTTTTTCTGGAGGCAACTGGACTTTCTTGTTGTTTGAGGACATTTCGCTTTTCATCCAAGAAGGGTGTTTTTTTTTCAGACTACAGGAACGTGGACCACTACTCAGCTGATCCCCTGAGGACACAGATAAACCTCCAAGGGCTTCAATGACCCTCTAAAAGGATGCAGATTGTCTGCAAGGAATATAAACCCTTCCATTCCCCCGCTATCCTGTCAGATCTGAAGTCTCTTGGATGAGAAGCAAAACATCTTCAAAGAAAAACCAGAAAGCCCATTTGCCTCCTGAAAAAGCACCTTTGGGACAACCATGACCTGGATGACTGAGAATCTCTACAGACTTCTGGGAGTTGAAGTTCACACATCTTAAAGTTGCCAAAGTTGACCTATTCACTGACCTATTGGGATTTGTCCTCCTGGAGTATGCCTGGTGATCTCTCTCTTTTAAAAGCCTCCTTTGAAAATCCAGAGCAGTGAGTAAAAATAGACAGAATCAGAATTGTAACTGGACTTCAATGGCCACAATCCTCTTTTCTCGGTCTTGAGTAGTGCAGTACAGCGTCTCCCTTCCCCCAACAATGTACGTAGAACAGCGGCGGCGGTATTTGGCTCTAGGGCTCCATCTAGTGGTGCTGCTGAGGTCCGCTCCTAAAATCAAAAGAAAAATCGCGATGTTCGCTGCTTTTGGGAAATCTACATGGACAAAGTGTTAACAGTTAACAGCCAACGATTGCGGTAAACTATATTTAACACTGAATGAAGCGAGTGCTCCCTTCCGCTTTTTTTTCCAATCCTGGAATATTCTTAAACGCTTCGCTGTTTGACTGATGGGAAGAGACAATAAAGGTTCTGCTCTCCACCACAAGGGGGCAGGCGTGCGATGACGAGATGGGTCTTTTGAGACGAATTCTACCGGCCACCGATAATCCTCCACGATTCCACCCTTGAATAGAATTCCATTATCCTCATTATTATGTATTATTTTTATCCTCTTCACCACATGCAATTTACCTTATGCTGCTATTACTGTACTATTGTTTCCTTTGTTCACTCTGTGAAACTATGGGTTAAAGTTGATAACTTGTGTTTTTCCCCTGAACGATTCTGCTATAGAGCCTTTTTTTAAAAAAAAATTATAGGCAGATGAAATCCCTCAGCTTATTACAAAGCGTTAGTCTTCTCTTTCAGAAAAAGTTACCTTTTATTGAAAGAAGAATCAAGGTTTTTTTAGGTTGCTGAGACCTTTAGAGCAGTGTTTCTCAACCTTGGCCACTTGAAGATGTCTGGACTTAAACTCCCAGAATTCCCCAGCCAGCATTCGCTGGCTGGGGAATTCTGGGAGTTGAAGTCCAGACATCTTCAAGTAGCCAAGGTTGAGAAACACTGCTTTAGAGTGATATATCATCATTCTAGCAGTCTCCAAGTTCATAGCATTGTAATATATATTGGCCCTGTAAGTAGACCTTCGTTATTTCTATTGTCTTGTATAGGGAGGTAGCTTTGTTGATGGATAATTGTTGTGGGTATTAATTAGAGGCACAGGAGCCCTTCTGTTAAAAAACAGAAGTTGCTAAACAGAAACACCAATTGACATATTTGCCAATGTTTGCAGACCTTGTATTCAGATACAAGTAACAAAAAATAATATCTACAGGACAGAATGTTCTACAAGGTCTGTTTGGCTAGGCAAGATTTTTCTGTGTTAACTGAGGGAATAATTTCTTAGCAAATTCTTAGATATGCATATCTGTAGCTTGCCAAGGCAAGTCTCTGGAAGAGAATCTAATGCTGGGAAAGGTGGAAGGAAAGAGATGAAGAGGATGAGAGGAGCAGCAAGGTGGATGGAATCAATTACAGTGGGTGCAAATGTTGGAAGAACCAAAGAGCCAGTTAGCAATAGACTATGGAGAAACATCTATCTATCTGATTGCTAAGAGTCTACATTGACTTGATAGCACAACTGATCAATCAATGTGTCTAGGATAGTTTACTTTCCATTGGTAATAATAAAGTCCTCCATACAATTAAGTAATGATCCTTTTAGTCTTTTGTGATCAGCCATGGATGTTTTATATTTATTCATGACTTTTTTCTAATCAAGATTAAACTGAATCAGCCTCTTGATACAGCTGGAGGGAGCAGCATAGTAAAGAAGACAAACAAGTCAATTTCATTGTATTTATTTTGTACAATGACAATAAAGACCATACTAAGTCATGCTCAGACTACATCTCACAGATGTCATGAGTACCAATTGTAAGAAAGAGACACTATGGGAAGAGTTTGAAGACATTTCCCCTACATTTAAAGAAAAAGGAAAAACGTGAAAATTATATACAGTGGAGCAAGACTGACTATAAAGATGCAACAACTGCATAAATTATACTTTATTTTACTGACAAAAACATGTTTAATGGCCTGGCCTGCCCAAATAGTTTAGAAAATGTGTGAAAAAGGCTGCTTTCAGGCCAAGATGGTTGGATTTCTATTCTTAGGGGTGTGTTTGATGATGTACATCTGATTCATCTAATCTTCTTTGACAATTTTGATGGAAAGAAAAAAATGCAAATGAAACAATGGAAGGAGCATGAAATCTGAGCTCTCCTAAGATTTCTGCAAATCGGGCAGAAGGAACGTACAACCAAAACCACTGAAAATATTTGATACCAGCTAGGATGGGAATCATCTGAAATGGAATCTTCTCCAAAAAGGCTCATGGAAGCCCAGAAGAATATCCAACATGTGCGTGCATTCCCTCCTCTTGCTGCCCAATCTTTAAGACAAGTATCTCTCTTTTTCAGTGGGAGAACTTAATCTGTCGCCTCTAGGTTTAGAAGTGCTCCTACTTTGGAGCAGTTTTCAGAATTTTAAAATGTTGTTGTTAGTTGTAAAGTCATGTCCGACTCATCACGACCCCATGGACAACGTTCCTCCAGGCCTTCCTGTCCTCTACCATCCTCTGGAGTCCATTCAACTCACGCCTACTCCTTCGGTGACTCCATGCAGCCACCTCATTCTCTGTCGTCCCCTTCTTCTTTTGCCCTCAATCTTTTCCAGCATTAGGCTCTTCTCCAGGGAGTCCTTTAAAAAATTTAAATTTTAAAATAGCCTTCTGTTTTCCCCCAGTTTCAATAAGGTTTTTATTTAGGTTTAGGTTGTATTTGGTTTGTATGCTGCCCTATTCCCGGAAGACTCAGGGCAGCTAACAATCAGAAAGGGAAGGGGTACAAAAATAAAAATAAAAGACAACAATTTAAAATACAACAACAGTCATAACTTTGGATGGGGCTGGAAAATTCAACAGCCCCAGGCCTGCCGGAACAGCCAGGTCTTAGTTGCTTTGCGGAAGGCTGGAAGGGTGGTAAGGGTCCAGATCTCAACGGGGAGATCGTTCCAGAGGGCCGGAGCAGCCACAGAGAAGGACCTCCCCCGGGGAGTTGCCAGCCGACCTTGGCCGGCGGATGGAATTCGGAGGAGGCCTAGTCTGTGGGATCTAATAGGTCTTTGGGAGGTGATTGGCAGGAAGCGGTCCCTCAAGTAGCCAGGTCCGATACCATTTAGGGCTTTAAAAGTAACGACTAGCACCTTGAAGCGTGTCCGGAGACCAATGGGCAGCCAGTGCAGCTCGCGGAGGATAGGTGTAACATGGGTGTACCCAGGTGCACCCACAATCGCTTGGGCGGCTCTACTGTTTGTTTCTTTTCACACCCTATTTTTGCTTTATGTCCTGTACAGAACTGGGTCTACAGAGGAAGATTCCACTGTATCAAACTGGGTTGTTACTCTTCAGAGATATGTCCAATTGTTATAGTCAGATTGTTCGCGTGTCCCCTGTATTGCATTTAATTACAATTCCCATCATGTTGCCTTTGAGTGCTGGGAATTATAATCAACTATATCTCAAGGGCTGTAATTTAGGGAAAACAATTTTCAGCCATTGTCTGATTTGCCTCTCTAAAGGTCTTTGGGGATTCCTGTGTTATACCTGTGGAAGAAAAATCTCACCCAAGAGAAAACAATAAATGGGGAGGTTATTGGTTACAATCGGGTTCACTGTATAACGAACACACCTGTGAGGATTCATGAACATATTTCAGTGACAGAAATGTTCCCAAAAGGGAAATAGATAGTTAGATGATTGATAGACAGACAGACAGACAGACACACCAGGCTGATTCTAGGATGAAGGCCAAGGTATATTTGTAAGAGCAGTGATTAGCATAGAGGCAGTGAAAAAATAACCGTCAGATGAAAGGAACAAGAGACACTGAACACCAAAATAGTCATGGCAAGAAAGCTCAGAATGGGAGGCAGAAAAAGAATGAAAGGAATCAGTAATGAGAGAGAAAAAATCATTAAGAGTGAGTGACTGTCTTTTATTCAGCAGTAGCCTCTAAATTTAGAGTCTGTGCACCGAATCAAATATTTGGATTTAAAGGCACAGATTGCTGGAAATCAAAAGTTCAGATTTGTAGGTCTCCACATGCCTTCCCAAATGTTCCCCTTGCTATCTCCATTCCCTCAAGGCCTCATGCTGCCTGCCATTTCAATGAAAACAAAAACTTTAAAGCCTCAGCATTAAAAAGCAACAACAACAACAAAAGTAATAGCAGCACCAAGCTACAAAATGGATCTGTCCTACTTATATGAACAACATCGGAAAGTTGCATCTCTCCCTTGGCAATCAGTGTTAGGCTTTCAAACTGCAGAAGACAGAAGGATAAAGAGTGGAAGCTTAATGCTATGCTAAGCCCATGACAGTCAATCCAGATGCAAGGGAAGTTCGGATTAAATGGAGCCTCCTGTTTCAGAGTCCTCACAGGATGCTGGAAGGGATAGGCCAGGGATCTCCCCACCACCAACATTTCAGTTCTCAAATAAGCCATTGTGCTTCTGGCAATCCATCAGAAGATGCCCATCATCCTTGAAGCCCCCTTAAGTGACTGATGAGTAACAAGCGGGTCCTATTTTCTGAACTCTTGTGATGGTTATTAAGTAGAGTAGGCAGAAGCACCTTGGAGGTTGTTATTATTATTACTTGTAAACTAACTGTCTCTACAAGACATTTTGCTGTCTCAGGCAGAAGCACAGAGCACACCCATGCTGAGTAAGAGTACCTAAAATATCCAGAAAAAGTTGTGATTTTGAGTAGAGAAATCCACAGTTGTGTGTGTGTGTGTGTGTGTGTGTGTGTGTGTGTGTGTATATATATATACATATACATATACATATGCATATGCATATGCATATACATATACATATACATATACATATACATATACATATACATATACATATACATATACATATACATATACATATACATATACATATACATATACATATACATATACATATACATATACATATACATATACATATACATATACATATACATATATATATATATATATATATATATATATATATATATATATATATATATAAAATTTGTGCTGATAAATAAATAAAGGGAGACTAGTATAGATCTATTTCAAGCTATTTAGCTCTCATCAGCTAGCCATACCCTTACTGGGATTTGAACCTGGGCTATATTACATACTAGGCAGACTTCTTAGCCATTAGGCCACAGGCTCTTATCCGTTATCAGCGAAAATCTAAAAATCTTATATATATATATATATGTGTGTGTGTGTGTGTGTGTGTGTGTGTGTGTGTGTGTGTGTGTGTGTGTGTGTGTATATATATATATATATATATATATATATATATATATATATATATATATATATATATATATATATATATATATATATATATATATATATATATATATATATATATATATATATATATATAGTGTTACAACCCCTGGTAAGCCCCAATTATGGGAGGAAGCTAACTGCTTCCATCATCTGTCAATCGGCTCGTCACAAGAGTCCATCACGACAGAAACCCAATATTTTTACTGTTGCCTTTGTTATATATGTGTTTTTTATTTGTGCTGATAAATAAATAAAGGGAGACTAGTATAGATCTATTTCAAGCTATTTGGCTCTCATCAGCTAGCCACACCCTTACTGGGATTCGAACCTGTGTTGTATTGCATCTTAGGCAAACGTCTTAGCCATTATGCCACAGGTCTCCTCCTTATCTATATTAGTCTCCCTTTATTTATTTATCAGCACAAATAAAAAAACACACATATATATAGTCACAACCCCTGGTATGCCCAAATATGGGAGGAAGGTCACACTTCCACTCTCTGTCTTCGGCTCATCACAAGAGACCATCCAGACAGAAACCCAATATTTTTTTTTTACTGTTGCCTTTTTGTTACATTTGTTATATTTATGCTGATAAATAAATAAAGGGAGACTAGTATAGATCTATTTCACCCTGGCTGGCTGATAAGGAGTCGAGCTCTGTAGCTCAATGGTTAACACATCTGCCTGAGAGGCAATAGAGCACAGGTTCGATTCCCAGCATGGGTATGGCTAGCTGATGAGAGCTAAATAGCTCGAAATAGATCTATACTAGTCTCCCTTTATTTATTTATCAGCATAAATATAACATACACACACACACACACACACACACACACACACATATATATATATATATATGCAAATTTGTTGCCATTTTATGGCACTTAAAAACTCCAGTCTGAGAAAGCACCTGTTTTTATTTTTTATTGTAATATACCATATTTTTCAGAGTATAAGACACACTTTTCCCCCTCAAAAAAGAGGCTGAAAATCTGGGCGAGTCTTATACACTGAATGCAGCATTTTTTTGCTTCCCAAAACTCTGCTCCCTTCACCAAAATGGCCGTGCATATCTTTTAGAAGGTTTTCAGGGGGCTGGGGAGGGCATAAATGAGTGAAAAACAGCCAGGTTTTTTGCCCCCCAGCCCCCAGGAGCACTCTATAAGCTTTCTAAAGGCTATCCACACCCTTTCTTTGACAAAAAAAAACATTTTTGGGAGGTTTGCAGAGTGCAAAAACTTTAAAAAAAATTTCCTCTTCAAAACCTTGCTGCATCTTATACTCTGAAAAATATGGTAATATTTCCAATTATCGGTTTGCTTCATTGTCACAATGTAAGCCTGCTATGTATTTCTGCATTCAAAGGAGTATATATGTAGTCCTTGACTAACAACAGTTCACTGAAAAAAATGACTTACGGCTCTTTTTCACTTTTCACTTACAACCGTTATAGCATCCCCAGTGGGATGAAAATTCAGATGCTTGGCAATTGACTCATATTTATGACTGTTGCAGTGTCCCAGGGTCTTGTGATCACCCTTTGTGACCTCCTGACAGGCAAAGTCAATGGAGGAAGCCAGATCCACTTAACCACCTTGCTACTAACGCAACAACTGCAGTGATTCCCTTAACAACTATGTCAAGAAAGGTCATGAAAGGTCATGCCAAACTCACTTAACAAATGTCTCACTTAGCAACAGACATGTTGGACTCAATTGTGGTCATAAGTCAAGGACTACCTGTCCTATTTTAAAATGCAAAATGAGGAACATCTGTGCAGATATTTGTGAGATAAGAACTATTGTGATTGCATGATATTTGGGCATAAAATAAGATGTGAAAGCCTAACACTACTCAGGTGACCCTGAGGACACATATAAACCTCCAAGTCCAAGTGGCAGCTAGCGATCCCCAGGGGGAGAGCCTTCTCTGTGGGAGTGCCTTCCCTCTGGAATGAGCTGCCCCCGGAGCTTCGCATAATCCCCGACCTCCGGTCCTTCTGACGTGCCCTAAAAAGTTGGCTTTTCCAGCAAGCCGGCCTGGCCTGAATAGAATAAAATATAGGATTAATGTGGTTGTTAATTTTAATTTAATTTTAAATTTTTATTGTAAATATCAATTGGGTTTTTTTGGGGGGGGATACTTCATTTAATGTCCCTTTTAATTTTTGTAATATGTGTTTTCTTTCCTTGAGGGAAGGGCGGCATATGAATCCAATAAACCTAAACCTAATTTGGCATTATAGCCTACCAAATCCTGGGGTACCATTTTTATTCAGAAACATGAGATGGGGTTCCATTGACTATACAGTTTCCTTGTTCCAAAGGATTCCCCTTAAAGCTATTGGAGGTTGAGGGAGACGGAAAGGATAGTAAATCTCAACAGCTTTAGAATAGTGTAATGACTATGAAAATGTTTACATTCTCCCCAGCAACCTCCTTCAGGCCTTTGTGCTCTCCCTGCGCACTTATATTTTCAAGCTCGCTGGTGGAGTGAACCATGTTCCTGAAAGCGAAGGGTGGAGGAGCAATTATTCCCTTGGGTGACAGTAAAACCATCATAACTCTCTTGTGGCTCATAAATGTATCAGAGAGTACTCCACAGAGGAAGAATCCGTGAGATAGATCACAGGTCTCATAATAAAAAAAGGCAAGCCATTTGGACCGTAAGCTAAGGAAATCATTAATAATTTTTACGCCAAGTGCCATGCCGCATTCTGCAAATTGGTAAAAAAAAGAAAAACTCCTACGAAGAAATCCAATTCCAGAAAGTGTAATTCATCTTAAACCTTCATCCAGGAATCGCTATTTCACCCTTTCACCCAATACCCAATAATTCTCACTTTATAAAACAGCTCCAATAATTCCTTTCTAATAAGGGGTTGGGATGGGGGGGAGGGACAACATTTCACAAATAAAACATGGAAACCCTGTGCTACTTTTTTATAATGTATGTGGAAGAAAGAAAAAGGATTGTTCAGTTTTAGTCCCTTCCAGTCCTCCCTCTTTCTCTCTCTCATGTACACAAATGTGCATTCAGTTGTGTTTGCCTCATCACTGGATTGCAGATAAACCTCTGTCTCAACTCTAACAAGCCCGTGTTGGCTGAAATATAGTGTTTTAACCATGCTGAATCATCTCCTCCTTCATCCCCTAGATTGGCTGGAGGCTATTGGGATATTATCTATGAAGAAGAAAAGTTTTTGCTTTCCTCAAGAAGAAGGTAATCTGTGAATAGAACTGAGATTGAGGCATAACCGGGGGTGGTGGTGGTGGGAAGATTCTACATGGAAAAGTAGGGATTAGGCTCCACTCGGCTGCTAGTTTAGAGGCAGATGAGTTTGTAACTTCTAAAAACGGCTGCTGCTTTCCTCAGAATTGCTTGGCTATTCACCAGAGATCCTGGGAAACTGCTGTCTGAGAAGGTTGGTTACAATGTCCTTTGGCCAGGGGTGAAATCTTCCTGGTTCGGCCCAGTTCGATCGAATTGGTAAGGACGACTGTCCAAGGTTCTGCGAACGGATAGTTTAAAAAAAGCTTCAGAGGATCGTGCAGCTCAGCTGTGAGCCACGCAATCATCGGAAGATTTTTTCCCCACCTTTTAAAGCATTTTTTTTCCTGCCAGTTTGGGTGAGTAGGCAGGAAAAAAATGATTTAAAAAGAAAAAAAAAGGAGCTTCCGACGATTGCGCAGATCAGCTGTGAGCTGTGCGATTGTCAAAAACTCCCTTTTTTCACCTTTTAAAGCATTTTCCCCTGTCTATTGGCCCGAATCAGCAGGAAAAAATGCTTTAAAAGGGGGAGGGGAAGGTTGGTCACGGCCACCCAGACACATGACACCCCCCCACACACACACACCAAGCCATACCCAGACAACCAGTGGGGAAAACATTTAGATTTCATCACTGCCTTTGGCTGTAGGCAACAAGAACCTGGGTGGCAGTTATGGAGTAGTAGTTATACACATCTCGATGGGACCAAGTTTTGAAGGGCTGTTTAACAGCAACTCACCCCCTATAGATTATTTCCATCTGTACATTTCTGAAGTATATTTCTGAAATTGCATCCAAAAGAAATTTTAAGTAAGGGAAGAGTTAAACACTTCATGTGCCACAAAATGATTGATATGGCACAAGATCAATGAACCAGAAATCTACAGGGCAAAGATTTTGTGCAGTCAAGAATTTATGTATACTTTATTTTAGCAAAATTCCTACTGAATCACAAACTGGATCTCCAAATATTGGATCGTATTTCAACAAAGCATTCAAACTCTTGTCATAGGCCAATGTCACCAAGACATGAGAACTAGTACCCTCTCTTCCTCCTTTTTACATAGGTACCCATAGACAGTGAGTTGAGCACAATCCACAGTTCAGCAAACGATTCTACTGAATCAGGACCAACACAGGACTGGTCACAGTTACATTTGCATTGATAAGATCCAGGATCTCCTAATGAATTTGACATGGGGCTGCTTTTGAAATAGTTTTGGAATCCCAGCTCTGAAAGGCTGATGTGGGTCTATTATTTGGAACATATGGTTTCATTTTATTTATATGCCACCCTATTCCCTGCGGGACTCAGGGCGGTGCACAAACCCAAGGGGGAAAGGGAAACACAAAAACTACAAATACAGGCATTTAAAAAACGACCAACAGCCATACAGATCGAGAGGGGAAGGGAACTCATCAACCCCAGGCCTGCCGGCACAGCCAGGTTTTAACGGCTTTTCGGAAGGCCTGGAGAGAGGTGAGGGTCCGGATCTCTGCGGGGAGTTCGTTCCAAAGGGCCGGAGCTGCCACAGAGAAGGCCCTCCCCCGGGTAGTAGCCAGATGACATTGGCTGGTAGACGGAACCTGGAGGAGGCCAGCCCTGTGTGATCTAATGGGTCTTTGGGAGGTAATTGGCAGCAAGCGGTCTCTCAAGTACCCAGGTCCAATACCATGACATATTCACTCTCCACTCTGTACAGGCTCCTGCTTGGTTTCTGAGGCCAGTTCAAAATATTTTTATTTTGAGGGGAGAGTTACCTACTTCTGAATTACCCTGCCATTTGATATTTGAACAAGTCTGTTTTTGATAATCTACGTCCACCTCAAATTCAGTGGTGAGAACAGAAAGTACAGACTTCTTGGTTAAATCCCCTGAGAATGGCCAAAGTCTTCCACAGAAATTTGATTGGTCATTCTCCTGTTTTCTATTAGAAAACAATGAAATATATTTTTATATGTTCATGGTCCTTCAGAGTCATTTCAATTGTGGGTATATTTTTTAACTCTGTCCAGGCGCTGTTATTTTATTCCTTTCTTCCTGCTGCTGCTGCTGCTGCAAAACCGGTATAGTCTTTAAAGCTGTGGACTGAATGTATTGTTTTTAATACTGACTTTGCATTTCCTGATTACTGTACCATGGTGTTTCCTCCACCCCAAGAATCTCAATTGATTGTTCCTGTTCATACTATCCCAGTTTAGCCTCACGGTGAAGATGTTAAGATGTTAGCTAAAGAATTAGTATTTGGCCAAAATTGCCCAGCAGCTGAATTGGGATTTCAACTAGATGGCTCAGTGGCTAAGACACCAAGCTTGTCGATCAGAAAGGTTGGTTGTTTGGCAGTTCGAATCTCTAGTACAGGTCTCCTGTGTGAGCAGGTGGTTGGATTAGATGACCTCCAAGTCCCCTCCAACTGTTACTGTTTATATTTAAATCCTGGTTTGATGTTATCCATCATATCATAGTAGTTCTCTTGATTTTTCATAATTATTGAATCAGGGGATTATTTTGGCTGGACCACAGCTCATAAATAAAACGAAACAAACTTTCACTGAACAAACTGAGGCTCCGTTGTTAAAACATGCTGTCTGGAATAACATTTACTGTACCTTATGGGCTCTGTAGAATGGCTGGAATGCTAGACTGCAGTGTTTTATAATATGGATGTTCAATGTTAAACTTTTGGCAGTACACCCACAATGCAAAAACTAATTTGCATCGTACAATATTCATTAGTGCCACCAGTTGTACAGGGCCTTCACTGCCCTTATTGATATGCAGAGCAGCAAAATCAAATGATCAGGAAGCTGCAGGAATTAATCGCTGCATTTCTGTTGGACTTGTTTTATTTCTTACCCTGGGGAGTTAATCTGTTAACTGGGGCGCTCATTTGGAAATATAATTAGGAATACATAAATCTGCCTATCTACCCTATGAAGAATGCACTTTTGATCCAGTATACATTTAATGCAATTGTTACCAAATATTTAGAACAGATCCAGATTTTTAAACTAATTGGTTATAACGGTTTGCATGCACGGTGGTGTTCATCCAGAAATGGAAGAGCAGACTTTGAGTTTCTGTATGACTCAATGGTGTATTTCTCTATTGGGGGCTGGTTTTTTTTTTTAATTCTGGCATTCTTTAGAAGGCAACATTCGGACAAACTCATTGGGCACCTCCAGGCTTCACAAAGCCTAAAGGGACTACCCTCATGGTGGATGATCATTGCATCTAGGGTCCTGCCAACACACGAAGACCCATGCCTATATCTTTGCGGGGAGATGTATTTGGAAGGCTATCCAGCCGTAGTGTATTTTGTTTTATTCTGGGATGTAAAGATCTGTTTTCTGTTCAATATAAAGACAGTGGTTGTAGTGCAATGTAGTGTAATGTAGCTGCCCAAATGACCTAGTGTATTAACGGACATGGCTTATTGCCTGACAGCAGGAATGGAATCTTCTTTGCTGTGGCCCCATATGTATGAAATATCTCTACTGGCTGCCTTATTATCTTTTATGCAAGCTCTTAGGACTTTGCTATGTCTGTCTGCCTCTTAACATTGTGTTGGGGAATTTGGAAAGTCATGTTGTCCAAATTAACTGCTGCTCAAAATTATGCATGTGTCTGCTTGCATGTTGCATGTTGAGAAGGATTGAAATTCTGCTGCTCTAAATCACTTGTGTTTGTTTGCCTTCCACCCGGTCCTTGGCTGTAATAAACCCTCCCTTCTGGCTGGAGGCTGGAGGATGATCAGTATTCATGTCTACCTACACAAACATAGTTTCCCTCTGTAACTTGCGAGGGAGGGAAGGAGGGAGGGAGGGAGGGAGGGAGGGAGGGAGGAAGGAAGGAAGGAAGGAAGGAAGGAAGGAAGGAAGGAGGCAAAAACATTAAGAGAGGGGAGGGGATAAATTTGCATAATATTCACAATTGGAATCTTCAAAGCTCAGCCCAAAACCCTACTATGGTAAATTGGAAATTGTAAGTGGCTCTCTTAGCAGGAAATGTAAATAATGTGCTAACCAGAACAAGCTGGGGAATGCAAACACAAGTCATCATCCTTTGGTAACCAAGCCAACTTGTGAACTGAAAACAGATGATACTTCAGTTTGGTTTCCTAAATCCCTCTCCCAATCCGGTCTTGGGATTTTGGGAAGAATGTCTCGGAAGGTCCTTTTCCGTACACGTCATAGACATCATTTCTTACCAAGAGAGATGGGGAACAGACATGTCATCAGTGTCCGGGGGCCCTTGTGTCCTGCGAAGAGATGGTTTCCTTGTAGCCCAATACCACTGCACCCGCACCCTTTCTATCAGAATTTTTTCTCTGCTCCCTCCCTCCCTGCAGCTGTGGGGATTTGTGGCTCTGTAGCTTTTTTGTATATTAGAGAAAATTGGGCTTTTTGAAGATGAAATGTTCAGTCTTTTGTAGGATGGGATTTAAACCGAACATTTAATTAATGGAGCCAGAGATGCATTTAATGAAAGTGGAAGATCACCCATGGCTCAAATAGCCTTTGGATGAGCTTCGCCACCTGTGCTTGGTTCCAGAGCCATTCATCCCTTGTCCTATTTATAGCAGGTTTTGATGACTTTGGCTATAAAGTGGAAAAATTGTAATGCAAGCTATGAATCCCCACTGGGTAGAAAAAAGAATCAGGAAACCTGTTTCACTCAAAGATGTAAAAAAATTCCTAATTTGCATCAAGGAGGATTGTTTTTGTCACTCAAGTTCAACGCTCCCATATAGAGTCTATCGTTCAACTTTCTTTTCCTTTTGCACGATACACTGCATTAAACATACTCATAGTTTATAGCAAGATGAGATTAGCTTCATTTAAATCTGCAGGTATGAATGTAATAAAATACTGAATGCCTATTTAGCTGGGATTCAAAAGAAATTGCTTTTGGGGTTTCTGTGTCAGCAGAGGACACACACTCAACAGGTTCACATCCTGTTGCAAAGCTCCTTGAAGACATTCGATGGTGCCTGCCAGCATTCCCAACCCCACCCCAATAATGGGCTGCCATTTAGCCACACAGATGCACTAGCTTCTGATTCAAGAACTATGGCTTTACAAACATGGAAACTGGCATTCGGTTAGGTGCCTTTGCTGAAGTTGGTTTGTTCACAAGGGGGCTCCATAAGTTAAACAATTTAAAGTAGGATGGACATACCTGTGCAACTTTCCTGGCAACAGCCCAGAAATGACTTGTCATTGCTCCTTTCTAGGATGGTTTTCAAAAGATTTAATGCTAGTTGATGGACTCCCATCCAAGCATTAATCTGACCCAAAGTAATAGCAATGGCAATAGCCCTTAGACTTATAAACTGCTTCACAGTGCTTTACAGCCATCTCTAAGTGGTTTACAGAGTCAGCCTATTGCCCCCAACAATCAGGGTCCTCATTTTACCCACCTGGGAAGGATGGGAAGCTGAATCAACCTTGAGTCTGGTGAGATTTGAACTGCCAAATTCCAGTCAGACGGCAGTCATCAGAAATAGCCTGCAGTACTGCACTCTAACCACTGCGCCACCATGGCTCGGAAAACAATATAGGCAATACAATAGTCAGATGCTTCACCTCCTGTAGATTCATATACATAAATATTTCTTTCATCTTCCACGAAATATAACAAGCCAATCTCTGTGAATGGTTGGTGAGCTACACTAACTCAGGTATAGGCAGTGTTGCATAAGAGCTAAATTTAACATTTGGGAAGAGCCTGAAGGCCGTTCTTGCTAGAGGGATGGCAAATGGGTCGGTGGATGTTTGTTCTGGTTTTCCTGGGTATCTGCAAAGCCTTCTGAGATCTTTCTTCAAGCTATCTTAACTCTTCTCAAAGGTGTTTCCTGCCTGAAAATGGAGGGACTCTGGTGGCTGCTAAAAAAAAGACATTTGGGTTGCAGTTGTGGCCCAATCTCACTTGTAAGGGTCCATTGTTCAGCATCGTATAGTTAGAATGACAAAATATTCTGTCATGACATATGACACAAGCTCCATCCATTCCTGGTTGTCCTGGAATATCACTGATCAGTACCTATGTGTGCCAACATTGCAGTGCACGTTTTGCCACTTTTTCTTGCTGACTCACCCTGCAGTTGCCTTTGCCCCAGTGACGTGCAGTGAGGTTTATGGCTGGCGAGGCACTGACACAGGGGTTTCAATTTTTTTTAGACTTGTGGACTTCAACTCCCAGAATTCCACAGCCAGTCATGCTCAGTTCTGATTTAAAGCGACAGCATTTGTTTTTCTCCTTTGCGAAAAAGCTTTCCTTCATTCTTTTTCTTCCCTCTCCTTCCTCCCTCTCTCCCTCCCTCCCCCCTCTCTCAAACAGACACACGCACACAGAGAAGTTGGATCCCTCTCTCACTCACTCACTCACTCTCAAACAAACACAAACACAGAAGTTGGATTGGATATATTTTCCAATGGCTTGAAAGCAGCTCCTCTGCCATACCCCACCACAATTCCCCTGCTGCCTTCCGATCCAAGCCTTTGATTGCAGGTGGAGCTACGTTGCCTTTTCAAACTTGTAATCAGTGAAGCTGGACTTATATACTTTTATCCAGGGGTGTGTGTGTCTGTGTCTGTGTCTGTGTCTGTGTCTGTGTCTGTGTCTGTGTGTGTGTAAAGGCAACATAGATCTGCATGCAATCAAACTACACTTGGGGAGGGATCTACACTTGAGGATGAAGTTTGAATTCCTCCCCCTCCCTCCGACCCACACACATACCTTTTCCAGCTGTTTCAGAGAGGATTTCAACTCTGCTCTTGCCTGCCATCATGAAAAGAAAAAAAATGTAAAAGGAAAAAGGCAAGAGCTGAGGTCAAGCTGAGCTAGTTGCTGCCAGATGACTCTGCTTAGTGCTTAACTGTTTAAAAAAGCCTCTAAAAATGTGCCCTCTACAGGAGGAGGCGGGAGAACAATGTGCCTCATCTATGTCAGGATTTTTTTGGCTTTTAACTCTTGCTTAACTCGGCTCGAGTGATCATAAAACACCAGACTAGATGAGGCACGTCGTTCTCCCGCCTCTTCCTGTAGAGGGCACTTTTTAAGAGGCTTTTTTAAACAGTTAAGCACTAAGCAGAGTCATCCACTGTGACTCTGGCAGCAACTAGCTCAGCCTTTTTCCTTTTACATTTTTTTTCTTTTCATGACGACAGTGTTGAGGCTCTGCCTCCACTGCCTCCCCTGACTGCTTTGCCCATATACCAACCAATTATATAAAATGAAACTTGACATCAGTTCAGCTCTTTAAATGTGTAAATTTTCGCAATCTTTCCATTCCTAGAACTTCGCAGCCAGAACGAAGACCTTTCAAGAGAATGTGTTTACTTTCTCATAAATGCATTTTTTTTAAAAATCACCACACTTCAGGTGCAGAGCGGTAAAGCACTTGAGTGACCTTTTTTTAATCTACTCATAATATATGGACCACAGGTGAAATTTTCCAGCGTTTGTCATGTTACTTTTGTGTCCCTGAATAACAATTAAATTATAATATATAGTGTTCATTATTTCATTGGTTATGTAAATAGGCTTGTCTTTAAAAGAAGTATTTCCCTCCACCTCTGAGAAATGTTACATGTAATATGCAGCTCTATCCAGCAGCGATTGTCTTATTAGGGTGGGGGTTTACTGATTAATTGCCATTACCAAAATATCCCCCCCCATATACATTTATAGATTCTGCTGGCTGTAGCACTTTTTATTCCTCCCTGGATGATCACAGAGAAATATTCTTCATTTCAGCAGCTTTTCCCTTGGCCTTTCAATAATTTTTATGGGCTCAAATAATAGGTTAACAATTAGTTAACAGAAACTTCCTGACTAATGGCAAGCCATTCATGGGGGGAGGGATTCGGAGGCTGTTGATGGAGAAAAAGCATGCGGTCTTTTAAAAAGCACTCATTTTTCTGTGCAACAAAGAGCTTCGATTAGGCCATGGAGCAACAAAGGCTGTGGGGAACTGATTGAATGCAAACTATAAATTAGTGATGGAAGCAGGAAGGTCTCAAGCTGTCCATTTTACACACAGGCGGATAAAAGATGACAGACAGGTGAAACTGAAAGGGGAGTTAATTCTGGAAGCATCACTCTGAGTTGCCAGTAGGAAGTACGGAGATTAGGGCACCTCTACACAGTAGCAACCACACATTACCAGCCCAAATACAGGGTAAATATTTTGTTTCAACTACTGCCCACACAAACAGCACTACTGCAGAGATGGCCAGTAAATAGCATAAGGGTGCCTCATGGTTTTGTGAACCCTCCCCCACCAAACATGGACAATCAACTGCAATGCTTATTCATTCCCCCTTTTCTCACCCCATAAGTAAAAGTAAAGGTTCCCCTCGCACATATCTGCTAGTCATTCCCGACTCAAAGGGGTGGTGTTCATCTCCGTTTCAAAGCTGAAGAGCCAGCGCTCTGAAGACGTCTTCGTGGTCCATAGACTAGGCCTCCTCCGAATTCCATCTGCTGGCCAATGTCGGCTGGCAACTCCCCGGTGGAGGGCCTTCTCTGTGGCTGCTCCGGCCCTCTGGAATGATCTCCCCGTTGAGATCCGGACCCTTACCACCCTTCCGGCCTTCCGCAAAGCAACTAGCTGGCTGTTCCGGCAGTCCTGGGCTGTTGAATTTTCCAGTCCCATCTGAGGTTACGACTGTTGCTGTATTTTAAATTGTTTGTCTTTTATTTTTATTTTGTACCCCCTCCCCTTCTGATTGTTAGCCGCCCTGAGTCTTCCGGGAATAGGGTGGCATACAAACCAAATAAACCTTAAACCTTAAACCATGTGGCCAACATGACTAAATGCTGAAGGCGCATGGAAGGCTGTTACCTTCCCACCAAAGGTAATTCCTCTTTTTCTACTTGCATTTTATGTGCTTTCAAACTGCTAGTTTGACAGAAGCTGGGACAAATAATGGGAGCTCACTCCATTACGTGGCGCTAGGGATTTGAACCGCCAATCTGCTGACCTTTCTGATTGCCACTGAGCCACTCACCACATACTTAAATACAAAAAACATTTTTGTAATCTAATTAAAGGGCTTTCTGTGGAGATCCTCAGTCATCCATGTCATGGTTGTCTCAAATGTGCTTTACAAAAATCATCTGGACATTGATTGTTTTTTCCTAGAAGACATTTCACTATTCATCCAAGAAGGTTCTTCAGTTCTGATTGAATGGAACTGAAGAAGCTTCTTGGATGAGAAGCAAAACGTCTTCAAGGAAAAAACAAAGAAAGTGGAGTTGCTTTTTGGAAAGCATCTTTGGGATAATTAAAGGGCTGTTACTTTACTCCACGCAGCCCAGTCTGGATTCCAGATTAAAGGTATCATTTCCCGAAGCAAATATTTTTTCCAAGAATGAAGTACACTGAATTAATCCTTAATATCTGTCACTTCATATATATCTGTTTATCAATCATATGTAGATATGATAGGTGAAATTCCTCTGCACAGATCTGAAGAGTTTTCTACGCCTAACAGAATAATTGTTCTGCAAATATGGAACTTTGAAAGTAATACATTAAGCAAGTTTTGAATCAGATGTGATCTTCTTCAATACCATTAATTTTAATTCTTTTTACAGAGATGGAATTACCATCTTGAAGAAAAAAAATTACTAGTGATATCAAGAAAAAAAGGATGAGAATTCATTAAAACATTGGATTCTAAAGGTTCTGAACTCATATTAATCAGCTCAAAAATGCAAGGATCACATCTTATAATTGTTTTGTGAATGGCATCTATCAATATGTCTGCATCTTCTGGATCAATGTCTATATCAATATAAATATGTATGCATCTTCTATATTTCATTCCCTCTGGATTCATATTTACTGTTATAGCTCCTTCTCAAACCTGGATACATACAGAGCAATAGCAATAGCAATAGCAGTAGACTTATATACCGCTTCATAGGGCTTTCAGCCCTCTCTAAGCGGTTTACAGAGAGTCAGCATATTGCCCCCAACAATCTGGGTCCTCATTTTACCCACCTCGGAAGGATGGAAGGCTGAGTCAACCCTGAGCCGGTGAGATTTGAACCGCTGACCTGCTGATCTAGCAGTAGCCTGCAGTGCCTGCAGTGCTGCATTTAACCACTGCGCCACCTCGGCTCTAGGCACCTCCAGGTACAAGCAACAAACATGAATGTGCAAATTCTGCCCCTTAAGTTACATGCACGCAATACTCTACTGCAGCAGATTTGGTAATGTCTTGTTATTTTGGCATACGGTAAGTAGAAATGGATACTCACAGGAAATCCTTTTTTAGCGACCACAGTTGGGACTGGCAACTCGGTCAATAAGTGAAGTGGTCACTAAATAAAAAATTACACGACCACAACCGTGCGTGCAATTTTACTTCAGCTTTTTCTTTGTTTTACTGCAGGGTTGTCAAACTCCCGGACAATGGGCCAGATGTGTCACGCAGTGGCCATGCCCACACCTTGTTTAGTGGATGGGGGGAAAGTCCCGATATGTCACATGACACCGCCGTGACGACGTGCAATTGACACGTCTGCTTTACTGCATCGGTTGGACACAACCTCAAACAGCCCTATGAGGCTAAATGGAGGGGACAATTTCTAGAATTCAACTCACAAGGAAGCCGGGGAAAAGGGCAGATCTTATGGCTCTTTTTCACATTCTCCCATCCTTTGGAATGTCCACCCCAGCATGGGGATATTTAGCAAGAAGGAGAGTAATGTGTTTATATTCATTGGAAAGGAAGGGATTGCAAGAGCGTAAGCAGACACACAATGTGGAATACACATAGGAAAATGTGCTAAAGCTACCTGTTTGCCTAATGCAAGCCACTTCTGAGAGAAACAAAGGTCTTTAGATTAGATTAGATTAGATTAGATTTGTTTTATTTATATGCCGCCCTTTTCCGGGAGGGACTCAGGGCGGCGAACAACTCAAAAGGGGAAAGGGGAAACATAGAACCCAATACAAATAGTTAAAATAGCCAAGAATCACACAACCACACAGGTCGAGAGGGGAGGGGAACTCATCAACCCCAGGCCTGCCGGCAAAGCCAGGTTTTGACGGCTTTTCGGAAGGCCTGGAGAGAGGTGAGGGTCCGAATCTCTGCGGGGAGTTCGTTCCAGAGGGCCGGAGCTGCCACAGAGAAGGCCCTCCCCCGGGTAGTAGACAGATGGCATTGGCTGGTAGATGGAACCCGGAGGAGGCCGACCCTGTGTGATCTAATGGGCCTTTGGGAGGTAATTGGCAGCAGGTAATTAGACTGATTAGGGTCTTGTCAATTTCAGGCAGCAGCTGCAACTAGTCAAGGAAAGTTTTTTCATCAATTAATGAAGGTCACAAAACTGAGTTAGTGCTTTCTATGATCAGAGAAAAGCAGCTCAGCAAGAGAGAGATTGTTTTAATATCTCCACTCAGGAAGAGGGGAAAAACAAAACATTCAGACCCAGGACATGTACTAGCTGACTGTAATGAGAGACAGAGGGAGGGAGGGAGGGAGGAAGGGAAGGAGAGAGAGAGAGATGTCAGTGTGAGAATTAGTTGCCAAGTTACTTTTTCATCACTGTTGTAGGTCACTATCTGAGGCAGTTGCTAAATGAGGACTACCATACATACACCACATACACACACACACTCTTTATGCAAGTCAATATTCTTTATATGTCATGAATTGGACTGTAATCCAGGAACTCTCATGCTATAATAAAATGGTTAGTGTTTCATATGCCATTTTAATAACATTAATATAAATTGAATATAGGACTGAAGGTAAATGTGATAGTTAAATATTTCAAAGATGAACCTCAGATAATTTATAATTTCCTTTTCCTCCCCTTGACTGTGACTCTTAATCCAAGATGAGCAGAATTACTTCTACTGTATACTAATTGGAGGGAAAAACAAACCTCCAAAAAGGAAAAAGCAATTGTGTCATAAAACGGAAAGCTGAGAAAGTGCCCCGTTAAATGACAAGATGGAGAATAGTGAGGAAAATGATGTCATGCAGTTGGACCACTGAGTGACACAATGGGAGAAAGGCCATCACTGTATGCAAAGGCTCAAGCTGGAGCCAGTTTTATTTATATTCAAGTTCTGCAGCAGTCTTTTGGTTTCAAAATATAAACAGCCTCTTAGTTGGTTTTTATATGCAGTAGGTGTTGCTATGATGCAAGCCGATGAGACCAATATAGAGAAATTGCAATGCAATTTTCCAGCAGAAATGTGAATCTAATTAGAAGATAACAGAATCAGTCATTTGTTAAGAAATAAAGCAAAGATGAAACACATGTTACATTTAGTCACAGAAATGTAGGCACTGGGAGCCACTATCCTCTTATTACAACAAATCTGTGTTAAATCTCATTTATGTATATCTTTAATTTATAAATTGACAGTATGAGTCTCAATAAAGAGATCTGATCACTTCATTACATTTTAACTCATAAATAATAGGTATTCTTAGTTCAGAAATTTGGTCACAAAAGTAGATCAGAATAGCCATGATATCCCTTTACTCTTACGAATAGTGGAAATTGGAATATATGAATATTTTAAGATATTTTTGATGCTTTTGATCAAGACTTAATGGCTGACTGCTCTCTCCTTTGTTTGAACATACTGTAAGTAATTATTTTAAAAATGGAATAAACGCTCAGCATGTAAAGTTACCTAAAATTGAAAATCCTCTAAACAAACAGTATGAGAAGTCTCTTTTAAAAAGGTGACATGAATAGATAAATCTAGAGGCTTCATATGAGCTAGTCGTTCCCAACTCTAGGGGGTGGTGCTCATCTTTCAAAGCCGAAGAGCCAGTGCTGTCCGAAGACATTTCCGTGATCATATGACAACATTTCCATGATAATATGATGATTAAATGCCAAAGGCGCACAGAACGCTGTTACCTTCCCACCAAAGGTGTTTCCTATTTTTCTACTTGCATTTCTACATGCTTTCGAACTGCTAGGTTGGCAGAATCTGGGACAAGTAACAGGAGCTCACTCCATTACGTGGTGCTATGGATTCGAACCGCCAAAGTGCCAACCTTCTGATTGATAAGCTCAGCAGGGGGCACCACCGCGTCCCTCTCAGAGGCTATCTATACTGTACATTATATTCGGGCTGCAAAAATCCAGTCAATCATTACATGGCAGCAAAAAGATATCAAAATTCTATTTCTTTGCTGCCCTCTAGAGGTTGACTGGATCTTGGCAGCCCAAATATGGTAGACCTATCAGCTGAACCTCAATGTCATTAACACATTCACTCACAGAGAGAGAGAGAGAGAGAGAGAGGGAGGGAGGGAGGGAGGGAGGGGGGGAGGGAGAGGGAGAGGGAGAGAGAGAGAGAGAGAGAGAGAGAGAGGAGAGAGAGATGCACACATCCCAGTTTTGACAAAAGCAACACATAGAAAAGAGAAATGAAAGAGTGAAAGTATTTCTTTTTTGCACTCCTCTGCTTCATTGATTTTTTTCAGTTCAGCATGTGAGAAATTCCAGTTAGGGCATCAAGGACCAAGGGGACCTAAGAAGCTGTTTTGGTAGCTTCAAGAACTCCTGCAGTGGCTAGCAGTACAGGTAGTCCTCAAGTTACAACCATAATTGAGCCCAAAATTTATGTTGCCAAGTGAAACATTTAAGTGAGTTTCTCCCCGTTTTATGACTTTTCTTGCCACATTTGTTAAGTGAATCGCTGCAGTTGTTCAATTAGTAACACATTTGTTAAGTGAATCTGGCCTCCACATTGACTGTGCTTGTCAGAAGGTCGCAAAAGTGGATCACATGACCCTGGGACACTGCAACAGTCATAAATATGAATCAGTTGCCAGGCATCTGAATTTTGATCATGTGACCATGGGGATGAGCTGCAATGGTCGCAAGTGTGGAAAAACGGTCACAAGTCACTTTTTTCAGTGACGTTGTAACTTTGAACCCTCATTAAATGAACTGTTGCAAGTCGAGGACTACCTGTAGCTCCTTCCTTGAGACTCCAGAGATGAAACTTCAGATCATCTGTAATTCAAGCCTGCAGAGTCCAGCACTAAGCTAAAATGAACCGTAAGCCACAGGGTTAGTCAATCCGTCTCATCTCTGATGTGAATTCTTGCATCCTGAAAGCTTTGAAAAGGAGTTAGGGGGGGAAAGCACACCAGTGTTGTATAAGCAAAGTACCACCTAAGGCCGCCATTCATCTATTCCTCCGGCTTCTTTGGGAGCCTGAAAGTAGATTTCATTGTTTCAGGAGCCCATCGGCTAATTGAAGTAATTGCAGCTCTTATAAAGTAAGGCCTTCTTTAGAAGCTTATATAGAAGCCTGGGCAAAACATAAATTAAAATAAAAGGCTCGCTTTGATGAATAGCAGAGGGGTTCTGTGCAAGCATTTGGCCGAAATGCAAAGCCATTCTTCTGAATCAGTGTTGAAGGTTGCATAAGCAGGGGTAGGATTCTACCAGTTTGGCCCTGTTCGGGTATACTGGTAGCTCCAAAGAACTGCTCTGTCTTTCAGTTGGAAAATATGACCAAGACATAAAATCTGTAAAACTGCAGACTATACCAGTCTTAAGGGAATTACACCATTTTAACAGAAATCCTATTCAAACTTGGGCAAAACATGACACATGAGAGAATGTTTATATTTATTGATTTAAAAACGTTCTGGACTGATTCTGAGCTTTCTCTCTCTCTCTCTCTCTCCCTCTCTCCCTCCCTCCTTCCACCCCCCTCTCTCTCAGAGGGAGAGAGAACACTCTCAGAAGAGGTCCTCAAAGTAATTTGTCAATTGGTTTACCTTCAGGAAGCTCACAGTCAAGATTTCAGGGCAATGGCATACAGTACATATACAGCATTAGCATTTGCTTGCTGTCCACAGGCCTTTCCTAATATTCCCTCTCCTACAACTTCTAATGATCTGATTGATGCTGCCTCTGAATACTGACCAGTGGCAGAGGGGATCACCAGCTCCAGTTACTTTCCATCCAATGCAGAAAATAAAGTCAAGAAATGGAGAGGAATGGGAAGGGGGGGGGAAATGTCACAATGCATTTCCTTGACTAGTTTGGTCAGGATGGGAGACTATAGGTGCATTGGGAAGCCACACTAAGTTATGGGTCATTATTTATTTATTTAAAGTACGCCTGGCTCCAACTGACCCTGAGCAAAGAAACAAAAAGACAAGATAACAGAAAAGGGGGAGTGGGTGGGGAACATACAGAACAAATCGAATGTATTTTCTTCTAAAGGGCTTCCCTTTTAGGAAAGCTCTGAGTAAATCATTTCAGTGTATTCTTTTAACCAGCTTTTCCTCCTGCATTTTAATATTTTGATTGTTGCTGTCTTTTTTATGCTATTGCATAAAGAAAAAAACAAATGTATTGTACAGCAAATCAATTCAGAGTTCTCATTTGATAATGATAGCAATTGAAATAATCACACTCAAATTGTGATAACTGGGGCAGCTTATGCAAAGACCTCAGTCTCCTGAGAAGGTTCTAATGCTGGAAGAAAATGGAAGAAGAAGGAAAAGGAGAAGGAGACGGTGAAAGACAACCAACAGCAAGGTGGATGGACCCAGTTACAGTGGCAATAGGTGCACTATAGGAAGATATGAAGGACCAAGTTAGGGAGAGATCATCATAAGAAAAATCTATGTGGTTGGTAAAAATCACAAGGTGGTCACATGACCCCGGGACATTGTGATCTATCAAATATGAGTCAATCTGAATTTTGATCATGTGACTATGGGGATGCTGCAATGGTTTAAGTGTGAAAAATGGTCATAAGTCACTTTTTTCAGTGCCGTTGTAACTTTGAACGGTCACTAAATGAGTTGTTGTAAGTTGGGGACTACCTGTACATGGGAAGAAGTGATGGCACTGAATTTTGAATCTTATATCTACCAATCATCTATACAAACGTTTTGTATACAATGTTCTTTAAAGTACTGGTACAGAATTCTGTCTAATTAGAAAGCTAGAATTCTAGGCTGATGCAGCACTGTGAATTGGATAACAAAAATGTTGCTTTTGAATATCACTGGGTGATTCCAAATATTTGAACAGAAGAAAAAGAAGAAAGGACAGAGAACATTCTGGGGCACAATTTTGAGGCAGTAAAAACTATTCTGATTACATTCCAGAGGTGGTATTCAGCCGGAATGGTTTGGGCAAACTGGTAGCGGAAATTTTGAGTAGTTCAGAGAACCGGCAAATACCACCTCTGGCTGGCCCTGCCCGCCCGCTGGCTCGCTGCTCACCCTGCCTGTCCGGAACTGTGTGCATATGCACTAACCGTGTGCATGCGTGGTAGCCATGCACATGTGCATGCAGGGTAGCCATGCACATGCGCATGCATGGTAACGAACCGGTGGTGGAATTATTTGAAACCCGCCATTGCTACATTCCTTAATGAGGAAGCGGGGGAATCCATTATTTTGTGCAATAGAGGCAAGGAATCTTTAGAGTAACAAGCATTAGGCATCTATCTCTAATGTATTTCCTAACTCCAACTGAATTTTGAATCAAATTGGAATTCATGCTGTGTCATGCGGGGAGAGGGGGGAAGAAGGGGCACTCTGCATTTTTCATACTTTCTCAGAACATGTGTGTTAATAGAACCACAGCCTAAAAACCATTTGTGAGGAAATGCTTCACAGCTGCTGCTTATTAGCATTAGCACAAATCTTACAAAGCAAATAATAAGCAGACTTGTTTCCATAATATTTAACTTACAGCAATGAATGAAAGTGGTGGGAAGAGAGGAGAAATGTCTAGTTTCCAAAAATAAGAAAGCTAATTGCCCACAAACAGTTGAGTACAATCCAGCAGCAACATGTAAAAAGAAATCCAAAGTATTTGTGCGTATTCTTATTTTCTGCCTTCCCCTCCACCAGTCTGTGGATTTATGTATGTTGGCCTTACACTTGGAGGTTACTGCATTTACAGTCCTAGTTAGGACATTACATTGGTGATGCTAAGATTTATTTCTCTCAAAGGTTTATATAGTCTCCCATCTTCAATCAAATTCTGGGCAGGTTATGATCACGAACAAAAACCACAAATAGACACTTAAACCCCAAACAATAATCCAAAAACCGAAGAACTTGGCACCATAGCTACTTTCTCCCAATCCAGCCCACACATTCTCTCCCGCTTTACTTTCACCTTATATTCAGTTTAGCCCATTATCCTGGCTTAATGTGATTTGTAAATAAATTTACTGGGGTTGGATCTAGTCATGCTTTGAGCGGATCCAGGAAAATCAATCAATTTAAAATTTCCCTTGAGAACCCGTGGTCTCCTACTTTTTACCAATCTCCAACTCTCAATCAATTTGTCCACTGCTGTGAAATGTTTTCAGCAATAATGAAGAGGGCCATTGTATCTTCATCCCTGCACTGGAATGTTAATAATCCCAAAGATTTTTGCAAAGTTAAAAAACCGTAATAGCAGTACTGTCAAATATGAACTGTAGGAACATTTGGATTACACCAGGTTGGGTGTAATGGTTGCTAGGGTGGATATGAGCCGAGGTGGCGTAGTGGTTAGAGTGCAGCACTGCAGGCTACTTTAGCTGACTGCTAGTTCGGCTGTTCAAATCTCACCGGCTCAGGGTTGACTCAGCCTTCCATCTGTCCGAGGTAGGTAAAATGAGGACCCAGATTGTTGGGGGCAATATGCTGACTCTGTAAACTGCTTAGAGAGGGCTGAAGGCCCTATGAAGCAGTATATAAGTCTAACTGCTATTGCTATATGGCCAATCTCAAGACATTCGTTTACAGAACTGGATGATGGTGAGGTTGTTCCCCCTTATGGCTAGCCCTTGCTTAACAAATGTTTGAAATTATGACACATACAACCCAAAAGTTACTTATGACCCACCCTCCAAGTTACAACAGCTGCACCTTCCGTGGACATGGAATCACATTTCAAATTTTTAGCAACTAGCTACCATTTATCACTGGTTGCAGCATCCCACAGTCCCTTGACCATGATTGGCCAACATTTCTAGTAAAAAAACTTGCCCATCTGGGAAAATGGATTTACTTAAGGACCACATGTTTTGCTTAACCATAGTGATTTGCTTTCCAACCATCATAAAAACAATCATAAAATCAAATCAGGTCACAGAGTGACTTGTTAATGACTGCAGTGACTTATTATGGAAAATCCAGGCTCAGTTGAGGTTGTTAAGTGACTCCCTGTACCAGTGGTGGGTTTCAAAAATTGTTGGAACCTACTCTGTGGGTGTGGCCTCCTTTGTGGGAGTGACTTGCCACCCATGTGACTGGATGGGAGTGGCTTGCCACCCATGTGACCGGATATGAAATTATGAATTAGTACTTAGGTCGGTCCAAGTAGCTATTCAGAAACTCTGGCACTGAAACATGCAAGTCTTAAAGCTGTCAAGTTACAAGATTCTGTACCTGCTCTAGTTTCCCAGATCCAAACAAATTATTGGGCTGCTCCAACTAACGATTTTTCTACCTCCCCCTTCTTTTTTATTTTTACTAAGTAGAAAAGCAAGAGACTTTTTAAAAAAAAATACATACATAACATTGGAATCCCTAATTTATCTATGTTGTTATTTATTGTTACATTGTTAATATTATTGCAAATTATGCTACAGAATCTTTGCACTAAGGCGCAGGTTGAAGTGAACATGCAAAAGTCAGGCCTTGATATAGTGATTAAGTTGAAAAAAGGCATTAGAGCAAAAAAGCATTCAAGTAGCCTCCATCTATTCATTCATTCATTCATTCCTTTTTGTGTTTTGAAGAAGGCCTCCCCTCTTTCTTGGAATTAAATACTGATGCTTAAAGCTGGTGCTGTTTTATCATTTGCTGGCCTCTCATTTAATGCCTTATCATTAAAATAGCCCGAGTAAAAGTAAAATATGAGTGGGGATGGTGTTTGGAAGACACAGGAGAAGTACCATGCCTCAATGCCTGTAGACATTTGTGGGCATGTAGCAACCACTCTTTACAGTACTGCTGCCCAGGTAGTCCATAAATCCTGGTTGGGAAGTTCAAATCCAGGCATTTATTTTCCTGATTTCAATAAAACAAACAGCCCAAACTATGAAAAGATGGGAAATAATTCAATTAACTGGCACTGCAGTGGCATCACAAATGATATATTCCTCCCCATGGCTTGGCAACAAAATTCTGTGGGAAGTCTTTAAAACTTGTCACAAACGAGGACTTTGGATACAGCAGAGTTCTCCCAATAAAAACCAAATGAAATCTAGACTGATGAAATTAATTGCACTGGAGAACACAAATCTGTGATCCATACCTGTTTGGAAGACATCAAAACATGCCTTGATTGATGTCTGTAGTTTGGAATAAAGGGAAGGGATGATCAGCAAACAACCATGTATTTTGTACAGCCTGTGTCTGAAACAGCAGCTAATTTAAAAAGGAAAGACAAGAATTTCCTGACGTTTCAGCACCATTCGTTCACAAGAAGTGGTCTGACAAGCATATCTAACAACTAAACAAATGCCTTTGACACCATTCACAAGGAGAATGAGGAGGAACTAAGATAATTGCTATATTGTTTATAGATGTTCAGGCTCCTAAAATGTTTTTCCATTCATAACATGCAGGAAAACGCCACATGCTAGCAATTCTTCATTAAAACCTTCCTTTTTATATTTCTTCCTTTAGTACAAAAACATAAAATCATCTTCACACTCTCATTGTTGCACCCATTTTCACAAAGTTTTTAAATTTTAGGTTAATCTTAAATTAAAGAGCTGTGGTTAATCTTAAATTAAAGAGCTGTGGTGGCACAGTGGTTAGAATGCAATATTATAGATTAACTCTGCTGACTGCCAGCAGTTCGATCCTGACTGGCTCAAGGTTGACTCAGCCTTCCAGCCTTCCAAGATTTGGTAAAATGAGGATCCAGATTGTTGGGGGAAATATGCTGATTCTGAAAACCATTCAAAGAATGGTATAAAGCACTATGGAATGGTATATAAGTCTAATTGCTATCTGTAGAAAATCAGAATTTTATATTAAAAATGGGGAAGTTTAGTCTGGCAGTTTACTTCGGGAAACCAAAAAGCTCTCAAAGGGACAGCACGATAGATGCTTCTCATCTTGAGAACTACCCTGTTTCCCTAAAAATAAGACCTCCCTTGATAATAAGCCCAATCGGGCTTTTGAGTGCATGCACTAAAATAAGCCCTCCCCCGAAAATAAGCCCTCCACGAAAATATTGCAACACAGCAGCAGCCATGAGGTGACCATGCTCTCTGCCTCCTGCACCTCAAAAATAAAAAGACCTCCCCAAAAATAAGGCCAAGCACATATTTTGGGGATCAAAAGAAAATAAGACCCTGTCTTATTTTCGGGAAAAACATGGGTCACTCACCTGCAAACACAGTTAAACCATCTTGATGTGGGTAATATAAACAGAATATGTCCCTTTGCCACTCCTCCTTAATGCATTTAATGGAACATTATTTTATTCTGTATTACAATTATACCAATTCAAAGAAAGCTCAGTTATTCAGGTTTCACTTGGGTTAATAGAAGTGTAGCCTGGTGTATTTCCTTTGTTTTGCATTCAAGAGCCACCAATGAATGGATAGTCTGAAGACAGATTAAGTGTTGCTCACTTCAGTGGAACAGGACTAATGAACTAATCAGTAAACACATACATAATACCATCTTCTGCTTTAGGGATAATTGCAGTACAGGTGGTCCTTGACTTACAACGGCAATTGGGACCAGAATTTCCATTACTAAACAAGGTGTTGTTTAGTAAAGGAGCCATTCCAGATTTTTACGAGCTTTTTTTGCACAGTGAAGCTAATTACTGTAGTTGTTAAGTGAATTACCTGGTCATTTAGCAGATCCAGTTTCCCCATTGACTTTGCTTGTCTGAAGCTGGCTGGGAACGTTGCAAATGTGATCACATGACCCCAGGATGCTGCATCTGTCGTAAATATAACCCAGTTGCCCTGTTCCTGAATTTTGATCACAAGACCATGGGATTCTGTGACAGTTGTAAATGCGAGGATCAGTTATAAGTCTCTTTTTCCAGTCACTAAATGAATGGTTGTAAGTTAAGGACTATATGTAATGTCACTCCTGCTCCAGAAGGCAAGGGAAACAAATACGCCAAAGTCTGATAATGTGTAATTGTAAAAAATATCTTTCCATAGTTGGGTCCAGCAGGGTGATTTCCTAGATTATTTTTCTTAGCATGTTGTGTGAATCAAGCCATGTGCATGGTTGATAATTTATTCAACAAGCCCTGATTAAGAAAAAAAAACTTGCCTTATGGAGATATGTGAACCTGGGTTATTTTCAGCTGCATCCATTTTAAAGTTAAGCCACCTTAATTACTGCATCAGCATCTACACAATTCTCTCCCACCTTCTATTACTAATGACTGAGTGCTCAAAGCCATAAATCCAGCTTATGATGTTATGTGCATCTCCATTTTTTTAAATTTTAAGGGCATCTAAATGGCACTGCCCCATATGTATTTACAGAGGTAGTCATTTTATACGCTAGGTTCATGCACAGAGATCCAATCCATATTTCTTTAGAACTTACTGCCCTCGGCTCAGTAGACTTTATTTTCAAATAAACATGCACAGAATTGTACAGTGACGCAATAGGTGGGAAAGGCTGTACCTCTGGCAGCCATGAGTAAATGGTAACAGATCCATAAGAGTGGTTTTGTGGTGCAGCTCAGACTTGTGAGTCATTCATTGGTTGAAAAAGAAAGGAAATAAAATCTAAATTCAGAGGAACCAATATACAGCCTTTTAATGTTGGATAAGCTAACATAATGAGGCAGATATCTTGGTTAATTAAAAAAAATCACAAGGATTCATCAAAATGAGAGACATCTTAATGAAAATTGAATGCTGGTTGAAGGGGAACAATATTTACATATGGTTATTTCCATGAAACAGAACAAAGAATTGCACTTAAAGGACAAAACCATGTCCCCAATGAGGAGTAAGAATGAGACAAGATTGTCATGGGATCTGCAGAATTCAACAGTACAGTTATATTCAACTCTATATACACTCAGATGAAACAGAACACCTTTGTCCTAAAAAGCAAGAATTGTGCTTAACTGTACAACTGTACAAATATCTTGTTCGGGTGTTCACAAATTTTCAAGTTAAAGGAATTAATCCTCTATGCTACCTCAGAGCTCAAGGACTTACTTCTTCAGTTATTGGATACACTGTTAAGCTTATTCACATATGTATTTCAGTTTAATTGACCAAACCTCAGAGGACTTGACCTGATTTAAATGTGCTTACAAAAATAGTTTAAACCCCTAGAGATCAAGATATGTATATATACCTCCAGTCTAATGAGAAGGTGATCTAGACATAATAAGACAGCTGTGAAAGACAACTGCTCGTTTGCATGTGGGAGGCTCCTGTGGGACCTATCCTGCAATTATGCTAACAGGATGCCAGGTTATGGACCTCTAAGGACCAGTAGTTGTGGATATGCTGACGATGTGCATGTGACAAGCTCCAAGAGGCCTCTTTCTCTATCTGTGAAACATCTGATGCATGTAGAAAGGTCCATGCCTTGCAGCAACAAGATGTAAAGTTATTCAAGTTAATAACAATAAGAATATATGTATATGTTCTATTTTTGGACACCAATACTCTGAATATTTCCAGGGTATATGAGATTGTGTTAATCTAAACGAAAAAGTTAGAATAGCTGTAATGTATTCCCAATATATATTCCCAATACATTCCTAATAGTAGGGCAAAACAAAACAAAATCTTTTTTTCTCTGAGATGTACTTACACACAATTTTTAAACCAAGAAAAACAAGGTATTATTCAACTTTTCCAATTTATCACTTAAAAGATCTTGTTCTCACCCACTGCTTACCAGATGTATCATGTAGATGGAATAATGGCAGATATGTAGTGTAACTGTATAGGATAATACATCTGTTGAGAATTAATGCAATTTTTGTAATTTTAGCCACAAGATAAAATTAATGATAATGTATGTTTCTTCTAGAGTGAGCATCCTTGTAAGTCTACAGTGCAGCGTTTAATTATTTTATCTTTCTTTCTGATGCATTATTTGTGTGAGTCCCCTCCCCCCATTCCAAATACACAATATTTGCAGAATAGAACCAGATCATGAAGGAAAATTGTTAGTCAAGCAATTTGTTTCGTTTGTAAGCTTCCTAACCAAAATTCCTGACCATAGGATTCTCATTTGCTGTTCTGATATCAAAACTGTCTTCTGCATGTGAAAAGTAGAAGTACCATCTGCAGCAGGAAGGTTTGATTAGAGTAGAAGCTATAAGCCCATATTTGATTAAAGGTGAGATATCACTCGAGGGAAAGTTGTTCTTTAGAGTGCAATGATGCTATCACAGCTCAAGACTGGAGTTGATTAACATCAAATCCTCTTGTGACAAAACAGGATACTTGAGATAAGAGAGAGAAATATTCCTGTTTCTACTGAAATAATTCACGTTTTCAAAATAGTGCAAACCACGGGACAGATTTCCCATAATACCATAGAATAAAATAATATCTTCAGTTAATTGGATACAAATTTGTAGATTTCTTGGTTCTTAGCTAATCAGCCTATGATCACTGTTCATGCATCAAATAAGTAACTGCAGTATTATTTTAGTTAACCAAATCACATCAAAGTTTGGTAGGAAATGTGGCTCAGAGTGGATTACACTCCACAAATTTGACAGCTAACCAGTCACTGGTAATGGTTCCTGCCCAACAAGAAACAATCTTTCTACTACAAGTTGCCAAAAAATATACTTTCCTTGAGTTCTTCAAGCTTGAAGCAGGCAGATGTTATTCACTTCAAAGCTTTGGGAGAGATGTGACCTCTTGCTCCTGGCCGTCTATTTCTCTGCACATTCAGGACAGTTTTGGTAAGCCAGCTAAACCACCAAAGAATGACTAAGCAAATTAACATCTGTGACTTTCATTCCAGTGATGTTAACAATTGTCACATAACGTTTTCAAAGAGTATGGAGCAGTTCTATGAACTATGAATGTTTGGCCATGGTCTTTCTTCTAGACTAGATCTTGTGCAGCCAAGAGTTAAAGAAACTGTGGGTTTCTACATTACGTACTAGACTTCGGGGGCAAACTAGAGAAGGGATATTTCCTCATTGTTTTCAAATGGTATGATATTGTATACTTATCATGTTATAAAACAGTCTGTTGCCAATATGCTCCTGGCTATCCAAAATCACATTACTTAGACCTTCATGCTGATGACTATGTAGGAAAGGATATGATTCAGGGTAGCAAGAAAAAACCTGGGGAACAGCAAACAGTTAGCTGTTCAGTCACTTTACAGGCTGAATGCCATGAAAACATGATTAAATTCACAGTGTATGTCCAAGCAAATGCACAATTTTTATCTTCATATTCCCAGAATATTCTGTGATCCTCCCAGGTCACTGGGCAAAAATATAGATGGGTCGCCTGTTAAAGGAATGCATGTGTGGTTACACAAAAGAATTAGATTAGGAGTTTGTTTGCAGATGCATGAATGTTGCTAGACTACAATTGATGATTGACAGCTAAATGCATTCATTGATTCCAATTAAAAACCACTCTGTTTGAGGTGATATGAGAGTGCTTTGACTCTGATAGCAAATTCATAAGACGAGTCACCTGATATGGCCAGATGCAATGGCCAGACTTAAGTGAAGCAGCCCAGAAATTTTTTTCCTAAAGCTTTTCAAATTTCTTCTTTTCTAAAAAGTAGGGAAGATCTTTTGGCGTACAATTTTTCTTTTATGACTACAAAAATAGGACTTAATAATAATAATATTAACAATAACAATATGAATAATACAAAATAATTATAATTGTATACTTTTTTGGAAAAGTATTCACACAAATCAGCAAAAATGGTGAAGATGAAGACTTTTAGAAAGGCCAAGTTCTCAGTACAAAACAGAGGAGAAGCAGCTTGAAAATGGATTATTTTTCCATAAGGCAACTTGTTACCTTTCATCTACTTCCTTGATTTATATTGGAATTGTTTGGTCTTTTAAAAAAGCATCAGAACTTGGCTTGTTTCAATTTATCGATGTGATAACAGAGTTTGAGTGCCGGTCCCAGCTTCAGACCCAAATATTTCATGATCATGTCGCTTTTCAGTAGCAAGAGAGCATTGCCATCAATCTCCTAATACAAAAAGAAAGACAGAAGAGCATAAATCATAATTTGGAACTGTGTTTGCAGAAGAAATAAAACAATTTGCTGCAAAGCTGTACAAAGAATTGCCCTGCATGTCTCTGACGATACCAAACATTTTTGAGAAATTCAACAAAGTAGGACCTCAATTCCCAAATGTTCTACTATTCCAGAATTGGATCTATTTAACTGAAGTGCTGGTGAATTTATTTATTTAAACTACGTTCATGAAACCTGCCATGCCATGCAACATCTGGCAATATACAACATTAAAATGCCTTCCATAAAAATGTAAATGAACACAAAAGTAATAACGAGATCACTGAATAATGAAACACCACCACCATGAAGAGACAAGCACTAAACGTGTGAGCATAAGTCTAAACGGAAGTCAAATTTCAGAAGCAGCTGTTGATTTTCTTCATGGTCCAGCTTCATCAAGTCCTCTGAGTTCAGAGCCAGTGTCAGATGTCTGTTCTTGGGGTACTACATAGTCACAAGGAAATATGATCTTTCACAACAGCAGCAGCAGCAGCAACTACAAACTAACAAATCAGGTAACAGGGCCAGGACCGTCTAGAAGCCCCCGATAGCAATAGCACTTAGATTTATATACTACTTCATAGTGTTTTATAGCCATCTCTAAGCAGTTTATGCAGTCAGCATATTTCCCCCAACAATCAGGGTCCTCATTTTACCAACCTCGGAAGGATGGAAGGCTGAGTCAACCTTGACCCAGTCAGAATTGAACTCCTGGCAGCCAGCAGGTTTAGCCTGCAATACTGCATTCTGACCACTGCGCAACCACGGCTCTTATGCTCCGTGGCACGACAAAACCACGCTCGACTAAAGCGCGCCCGATTAAACTGCGTCGCTGATGTCATCAACAGGGCGACAACAGCGAGCGCGGAGAAAGAAGGGCGCTTTAAATAGCGCTTTGAAAGCAAGCCAATTCAAGTTAAGGTAAGGGTTAGGTTTAGGGTTAGGTTAAGGGTTAGGGTTAGGTTTAGGGTTAGGTTAAGGGTTAGGGTTAGGTTTAGGGTTAGGTTAAGGGTTAGGATTAGGTTTAGCGTTAGGTTAAGGGTTAGGTTTAGGGTTAGGTTAAGGGTTAGGTTTAGGGTTAGGATTAGGATTAGGATTAGGTTTAGGGGGGTTAGCTTTAGGTTTAGGTGTTAATTTTAGATTTAGCGTTTACACCGTGCTTTTTTCTCCGCGCTGTTGTCGCGCTGTGATGACGTCAGCTACGCGGTTTCGTCGAGCGCCCTTTAGTCGAACGCGGTTTTGTGGTGGAACCCTTATGCTCATAGTCAGATGACTATGAACTGCAAAGGAAAGGACTTTAACGAATGCTCTAACGTGAAACAGTTGAAATATGAACTATAAAAGTTGCCTCTTACAGGATCTCTGCAGGAGATGTCAAAAAATGTCAAGATGGCAACCTTGGCTGCCCTACTGAACCTCTGTCCCCTTTTTATATGTTCTGTGTCTGAAATCAGGTAAAAGGGATGGAGACTTCAGTTCAAGTCTCATGGTTGTCACCAGACACAAAACATGCCAGGCCCGTAACAATAAGATAGCTGAGCAGCTTCTAATAAAGTAGAAAAAATTTGAGGACAATATTCACAGTGGGAATATTGTGCTCTTTGTGAAATGGGAGATTGCCACCCCTAGTAAAAACAGGAAGAACAAAGGGCCCTTACCAGATAGTTCCAGAGCCCAAGCACAGAGGCAGAAATAAGTTCACACAATCAAGAGACTCATGCATTGTCCTAAAACCCCATATTTCTTGTAAAGAGAATGTATTCCTCAGATGCTTCTCTCCATGATTTACTTGCTGGGATCACCTTCATGAAGAGTAGATTGCAGTGATGTCTAACCTTTTTGTCGTTGTGTGCCGAAAGCACGTTTGTGTCCGTGACAATGCGTGTGTGCGTGCCTACACCCGGTTCACCGACAAATGCGCGATACACATATGCGCACCGACAAAACCGCGATGGACAAATGAGCACCGTCAAAATCGCTAATTGATTTTCGACAATTGCACGCCGACAAATGCGCGATGATAAAATCGCGTCATCAACAAACTGTGAGTGTGCTGGGCCTTTAACATAGTGGGACGCGTATACGTACGTTATAACCCCAACTCTAACCCTAACCCTAACCCTAAACATTTTTCAATTTTATTGTGCTTGTCATCGCGCTTTTGTCGGCGCGATTTTGACATCGCAAATTTGTGGTCGCGATTTTGACGTCGCGTTTTAATCGGCGCTATTTTGTCAGCGCACATATGTCTATCGTGCAATTGTCAGGTCATGCCTACACCCATAATGCAATGTGCATGTGACACACACGGACCATGTGCCCTGCCCCCTGTGCATGTGCCCCACCCCCATGCCCTCTTTTGGGCCTAGCAGGCCTCTCTGCAGCCTCTTGGGAACAAAAATGGTCTCCTGCATGCAGCAGAGATCCAAAAATCATCTGGCCGGCGGGAGACGCACAGACAAGCGCAGTGGAGTTGAGCTAGGGTGACAGCTCACGTGCCCGCAGAGAGGGCTCCACGTGCCACCTGTGGCACAGGTGCCATAGGTTCACCATCACAGGTATATTGCATCAGCTAGAAAAGCGAGGTGTGTTGCAGTCCAAAGTAGAGCTAAATAACATCCAGCAAGCTGGGGTTAACGTAAAAAGCTCCGGAGAATTTTGTAAAGCAGAAACAGCACACCAGGCAGTGATTGATTACATATTCTTCCATCACAGGCTTGGTTTAGTTCTAAAGCTGAACTATATTAATCACTTCAGGGGTTGTTTATAATGGCCACTGGAGCAGGGGTGGGTTCCTGCCAGTTCTAACCTCTTCTATAGAAGAGGTTCCACAAATCTACAGTGCTGTTTAGAACCAGTTCCAGCTCCCTCCCCTCTCACATCATCAAGATGAAGAGTGAGAGGAGGAATTCTGGGAGTTAACGTCCACAAGTCTTAAAGCTTTCAAGTTTGAACACTCCTGGGGTTTTTTTCTAAAGGGTTAGGTGTGCAAGGGTCTTGTAACTTGACAGCTTTAAGACTTGCGTGCTTCAAATGCCAGCGTTTCTGAGCCAACATTTTGATTGCTAAGCAAGAGCGTTGTTAAGTGAGTTTCACCACATTTTACAAGTTGGTCATGCCCACCCAGTCACCTACAGAAGAGGTTCTAAAAAAAATTGAAACCCACCACTACCACCGGAGCTCATAAGATGCACTGGCTTCTCAAACTCTGCTGTGAGGCTGCAAAAGCATAAAGCAACTGGAAACATTTCATGTTGCTTTATTACAATCTAATCCTGTGAACACCAACTGTCAGGTTTAATATTTCAATAGTGGTGTAAAACTCTCCGAGAGAGCCCACTAACCAATGCAAACAAGCTCTAAATCATAAGGCTGACTTTGCTGTAGCTTCTTAAAGTGTAAAACATTCTGCTTGGTAATTGAACAGAAATGGAAGGATTGCTTTGCCATCTCTTCCCCCCCCCGCTTTGCTCTGTTTTTTAAAACAACTGGGAAGACAAACTTTATACTGCCCAGCAGTATTATCACTCTATTAAGGTAAACTAATTGGAAATAAAGCTAAAATAATCCATGCAAAAATGGTTCAGTCTTAACAAATACATATGCTTTCAGTTCTATGTCTCATCAGAGGAGGCAGATCCGGTTCTGAATGAACAGGTTAAATCTGTCTTCATTCAAAAGCTGCACTTTCTCTTCTGTATTAATTTTTTGGTCCCAAACCAGAACGCAGCGAGAATTCTGTTGCATCAAAATCTCATTTTTGGGTTGGCTTCCTTATTTGTTAGTTAGCCTGATGGCTTCGATTTTTCGTGACCCGTCAAAACCACGTTCCACAAAAGCGCGGTCGACGAAATCGCGTATGTGACGTCATCACAACGCGATGAAAAAGATCGAAAAATTGCAATAAAAATTAAATTACAGCAAGCCGATTCACATAAAGGTAAGGGTTAGGTTAAGGGTTAGGGTTAGGGTTAGGTTAAGGGTTAGGGTTAGGGTTAGAGCGTTAGCGTTACGTTTAGCGTTAGGTTAAGGGTTAGCGTTAGGTTTTTCGTTACGTTAAGGGTTAGGTTTAGGGTTAGGTTTAGGGTTAGGTTAAGGGTTAGGTTTAGGGTTAGGTTTAGGGTTAGGTTTGGGGGGGTTAGGGTAAGGTTTTCGCTTTATTTTTACATTTTTCGATCTTTTTCGTCGCGCTGTGATGACGTCACAGACGCGCTTTCGTCGTCCGCGATTTTGTCGTCCGCGGTTTTGTGGTAGAACCCGATTTTTAACTGTACCCGTGAACTCTGTTTGCACACCCAAGCACAATTTGCTTTACATACAGCTTGTTGAACAAACCACAAGCGATTGAGTTTACACAATATACTAAGCTATAAATCCTGGCTTAGAAACAATAAGGATGGAGTTTACATAACCTAAGCTGTGACCAAAGGAAGCCTGTTGCCCAAACTTTCCTTTTATTGTCCTACTTCTCCCTTGAAAGTGCATAGATCAGCCCAGCTGGCAAGGGATTTAGGATCTGCTGAAGATCAACCATCCCAAGAGTAATGAAGCATGCCTTAATTAAGACACACAGCGTTGATGTCGCAGATGTTGTTTTCAGAATATACATTGCTGATCTCTCTTTGTTGTGACAAGTCAAACGAATAATTCTTCTCATTGGACAGTGGTGGCATGTCACAGCCAAATTAGCTGAATGCAAGGAAGGGAAGACAGGAGCTGGGAATGTCAGTGGCATTCGGGACATCAGTTTAAATGATGCACCTACATTTTAAAATGATTTAACGTGCTGAAAACTGTGGTTAAGGTTAATGGAGTAATCACTTGTCTCTCACCTCTGGTGTCTTCTTGTTAATCCAGTTTAGCTACGAACGTTAACAATTGCTCAGAAATGAGTAATTCAAAGGCATAATTGAGCTGAATACAGCGATAGTTTTAATCAACCACTAGACCTCTTGTAGGTTTCCCTGCGAAGCTGACTGAATTATAAGCAGGAGGTGAGTGAGTGCCAGGGTGGGGAGAGGATTTAAAACCAATGTATCTTTGAATTCTCATCTTTCTTACAAAGGATATTGTTATTCTACAAAAAGAATGCTAGCAATCCTAGTTATTGGATACTTTTCTGACTGAAAACAAAAAGCCAAACAAGGTTAGCCCAGCTAGCTCTTCAGCAGACTTTTTCCCACAACGACTGAAGTGGTATTTCTGGGGAGTGCACAAAAAGATGGTTCTGCCATTCGGTTCTCTTGCAATTGACCCTCAGCGGCAGGCTGCCTGGCCCTGGGGTCCCTCTTTAGCTGTAGCGCTAACAATAAGCTTTAGATCCTCTCTGAATCCATCCAAGCCCCACCTCAGGCTCTCTAAGATATGAGTGCCATCAAGTTGTGCCTGAGATCCATATTCAGTGTTTCTCAATCTTGGCTACCTGAAGATACATGGACTTCAACTCCCAGAATTCCGCATGCTGGCTGGGGAATTCTGGGAGCTGAACTTCACCCATCTTCAAACACTGCCCTAGATTAATTCTATTTGCCTGGAGGAAGACTCACTTTCACTATTTTTTGTCAGCTGTCTGTTTCAATTTACATTTACATTGGTTCAAGTACAGACCAAAACAGTTTGCTAGAAGGTTACATTTGGATCCTGTCATTTATCGCAGAAAGCCTTCTACGTACGTGTTTCCTGAAGAGTTCCACGTGAGGTCCTAAAGCATGAGGATCCGCATCTTTAACAAACCATACCACGTCATCAACAGTCCAGGTCAAAGGATTTTTGCTTGTGGGTCTTGTGGCATCCTGTCTTTCTGGAGATGGACTGGAGGCTATAGGAGTGAAGCAACAATTAGTGGGAGAGAATAACACATGACAATCCATCCACTGTTTCAACTGTACCGTGTCAGCTGTGACCAGCCACACCAAACAATTTGAAGTCTAGATAACTAGGTTACATTGATACGATTACTGTGTTTGTATGTCATTTTAAGCTGTAATAAAGTTTCTTTGGGTTTGATTTAATATAGCATGTGAACTCAACCTCTGTAAGTTTTAAAGCATGTTTCAAAGCTGACTATTTTGTATGAACGCAGTCAGTTATGGTTAACCAATAAGCCAGTGGTGAAATTCAAAAAGTTTTTATGGCCGGTTCTCTGGGCGTGGCTTGGTGGGCGTGGCAGGAGAAGGATACTGCAAAATTCCTATTCCCAGCCCACTCCAGGGGAAGGATATTGCAAAATCTCCATTCCCACCCCACTCTGGGGCCAGTCAGAGGTGATATTTGCCGGTTCTCTGAACTACTCAAAATGTCTGCTACTTGTTCTCTAGAACCTGTCAGAACCTGCTGGATTTCACCCCTGCAATAAGTCCCTATTAAACAAAACATGGGCAAGCCTATTGTCTGAACTTACAAGAAGGTTTTAATAAATGCATTTGTGTAATGTTAATGCCTGTTAGTTTTTGAACAACGCACAGCAAGGAAACATAATGTCAGTGCTGCCACCCTGCTTCGCCTCATTGCTGCTTCGCTGATACCAGAGAGATTGGCCAACCGACCCTAAGGTCACAATCATGGGAATGCAATACAGAACAGGACTGAGCTCATCAAATGTCAAAAACATTACCAAAACAATTTGTTTTTAATTTAATTGGACACTAGGGAATAGTTGCAGGGGGGTGGGGACCTGGAAAGGGGGAAAGTTGGTAGGCAGTTTTCACACTCAAGGCTCAGATCTGCCTTTTTCTATCTTGTAACCACTTGGCTTTAGTAAAGTTAATCCTTTCACTACTTATGCAGCCCAAGGCTCTTTTTTTGATAAACAACCAGTTCGGGACAAGTCCGAAACATAAGTTGTGTTGCATTCAGGAGCAAGCAGTATTTTCATAGGCATTATTACAAGTCGAAATAACATCAAAAGCACAGTATGTATAGCATGATATTGTGCAAATAACCTAATTATGTAATCTATATTGTGATATCTGTTACAAATATACCATATTTTTCGGACTATAAGACGCACCGGTGTATAAGACACACCAAGATTTCAAAGAAGTAAGTAAGAAAAAAAGTTTTTGCCTTCCCTCAGCCCCAAGCAGCACTCTGCAGGCTTCAGCAGGGCTGGGGCAAGGCAAAAATGCCCCCATTTTTGCCTTTACCCAGCCCCTGTATTTGCCTTGCCCCAGCCCTGCTGAAGCCTGCAGAGTGCTGCTGGGGGCTGAGGGAAGGCAAAAAAGCCTATGTTTTTGTGAAAAGAGGCCCAGGTTTTTTTGCAAAAAATTTTTGCCCCAGCCCTGCTGAAGCCTGCAGGGCTGCAGGAGGCCAAAAATGGCTGTATTCAGTGTATAAGATGCACCAACATTTCCAAGCTCTTTTAGGGGGGGAAGGTGCACCTTATACTCCGAAAAATATGGTATACACTTCATGAGGTGTATGTCATTTGCTTGCACACACACCCCAGGATGGCCATGATTCCATAATGCTGAGAATGCAGATGTCCTAATGCTCCGGAATAAACCTTGACAAGCCCACATTTTATATCCTTGCCAAATATCACTGGTGGTTGAATTTCTTCGGTACTAATAATTGTGGGGAGGATGTGAATGAAATCCAAGTTCCATAGAAAAGGCTTGTGTATTCTTTTTTCTTTCTCTCCCTTCTATAGAAACTTTCCCCAATCCTGCACCCTCCAGAAATGTTCCAACTAGCATTAGACAATTTGGTGTCTCCAAGTGCCTGGAGATCTCAGTTCCATCAGCTAATAGAGGCAAACACAAATGCCATTGGAAAAGTCCCAAACCAACATTTCTAGAGAATTCTAAGCTGTCCATCTTTGTTTTTAAGTTCAATTCAAAATTCCTACCCAGGATCACCATGAATGACTGGCTGGGAATTCTGGGAATTGCAATTTTAACTCATCCAACAATACCAGCCTAGAAAATCTGCTCTTGGCAATGCACTAATGTCATTCCTCCAAATTAAATTATTTAATAGGATTTTAAAATATCTATAATGACACAACATCACCAATCCTCGTAAGGTTTAAGCCATGGGAAAGAGTCCTGAAATGAGAGATCTCACAAGATTTCAGGTAATTTGGGGAAAGAATCCAGGGCCTGAAAACAATGATCAATCTCTGCTTTACAGCCTAAGCAAAGGTGAGGAACCTGTAGCGCTCCAGAAATAATGAAAATGCTATTTGTGGACTTCCACTCCCATGATGGATAGGGAATTCTGGGAATTGAAGTCCACATATCTTAAAGTCTCCAAGATTGAGGAACAATGGTTTAGGCATTCAGGGGGTAAGGATGAAGCATTTTAATTCAGCAATAACTGAAGGGCTGCTGCTTGCCTTTCTATTAATGTCTATGGTTGGTATACCAACCTAAAATGGTTGTGGCAGATCGTGGCGTAGTATGTTACATGAATCCAATCAATTAGGTTGAATAGTTAACTATGGTTAATTAAACCATGGATTTCCTTGTGTGAACACAGCCTATAATTTCTTCTGATATGATCTTTCTTAGTGTTTGGTGGATGTGCAATTCTACACCTTCAACATATATAAAAAAGCAGTAACATTTAAAATAGTTCAGCCATTGATTTTTATACGTATTTTGCTTTATTGCCACTTCATATCTTCTTGCAATTAAATTCCAAGGAACTTGCATTCAGTATAGATCATTTTCACTTTATCACTTCACTGTCATTTTCATCCAGATAAGGTTGAAATTCAGATAATATATGAAATGACAGCTTCATTCAATCTTTTGCTATAGCATCCCAATTGGGACTGAGATCTTTTCATAGTCCATCTAAGTTAATCCAAGTGGACATGTGTTATTTATAGGGCTATTACCATGTTACTTTTTGTGTCCATCTCTGTCTGATAAATGTAGAATGTATTTTTCATATTTATTTTTCTGTTTTAATGTTATAGTTATTACATTGTTGCAGTTAGTTTGTCACTTCCCTTGCTTCTTATTTGATTTCCAAGTAAAGCTTTAGCATTTATTTTTTCTGTTATACCCTGTGTGATTCCAGTTCAGTACATATAAAAGAAAGATGCTAATAGGATAGGAGAAGAAATAGAAAAGAAAGTCAGCTATAAATGCTTCCATTTCTTGTGACATGAAACAAAAAAGCTGTTAGCTACCAAGTTGTTGATTGAAAATAGTAAATACCAAATTCTGCATCATGCGCGCAAAGCATCTATTTCATAACTCCGCTTTGATCCTATCCCCATATTCTACTTGTGATTATCCTGTTCCATTTTTTTTGACATTGTTTTTTGAACTTTAAGTGTGAAACTCATGGACTTTGTCCAGAACTCATATGCTTCTATCAATAATGAAATCTCACCATTTTATTTTTATTGATGGTTTCAGATATTTGGATTGTTTTATTATGTCCATCACCCAGAGTCACTACCTGAGATGAATGACTATAAAAATATGATAAATAAATAAAATAAAACCAGCTATTATCTGGTAGAAGAAGAAGGGGATGAAGACTAGGAAGGAAGGAAGTAGAGAAGGAAGGGAGGGAGAAAGGAAAAGAAAGAGAAAACAAGGTGGTGTCTTAGCAGGTGCGAAGAATGGTAAACAAAGCATTCTAAACTATACCTTATAACCTTCCTAATGGAATAATAATAATATAAGAATGGCAAAGAAAAAGAATAATTATGTGAATGTATATCTATAATATACATTCTGTATATACTGTTCTCTTACTGTATGTAAGAGAACAAATGACAATAAAAATATATAGCATAATATAGGTAAATAATATCTGGTCATAAGTAGCTAAGTTTAAATAAATAAAGTAATGTACATACAAATGGATAACGAATAAGGAGATTATGAATGAAAGATAGAAATGTATAGTAGGGAAAACACTAACTGCAAAGAAACCGATTTGGAACTGCTGTATGATATACGATGGAACTTATTGTTCCTATGTTGTTTTTAAGTTATGTGTTTGTTTTTGTTGATGTGTTTATATGTTTAAAATAAACAAAAACAAAAAAAACCCAGTTATTATCATCACAGGTAACTGATCAAAGCAGCCATCCAAAAGGCAAAACAAGATTTCAGTAAATCATGAAATCAATATGTCATTTAAATTAGGGAATAATATCCTTTGGCTGCAGTTCACATGGTGAAAAGTAAATCATTTCTACGGTGTTGTCTATTATATTTTAGAGGAGAGCATGGAAATCCCCTATCCTTTGAGTATCTCTATCCCTATTTCTACCCACCCATCCCTCGGTCTGATAAAATGAGTGTGAAACTAGAACCTGGCAGCTGACAAATTCAGAAAGTCCTGACAATGACATCTTTTTCTCCGTTTCTCATTATAGGATAAGTTATGGCTGCACTTTTCCTTTCATCAACATTTGCTTCATCAATATTTTCCTTCAACAATACAAAGGAAAGGAAACATTACATGAGGGACAGGCCTAACCTTTGTATCATTTCTGGTTTTATGCCTTTGTAACCAGGAGTTTAGATGTAATGACTTTCTCTTTGGAGAGCTACTAAACAGCACAATGATGAATATGGTGGACATACATTTTAATGGCAGGGAACCTGGACAGATTAAGGTCATTTGGCATTTAATCAAAGCAATAAAGCATTTTGGGAATGAAAGTGTAGTTTTGTTTTTATTCTAAGACTGAAGAATTATACAGCTTGGTGGTTGTCTCTGTTCCTTTCCTGAGCATTTCCCTTTTTCCTTACTCCTCTTTTAAAGTGCCAGATGGCACAAGATTAAATGATACCTGCTTAGTTTTTCTTATATCTGTGGTGTGCTTACATAAGGGAGAATTTAATTTTAAATTTTTTTTTATCTAGTCTTTATAATTTTCATAAATAACTCAGGGTGGCAAACCTGCCAAATACTTCTTTCTCTTCCTATTTTCCCCACAACGATATCCCTGTGTGGTGAGTTGGGCTGAGAGAGAGTCACTCAAGGTCACCCAGCTAGCTTCCATGCCAAACTCTGGACCAGAAGTCACAATCTCCCAGTTTCTGGCTTGGTGCCTTAACCACTAGACCAAGCTGACCTAACAAATGGAAGGTTAAAGGCTTAAACAATGGAACATAATGTTAGTTATATAATTTAGTTTAAGAAGTCTCACCTCAGTTTATCCTCAAAATAATCCCACATGATAGCTTGAAGAGACAAGAAATAACTGAAATTCAAACAAAGTATTTCCATAATTCCAATTCATCACATTGGCTACGTGGCCCTCTATATGATACTATTTGCTTTATCAATCCTAAGTAGCTACTGGAAAGCAATTCTCAGGAAACCTCTAGCTTAACATCTTCTTAGCACAAAACCATAGATGGAGTAGCCACTAATGCAAAATATCTTCAGGAATTGCAACAGTGCTAACTTCTCATTAGCCTGCCTGTTCTCTGGTCTTGTACAAGAACTATCTGGATATCAGCATGGATGTACATCATTGATAAGAGTCAAGGAAGGGCAGGATCCCTGTAGATAGCAGCCCACTGAAAACTCCAGATGCAATTTCCACCTTCTCCTTGTACAGCAGGAACTCATTGTCCTGTTTGAGACTGGAGAACTGTGCTGGGTAATGTTAACATTTCTGAAAAGAGCAGACCAATGGCCTGATATTCTACAATGCAGTTTTCTATGTTTCTACTGTACTACTGCTGTAAAAAAAACAGCATCAGAATGTCTGACAGAGCTTTACACAATATAAGTCAGTAAGAGACAAATGAAGGGCATGAGAGATATGGAGGAATTGAAATGTCTACTGCAGAGATGGCAAACGTTTTCAACACCGAGTGTGTCGAAACTGGAACACGTAATGTGCGCGCCGGAGGCTCAGAAACTCAAAGACCAGCTGGTTTCTGGCCAGCTGGTCTTTGCATGCATTAGAGCACGGGAAACCAGAAGACCAGGTGGCTGGCACATGCATGCACACTGGAAACCAGAAGAGCAACTGGTGACAGTGTGCAGGCCCACACAGAGGGCTCTGCATACCACCTCTGGCAAGCGTGCCAAAGGTTCACCATCACAAGTCTAGTAGATGAAGAACAGGAGAGCCAAGAGACTCAAATATATTATTAAGAAATGAAAGATCCAGAAGCAGAGTGTAAACTGTTAAATAAATAGAGATTATAAGAAAGTATTGCCTGTTTAAAGTTACAATGATCAGGTTTTATGAACATAAGGTTCACTTCTGCAATATACTGATAAAGATAGTCTTTCTCCTAAGATTTCCTCTATTTGACGTTTACATACTTTAAATGTTAAACTCAAAAAGCCAAAAAAAATGAACAAAATAAGCCCAGCTGTTTGCTTATAAACTAACCCAGAAAATAAATTCCATGAAAGGCCTTCCAGGAGAATTTTGGACTCACATCAAAAACACTTTAAGAAACTAAATTCAACATCATGAACTGAGTTATAATTGATAGTCTAATGTAAAACTGGTTGACACCACTCTTCTTCATGAATATTGTATGCAGTTATTTTTTGTTTTGCTTTTTCTTTCTTGCTGTAGGAGTTCTTCCTGTATATAAATCCTGCATTTATGCATCTGAAATTATTCACACCAGGGATTAAATACATTAATAACAATCTCATCTCTCACATGTCATAGGTATCCTAGGGCACTTGTCATCAGAATTAATCAAGATGATAAAGAATACTCAAATTACAAAGAGAGAGGACTGTTTGCCACCAATAATTACCCATAAAGATCATAATTTAGATAAAATCCAATTTCCCGGCTTTGGCAGGTGGGAAGGAAAAATGCAAATGAACTCTGGGGTGCTTAAAAACTTAGAAAGCATTTCAAAAGGAAAGGGAACCTATTTATCCATTCTTAAACAGTGTATACAGAATGTGATAACATCAACTAGTAGATTTGGATTTACATAAACACTCCTGTTATTGGGAATCAAAAGCTGCATGAAGTTAGAATTTAGCAACTTGACTCATAGCATTTCAAGAGCTCCCATATTAATGCTGCTTTGCCCGCCCCCCACTTTAAAGGACAGGAGAGGGATTGATCCTTGTGTGCCTTCACTCCATGCAATGAGCTTCTCAATGTTTCCTTTTTTGAAGAATGGGAATTGCAGACTTACAATATCCACCAGAAGAAAAAGCCAACCTAATCAACTCTGCAGAAAATATAGCAGCTAGTATTGATGAATGGAATGACTGTCTCCTCTAGGCCAAATCCTAAAGATTGCAGTGCTGCAAATAAATAAACCCTTGGTCGACTTCTTCCATTTTACTTTCTCAGTCCATCTCTTGGGCAGTTACTCAATGTACCTCTTTGGTCTACTGAACAAGATCTGTTTTGTCATGCTGTTTTGTCCTAGCTTAGCAGCAGCTGGCTGTCCTGTCTTTATAGGTATGTGATTGCTCACCTGGGACTCAGTTTCCCTGGAAGTAAGAGAGTTCCATAGCATTCACATTGTAGCAGATTCTGGATCCCCTTCATGCTGCCAGAAAACACTGTGCAGCAGGAGCACATCATTTCTGCATATCACCTGCCATTTAAAAGCACACCGTTCAAGGAGAAATTCTCCTGCCTCCTTTGTTGCGCAGTACATGGCAGCCTGAGAATCAGAAGAGGTTTGGATTGCGCTGATCAGGCTTCTGACTGTGGTGCCCACCAAAATCTTGAGTCCTGTATGCTCCAAGAAAAAAGGGAGTTGGAGCAGAATTCTAGTCTCCAGGCAGAATGTATTAGGGTTATGCTTGTATCCTATGTGCATGTGCCTTTAAATCACTATTTTACACTATTTACACTTTGTGACTGCCTGGACAAGTCAGTGCAGTTGTCTTTGGCAACATTTTTCAGAAGTGGTTTGCTCTTGCCTTCTTCTTCGGGCTGAGAGAAAGTGATTGGCCAAAAGTCACCCAGCAGGCTTCAATCATAGCTATGTCTAGAACTCACAGTATCCTAGTGTAGGAAGTTAGCTCCCACCCCTCTCCTAGAAAAATGAAATATCCTGGGAAATATTGAAACGGCAGAATATTATATTTCCAAGGATCAGAAATGAAGAAACATGTTTTTAGGCAGGAAGCAGACTCTTTCTTAATAGCCCCCACCTTTGTCAATAAGCCATTAAAATGCCTGAGCCAGTCTAATCTACATAACAAAGATCTCCCCCCCCCTCAGCTCCAGGGTGATGAGATTAAGGCATGATAGTATTAGCCCTTTACCCATCTCACCACAGGACACTGTGAAGAAGCAATGCTCAACCAAATGTGGACTCATAGCCTACCAAGTTGCCCCTGCATGGCCCCATGGGAGTCTGACAACCAATCAGAATACAAGATCAAGATCAAAGGCCAGAAAGGGCATAAAACCAGGAACTTTCAGCATCTCGGTCTCTTTTTCTTCTTCATCCAACATCTGGAAGCATGTGATCCCCCTTTTCTGTTCAGGAGCTCAAGCCATGCGATCCTATCCACCAGTAAATCATCTTTCCAAGCAGCCTCCATGTTTCCAGTTTCTTTTTCTGGAACTGAACCCAGAAGGACATTTCTTCCAACACTAGTTTCTAGCCTGAAGCATTACCTCTCTTAAAAAAAAGATGCTTGTATTTTTAGAAAAGTTAAGTTTTAGTGACCTATGTTTTCTCTTGTGAGGCAAAACTGATTTTATCTGGTCAGAAGTTGCATCATTTTGGTGATAAGTAAATGTAGTTTAAAATTTTGCTACCACTAGGCTAAATGATAACATTTGGGTTTCTATACTGAAGTTATCTCCTGTTTTATCAACCCCTTTCCTCGTGGCTTAGTATTTCAGGCATGGTAGGTAGTAGGAGTAGGGAGAAGATAATTTCGGGCTGTTTCTTATCTCATCTGAGGATTAATTATTGAATACCTCTTGATGGAAATGTATCTAGCAAGAACATTGCGTGAACAAGCTGTGGGGTAGGTCATTTACTAATAAGAAGAAAAACGGTCCTCAACTGGACCATATCTGTTTAACCAATAGAAGAGAATATTTGTAGCTCAGGGTTGAAGTATGGGGCCCTGGGTGTTCTCTGAGTTTGGTGCACTGATGTTGTTACCTAGTTTGGCAATGAAACGCCTGCAAGAAAACCACCAACCTCAGAAAGCACCAAATAATATCTGTTTATACTGTCTGATTCAAGACATAAATGGCAGGGGAATAAGAAAATACAGAAAACTCTAATTCTTTGCTGCCATCTAATGGCCATTTGGATTTTTGGTAATCCTATTTTAATAAGGGATGTGGTGGCTCAGTGGCTAAGATGCTGAGCTTGTCTATCAGAAAGGTCGGCAGTTCAGCAGTTCGAATCTCTAGCGCCACGTAACGGAGTGAGCTCCTGTTTCTTGTCCCCGCTTCTGCCAACCTAGCAGTTCAAAAGCACGTAAAAATGCAAGTAGACCTTTGGTGGGAAGGTAACAGCGTTCCATGCGCCTTCGTCGTTTAGTCATGCCAGCCACATGACCACAGAGACATCTTTGGACAGCGCTGGCTCTTCAGCTTTGAAACGGAGGTGAGCACCACCCCCTAGAGTCGAGAACAACTAGCACATATGTGTGTGGGGAACCTTTACCTTTACCTATTTTAATAAGTTTCCTTCATGTACTCTAAATAGCAGAAGGGATTTTATTCCCCCCATTAGCCTCAACTAGTATAATAGATCACATCAATCTCTGAGATTCCCCATTCTATTGTACAGGTAGACTGGGGGGGGCACTATATTTATTCAGTAGGATCCAATTTTTCTTCATTTTGAAAAAAAGTTGCTTATTATTATCAAATGATAGTTGATATCTGAATCCCATGTCTGAACTTTTAAAAGTTCTTATTTACAATTTTCTTCCATAATAAGATTAAGGTGCGGGGGGGATTAAGGTGCGGGATGGTGGTGGATTAAAAGGGGGGGGGATGGACCTGCAGGGAAGTTAAATAGGTATATCAATAATCTATGTCTTATTATGTTTAACTGACCCCATCAGGCATCTTTAGTAGCTCCCAGGTATGAGATTCCTACTCTATCTTTTCCAACCTCAGAGCAGAGCCTAAATGGATGGGACTACATTCAGTACTGTCCAGCGACTTTATAAAATAACATCTTGATGATATCTGGTTTATAAGAAAGAAATAATATGCAAACTTCAGAAATGTCCCACTATTACATAAAATACAAAAGGAGTTAAATTAGAGTCCTAAATCATTGTTTTCATCAGAGCAGTCAAGAGAATTTAATGGGAAATTTAAAGTTACTGTCATAATTGTGTCTTATACGGTGACTGTAATTTGTGCGGGTTTATGTCCCAGCACTAAACTTAACTTCTATGGACTTAAGTGCATTTGATTGCACGAATAAGCCCTGCATGTCTGCAGGCTTTGCACAGAGTTTACATCCTTACACAGTTATTGCACAAAGCTTGGGGTGGGGTTTGTTGCCACAATTCTACTGTTATCTGATTGCAATTACTGTATACACAATTGCTTTCTCAAGAAGAGAATTTTTAGAATTTTTTTTTTTTTTTTTTTTTAGAATTTTTTTTAGAATTTTTATTAGAATTTGTAGGCCGCCCTTTTCCCTGAGGGGACTCAGGGCGGCTCACACAAAAACTGGGAAAGGGGAATACAGACAGTAGGACAAAACATGTAATAAAATAGCAAGCAACAAACACTCATCATTCGGGCGGGTAACTATCCTATCCCCAGGCCTGACGGGCGAGCCAGTTCTTCAAGGCTATGCGGAAGGCCTGGACGGTGGAGAGGGTACGAATCTCCACGGGGAGCTCGTTCCAAAGGGTCGGGGCTACTGCTGAGAAGGCCCTCCTCCTTGTAGTTGCCAGCCGACACTGGCTGGCCGATGGAATACGGAGGAGGCCTAATCTATGAGATCTTATCGGTCGTAGGGATGTAATTGGCAGAAGAGGTTTGAAATAAAGACTACAGGAATCAGCAAGGTGATAAAATCATTAGGAGAAAGGGGAAAGTGTTGTGTTACCATTTCTGTTTCCTTCCAGAATGGTTCCGTTTCTGGTTGGGCTTGATGTTTGATGCCTCAGGGTAGCGGTTGATGGGCCTCCTGAAGCCACTTGAGCAGAGCGATGACTGCAGGAGGAAGAGGACCCTCCACCGTGCCGTCCCTCTCCAGAACTCTGTCTCATAGAGTACAATGATCCCATGCAATTAAATGCTGAATCCGAGGGATCGATGCTGTAATGCTTTGTAGCCAGTGGATCAACCAGATAATCTTCAGGTATAACTGTTTCTGCTTGAAAGAGAAGAATCAGGTTATCGTGGAACGCAGTCCTTTTTCCTAAAGCAACAAAATTGATTTTGAAAACTTGTTCTTTTAATTCTGTTTTAAAGACAGTTTAAATCCACTAGCAGATTAAAGTGTGAGCTACTGCAAATGGAAAGAGTTGTATTATATACAAATTATTAATAAGGATGTGTAATAAAAATAAGTTGGGGTTTATTTTTAAGATGATAGCTACCTAGTTTGGAAATTAATTAATACTGACATCACTGTCAATCTGAAACTCGGAGCTTAAATTGCTTTGGAATGATGATCTGAATATGTGCAGAAAAGGTATTATTAGGCTTAAATAAATATGTAAATTCAAGAGCTTTCTGGGGTGGTACAAAATAAATCACAGAGCAGATTGGTGATTATTGACTATTAACTCTCCTCTTTGATTGCAGTTACAACAGGAAAGCGTGAAAGGGGCACTTCATTGGTAAAACCTTGTACTACATTTTTAGTCACGAGAATAAGCAAAATAGATTTTGACAGATCTTTAATCTTCCCCAAAGAAAATGCTTTTTATTGGTGCAAGCCCTATGTCTTATTTGAAATGGGGCTTTGTTAGCAAATTACAGGAGAGGAAGCACAAGTGATGCTTGGCAGCAGTTGTCTAATTAGAGTTTTCAAACTTTTTCAGGCTGTAAAACCTGTTTATTAAAAAATTAAAAAATCCCGGGATCCAAGCTCAAGAGGCAAAGCTCTAATGATCGAAAACTGTCTGTGTGGATTGAGGTTTCCTTTGCCTTTAGTCTCATCAAGTTTTTATGGAGTTCTGTGAAACACAGCTTGAAACATCTTGGTGTAAGTTACTCTTTTAGAATGCTTTAGGCATGATACTATAATTATGGGAAGCAGAATCAAAGAGTGGGAACCATGATAATATTGGAGAGGCTTCTTATCTTTCACCTTACACTTGAACACTAATTCCCAGATACTTGCTGCTGCAAAATACTGATACTCTGATAAAAAAAAAGCAGGGGTTATAATATTTCCAATTTTATTTTCCATCGGTGTTCTCTGCACCACTATAGTCTTTTATTTTATTCATTGGCATTAGCAAACCGTTATGACAAAAATATTAGTCATTAAAATGCTACCAGGGAAGATAGCTCTTGACAGTTTAATTTCAGAAACACGAATGAACTAGACTGTACATTACATCCAGAATGTTATCACATTTTCTGCACATGCACATTAAAACAATAAAGAAACAAAGACTACCTGGGGATTTAGAATTTGCTACAGGAGCAAATGGATCTCTCTTTTCTCAGTAGATGATTTCTCTCTGATAAGAAAGAGTCTTCATAATATTACATGCAAATGTGAAAGTCACATGCTGAGGCTAGGGCGAAGGGTTCATCAATTTGGCAACTGACCATCTTTCCATGTTCGTGTTAGCGGTCTCCATAACAGCCTTCTCCCTCACATTCTTCTCAAGATTGGGACTAGTGTGCTAGTTTAGGAGATGGGTGTTGTAGTCTTATCTGGAGGCTGAAAGGCTGTTCTAATTTTTTCTTGGAAACAAATTATAAGAACTAGCAGGCCTGGCATTCATTTGGGGTTATAACATTGTTTTCTCCTTTGTCTTTTTTCCTTTTCCATTACTTTATTTTCCTTGGTCAACCCCCCCCCCCAAAAAAAAACCCTAATTACTAAGGAATATAGTCAATGTAAACATATTGTGCTGGATATATGCCAAGGGTCACTTCTGTTCTCATCAGATGCCCTTGGGAAAATCACAATCTCATAAACTGATATTGAAAGACCATTAATTTCAATGCAAATAGTATTAAACTGGAAATTAAGAAGGATCCTGGCATCCTGGAGTCATATTTGCCGGCACGGCAGACCTCAGCTCCCAAACTTCCGGTTGGACCGTTGGACTGTTTTTCACCCTCCACAGGCTCTGGAGGTTTCCGGAAGCCTGGAGAGGGCGAAAAACAGGTCCAACGGTCAAGGGGAAGTTGGTTTCCAAACTTCTGGTTGGCCCATTGGGCCTGTTTTTCACCTTCCACAGGCTCCGGATGCTTTCCTGTAGCCTGGGGAGGGTGAGAAAATGGCCCAAGAGGCCAACCAGAAGTTCAGAAATAATGTTTCTGCCTTCTGGAGGGCCTCGGGGGCGGGGGGGGCGGGGAGGCCATTTTTGCTCTCCCTAGGCTTCAGGAAAACCTCTGGAGCCCAGGGAGAGCAAAAACTCTCCACACACACATGGGGGGGTCGTACGTGAGGGGGGCCACACACGCATGCACAGGTGGGCAATTTTGGCACACCTTTAGAAAAAGTTTAGCCATCACTGACTGCCCTATAGACTTCTTCCCTTGGATATTCTTCAACTGCTGCTTTCTTTTATTGTTAGGAAATGGGCCAGAGCAGGATGAGTCAATCTATTTGCTATTTCTTTCAGATGGAAGAGAGACAGACAGACATTATATATCATGTTATCTAATTTAATGAATGTGGGGTTCACTATTTATATACAGAAACATTTAAATAGTGTTGAAATATAGAGCTTTGAATATGTTTTATCTAAACGTTACCTATGTTCAGAGCCACAGGTTGGGTTCCCTCTTCATTTTAACAACGGCTAACCAGACAAACTATAGAGATGCCGGCCAGATTCCAGAGGGTTAATAAATAACACAGGGAGAAAGGAAACTTTGCTATCTGTCTTAGGCTCTATTTTAGCCAGCAACTGCCTGAGATATTAGCTGCTTTTGAGTTATTTTAAATTATGTAGCTGCCACTCCTGACTCAACCTATGCTTCCTGAACCACCTGCAGCTTTCAAAGCTTTACTGCTTATCTATTTCATAAGATGATAACCATGTTTTCTTGTATTTAGCAGTATCAATAGCACTTAGTCTTATATACAGCTTTAAAGTGCTTTACAGTCGTCTCTAAGTGCTTAACAGAGTCAGCTTATTGCCCCCAACAATCAGGGTCCTCATTTTACCAACCTTGGAAGGCTGAGTCCACCTCGAGCCGGTCAGAATCGAACTGCTGGCAGTCAGCAGAGTTAGCCTGCAATCTTGCATTCTAACCACTGCATCCTCACACCATTCTTCCTATCACAGCTATTTTTTGGAATGCGTGATAAGTAGTCAAGTGGCTCCTGGTTCAAAAAAAAATTGCGAACCTTGGGCTTAGAATTAGAAGATTCTGTCCTGCAATTAAGCCATATGGAGCCAAGCCGTGAAGTCTCCCTAAGATTCACCAATTTATCTAAACTATTGGGATCACTTACAAAACTGAAAATGATGTACTGTATGTATGCATTACAAGATTTTTAAAAAACCCTCATATATTAACAAAACTGATCAATCTGGTCTGAAATCTACCAAAGAAGCTTCTCCTGTAACTCCAGAAGAGCCCATCACATCTGTCATCAACCGAAAGCAGCAGAGTGCATTAACGTGTCTGGCTTGTATAGGGAACATGTTTACAAAATGACTCTTTAGGCTGTGGTCACAAGAGAGAAGTGTTTGGAAAGACACACAAAGCATTCAAAAGTGAAGACGGCCTCTGTGCCTGCTGAATTGAAATCACACCCTTTTGATATGTATGTTGCATGTGTGTTCAATACAGAGGTGGGATTCAAATAATTTAACAACCAGTTCACCCAGAGTTGAGTTGGCTGTCATGGGAGGCATAGCCCATCCCCATTCTCCAACTCCGCTGCTCATGTGGAATGAGCCTCCCATGATGGCCAACCTGATCCTGGGTGAACCAGTTGTTAAATTAACACACACACATATGCTATCAAAGTGGATCCTGGGCGCTGCGCTGCAATAGAGAAACAGGCAACAGAGTAGCCAGCATAAGGGGGGGAGGAGCAGGGAAAAGAAAGAGGGAAAGCGGCCTTCTTCTCCTTCCCTTGCGCTGGCCGCTCCATTGCCTGTTTCTCCATTGCAGCGCAGCACCCAGGATCCACTTTGATAGTTGTGGGTGGGTAATTTAACAGCCGGTTTGCCTGTGTGAACCGGCTGAATCACACCACTGTTTCCGTATAAAAAAGAGAAGGATGTTCAATCATGTAGACAAGGATACCATCTTGGCTTTTTTTGACTCTCTTGCAGTTGCCCTTGTAATAGCCTGTTATGTAAATACCTGTCCCTTGACTGTATTGCTGTCATTCAAGACCTGTCCAGGGGAGGCAGAGGCAGTGGGACCCACACCCACTTTTGACTGAAGCTCAGCTTTCACAAAGAATGAAAAAACCTGTCTCTCAAATCGTCCCACTGCATCTCATTTCAAATGCCGGAGACAATCTAGCAGCCTTCCCTTCACCAACTGCTTCAGACAGGCAAATAGCTTTCTATTAAATATTGTTGTGGTTGACTAGATTGCACAGATCTCCTGTTCCCACTTTAAACCTGACCTTAATATTTTATGTATTGTTTAAAGGATAATGTTCCAGGCAGAGGAATCTATGAGGCAATAAATGAATTGTGCAGGTAATTAAATGACGAACCAAAGCCAGAAATACTGATAACCATAAAAACCATTTATTTTGACTTTACTCCAAAGCTATGTGCAGCAATTATTGTAGGAGGGGAAAGAAGATTGAATGCTACAGGACTAAGTGAAAGGAAGACTAAAACAGCACATTTGTAGCATACAAGGAATTGAACTCAAATTCTGTTTGTTGTGTTTTTCTGCCTGCAGAAGAACACTTCGAAGTCAGGTAAAAGACACTTATGACTATTACGCTGAGCCATTAAAATATGTTTTTAATGAGTTCCTCAAAGCATTTAATGCATTTTACAGTCTGGATAAAAGAAAACAATGCCATTAAATTTCATAGCCTTCTTTGCCTGCACGTTCTAAGAAAGATTCCATATTTAGCAAACCTGAAGATGACATAGAAGGAAAAAATAATCCCTGTCTCTCAAATTCTATTTGCCTAGAAGTCTAAATACATGGCAGAAGCGAAGCCTAACATGCATAACACAAATTCTGTTGAAATTAGATTTCTTTTTTACCTTAACAAAAACACATTTCACAGAAAGGCCAACAGTTATATTGAATTTCAAGAAAAATCTCTCTCTCCCTCCCTCCCTCCCTCCCTCCCTCCCTCCCTCCCTCCCTCCCTCTCTCTCTCTCTCTCTCTCTCTCACACACACACACACACACACACACACACACACACACAATATATGGAATAGAACAGAACCTATGACCCAATTTGTTTCCAAAGGTTTTGTTACTTTGAATCACTTTAAAAATAGTTTTCATCCTCTAGCAAAATGCATTTACTCCAATTACCTACATTATTTTAAAAAGAATTTAACACTCTTTTTTCTTTTACACACACATCACAAACATTCCCTTCTGTTTCTTTTTTGTAATCTTTATAACTCTTTCTGTTGTTCCCCTCAGCCCTTCCTCACTAGTGCTACTTCTCACTGTCACTCTGACTACTCAGCTTTCTCCCTTCATGCCATTCCAAACCAGACAAGATTCTACTACAATACTGTTAACAATGAAGCTGAGCCCAGAAACCCAAATGTTTTTTGTTTCCCCGAGGCTGCTCAGGAAAAGCTTGACCTCGATCTTGAAAATCTCTCAACAAATGATGAGCCGTGATGGCGCAGTGGTTAGAGTGCAGTACTGCAGGCTACTTCTGCTGATCACTGGCTGCCAACAGTTTTGCAAATCGAATCTCACCAGGCTGAAGGTTGACTCAGCTTTCCATCCTTCTGAGGTGGGTAAAATCAGGACCCAGATTGTTGGGGGCAATATGCTGACTCTGTAAACCGCTTAAGAGAGGGCTGGAACACACTATGAAGTGGTATATAAGTCTAAGCGCTATTACTAGGGCTAGTTCTCCAGCTCAACTTCTAGTGTACTTAAGACAGAATTGCTTTATAGCTCCTTCTCACATTTCTGCCTTATCTTTAAGGAATCTTTACCTTAATTCCCTATGTTTTCTCCTTTACCATGGCTCTACACTATCTGTTCCCAAGGCCTGTTAAATAGTTCATCACAATTTGCAATGAAACATGGATAGCTGGGTAAAAGTTACTATGAACCCCCTGCCCACCCACCTCTGTTTTTTCATTTGAAGAGTGCACTGTCTGTGACAGGTAAATGAGTCCTCAGTTAAATTCCTTTTCCTTTCCTGAAACTGACATTGGCCATCCGCTGGCCAATGCCGACTGGCGACCACCCGGAGGAGGGCCTTCTCTGTGGCTGCTCCGGCCCTCTGGAACGAGCTCCCCGTGGAGATTCGAACCCTCACCACCCTCCAAGCCTTCCGCAAAGCCCTTAAAACCTGGCTGTTCCGACAGGCCTGGGGCTAATGAGCTTTTGTCCCCCCTCGAATGGTATGGTTGTTGTGTGCTTTTAAATTGTGGTATTGTTTTGTTCGTCTTTTTTATTCCTTATTTGTACACACACACCCTTGACTTGGGTTGTGAGCCACCCTGAGTCCCCTTCGGGGAAAAGGGCGGCATAGAAATATAATAAATTCAATTCAATTCAATTCAATTGACAGGAAATATTGGCAAGAGAATCTAAATTACGTGGCAGCACCCTAGCTAACATTGGCTCATCTCAAAAATTAATCAGAGTCAAGTCCAAAATTCCTTTGGTAGGACACCTCAGGGCTGGAGCAAGCTTGATAAATGAACAATATGCATGAATGGTAAAGTAGTACCTTATTATTGTCAAGGAAGCTTTATGGAAACACAACTCAAAGAAGATTTTAATTATATGACAGTATCTATTCTTTTCCCTAGCTTTGACCTAAATGCCTTTTTTTTTTTAGAAACTTAGAGCTGGAAACCACCATGCAGCAGAACAACCAAATCTCTTCCATATGCTGCTGCAATCACAATGTTCCTCCCCCCCAAAGGCCCAACCCTTGGATATACATTTTAGAAGTGAAGACTGAGTCAGACTTCTCCTATAAATATGTATGAAAAGTATTTTAGTTGGTGTGGAGCAAAAAGTAGCATTATATATTTTGGTATGATGTAGTAGTCAACTAGTCAATTGGAACCAACTTAGTGGGATCTTTTTTCTTCCATTCAATCATGCCTGATTTTTGGAGCCTGCCTGGATAGGTCCCTACAATTTTCTTGGTGAGCTATTTCAGAAATGGTCTGCCATTGTCTCCTTCCAGGGCTTACTGAAAATGACTGGCCCAAGTTTACCAAGTTGGCTTTGTGGCTAGGGCAGGACTAGAACTCACAGACTCCCTGTTTGTTATTGGGACACCTTAACCACTAGACCAGCTGGCTCACTCTTGGAAGATACATATTTTTATAACGCTTAAACCTACCTGATTCCATCTGTCCATTTTCATACCCTTCTGGGTTTTCAGAAGTGTTATATTGTGGAAAAGGCTGGTTACTAAAAAGATTGTCGCATAATAAGTTACGGCAAAGCTTTTTGAGGAATCGCAAAACGTAACCAATACTGTTCACAACTGGGAGACTCAAGAGGTGCTGTTTTCCTTCAAAAGAGGCAGAAACTGATGGAGAGAGAAAAAAATGTAGATAGTTACAGTAGTTACAGTCTTACATGCAAAGCAAGCTTATGTCCCCCACCATTGGCTTAGTGAAACAATGGCTTATATAAGTCTAATATGACCTCCTATCAGCACGGCCATTTTTACACTATCCACAGTTGCTAAACTATACAATTTCCATTTTAATTTATGTTATTGAAATGCTACCACTTTAAAGTTGTGGTAGGAGAATTTTTGGGGTTGGAGTTTATCGTGACCCGACAAATGTGCGCCCGACAACAGCACGCCAACAAAACCGCAGCGATAAAACCGCGACGTCGGCAGCGCGCCCACAAAGGCGTGCTAACAAAAGAGTGCCGACAGAAGCATGATTAGGGTTAAGGTAAGGGTTAGGGTTAGGGTTAGGGTTAGGGTTAGGGTTAGGGTTGGGTTTAGGGTTAGGGTTAGGGTTAGGGTTAGGGTTAGGGTTAGGGTTAGGGTTAGGGTTAGGGTTAGGGTTAGGGTTAGGGTTAGGGTTAGGGTTAGGGTTAGGGTTAGGGTTAGGGTTAGGGTTAGGGTTAGGGTTAGGGTTAGGGTTAGGGTTAGGGTTAGGGTTAGGGTTAGGGTTAGGGTTAGGTTCAGGGTTAGGTTCAGGGTTAGGTTCAGGGTTAGGCTTAGGCTTAGGCTTAGGCTTAGGCTTAGGCTTAGGTTTAGAGCGCGCTTCTGTTGGCACGCTTTTGTCGAACGCGCATTTGTCGGTGAACCGGAATTTATACCAATGGTTCCTCAATTCTGTCAATTTTGATGGAAATAAAAAGGATGTCAGCGATCTTAAAAACAGTTTTATTTTACCTTTGCTACATTGAACTGAGTCTAATCAAAAGTTTTCAACTGCCACTGCATTCACATTTTTGGGAATTCAACCTTAGCCATACAAGAAAATAATAATAATTTTACCAGATATAACAACCTGGCATATTTTCAGGATTCAGCTGAAGTGTTTTTTGTATGTGTATGTTTAGCTTTCTGTTCTTTCAGCACAGGTGCAAATAGAACCAAAATGCCCAGAGGGGGAATGAAAATGGAAACAGAATATAAATAAATGTTGCACTGTGGGATAAAGCTTAGAATTGCACAACATGACAAGTCTTGTAGTGGAGTAAAACAGATTTAATGGAGAAGATAATTGTCAATATTTTTAAAAAAAAAGTTCTTAAAGCATATTTCTACCTGTATTTTAAAAAGAATGATATAAATATTGTGATTCATTACTGTATTTCAAAATACAGCAATGAGCTGTGGAAGCTTCTTGGATGAGAACCAAAGTGTCATCAATTAAAAAAACCAGAAAGTCCAGTTGCCTCTTGAAAAAGCACCTTTGGGACAACCATGACCTGAATGACCAAGAATCTTCATAGTCAATATATTTCAAAACTTTTATAAATATTATTAATTTTAAAGCCATGAAATATGGATTAAAACACTTCAAAAAGCAGGAGCCAGTATCCTATTGTATAATAAATACATAACATCCCTTAAAGAGAATATGATCTGAGAGACAGCAGTTGGCAGACTTGGAAGCGATCTTTTACATTGGGCCTTCAGGCCTGCCACGTTTTCTACTGTGGGAAAATGGGAGGGGGGATTATATGGAGTATGGGTGATAGATAGTCAAAGTAACATTCTTTTCTCAGAGAGTCAAGGACACCTTGCCCTGCAGCTGCGATGATGTAACTGGGAGGCATCTCCTGTTTTGGATGGTGCCTGATTGGGTCATGTGATGGACATGTAGGTGCTGGCCAGGGACTTGAACTTTCTTTTGTGTGGGGAAAACTTGGAAACTTTCAGATTCGAGTTTTCCCAGATGTGCCAATATGACACCTCTAATAAAATGGAACTTTGAAGAAACTCAACCCCCAGAGTCTTCTTTCATTGGGGGTGTTACTTGGAATGCTGACAACAGTTACAGCTCTCACTGACAATCTTTTCATCAGAGTGATGTATGTATGTATTTGATTTATATCCCATTTCATTTTCAGTCAGAAGTTCCAAACACTAGAAGCAGCATGCCCTCTTCCCATTTTTCTTCACAACAACCCTTGGAATAGGTTGGGTTGAGAGATAATGATTTTGTCCAAAGTCACCCAGTGAGTCTCTGAGGTTTAGGATAGATAAAATGGCTGCCCTTTGTCACAGCAGGTGACTGTACCTGTTTGATTTTAGCTAATGTCAACAAGCTGAGCAGAGTAAGAGCAGATTAGTGCAGTACTACAAGGATACTACCAAGAAATCCAGGGCTTGTAAGATAGATCAGGAAAGAGAACAAACAAGGAAAGTACATGTTTATATAGCCACAAGGAGTCAAACTCAACACTTTACCTTAAACAATGACATATTATAAATGGGGAATTACCTAATTATTCACTGTCAAACAGGCATGGGGCACAGAAACAAGTTGAAGAAAGAAGTCAGGTGGATTGGAAATCCAAAAAACATTGTTTATATGTTTACATGAATGCATGACAGATCAAAGTGGAGATGAATTTCCATTGGTGAACAGCTATTCAGACTTTGTTCTACTTATTCATTTATTAGATTTATATGCCACCCATCTCTCCTAGTGGTGATGCTAAGCAACTTACCAGACTTTCTCAAATATAGAATGGATGCAGGGGAATATCATTGCAGGAAAACAAAGCCCTACCAACTCTACTCTTAATCTTTTTTATCAATGAACACTGGATAGAAGACTGTTCAAGGCCCTGGTTAGCATTCCTGAAAGCAGAAATACATTGACTGCAATGCACTGTCTCCATTTTTACCTGACACCATTTCAGCGCCATAGCCCTGCTTGACAAGCGAGAAGACAGTCTTTTGCTGGTGGGCACAATCAATGCATGCCTGAACTGTCTGCTGTAGCACTATGGAAGGTCGTTCAGGTCCAAAATGATCTGGGAGTTGCTGTACTCTCTTTCGCTCAAGGTACGGCCCCACATTCGCTTGCTTGTTGACATAAAGGCAGACTGCAGGGAGGGAAAAAAGTCCTTGTCATTGTCCAAACAGATCTCTAAAGACTTCATAAAATGTCATTTCCTTTCTGTGTCTCTGATTTGGTTTTGTAAACTGGAAATTCAGGCCTTTGCAGACCCCATGTATCTGGCATCAGGTTGGGAAAGGCCTCACTGGATAACTATAGAAATATAGTTGTCTCAGAGGTGCTTTTTCAAGAGGCAACTTTCTGGACTTTCTGGCTTTTTTTTCGAAGACGTTTCACTCTGAGCCGAAGCTTCTTGGATGAGATGTGAAATGTCTTCAAAGAAAAACCAGAAAGTCCAGTTGCCTCTTGAAAAAGCACCTTTGGGATAAGCATGACTTGGATGACTGAGAATCTTCATACACATATAGAAATCCTTGACTTGTTTCCAGAGAATGGTCTACAATTCTGAAGGATTTCCAATTGAAGCCAGAAATGTAGACATATAGAAGGAGCTGAAAACTCTGGCTCTGCATAACGAAGAAAATCGTGAGTATAAAATGTGGAAGAGAGCAAGAAATCAAAATGGTTAAAATTTGATAAAGTGAAGGTTTTTTTTAAAAGAAATGTTAGAATTCCTGAGGAAAAAGGGGGATTGTGACTCTTTTTTCATCCATGTTTCTCTAATTATCCCAGATGTCAGCATAAAGACTTTTACTGAGTCTTCCATTGTATCTTATATTCCATTCTACTTGGGTTTAAACTTTCAATGCAATTTTTTAGTATAAAATACAAAATTACCTTAATCCAATCTATTATGTAGTTGCACAGATTACGTAATATAGTAGTTTGTAATATCAATATTGGTCTTTTCTAGAACAAAAATGCTAAGATTTGATATACCATAACTTTTTTTTAAAGAAGGATACTATACTGCATGCAGATCTATTTAGGACTATGTCTTAAAAGACTGGTCTCAGTCATATTAAAACAAGACACATTATTATTGCTGGCCACAAAAGTATTAGAGTTGTCATCATTCAGAACATACATCATCATCCTGTTTCCAACAGAAATTAGAGAGGTGACAAAGAAATTATTACATAGCAAAGAAGATAGATGTGCAATGCTGTGGATAATAGACAATTATTATAACCATAATAAAAATGTAGTACTTGAAGTGTTAAACAGCTACTCAGACTGAAAAATAAAAAGTCTCAAAGCATTTTATTCTGAATAAATAGGGGGATAATGGCAATAATAGCATCACATAGTTCTGTAAGCCACTAAAAGGCTACATAACAAAGCAGAAGATGTAAACAAAGCAGGAGAACCCATTGTAAGCACAAATGAGGGGCACAGATGGCTTTTCTAAGTTCTGATGATGAATCTATTCATGCAAAAGCACCCATATTTTACTTTCAGCCTGTGGCACAGGGTCTCTTAAATCAGTCAGTACACAAGTTGCTTCTGCGCATCTCTTTTTCTATTATGTACAAACCAAAGGAGCAAATAATACTGAAAACAAAAATAGAGGAAAACATCAGTTTGGAAAGACAGCTGGCAAGTTAATTGATAAGCTGTCTTGGGGCTCTCAGAAGGACAGGGAAGAAAGCTTGCTTAAAAACATGGGATGTAAAACAAGGCTTTCATTTGGGTAGATTTGATTCCACATACCTGTGAGGGCTTGCGGTGCTGCCGAGTTGGGGATTGTAGCCGCATCCTGGGGGATTGAACTGATGTCAGGTTCTGGGGTGCTTCTTGGTGGGGAGATTGCTAAAGGAGTCATTAGAACACGAGATTTCAGCTGGAAGACACAACAGATGTTGGTCATGAAAAAAAAACATATCAAATCTATTCTGTTATACCACAACTTTGAGATCTTTCAACTCCCAGAAATCTGTGCATGGCATTCTTTCCCTGAGATAGAACATAGAACATCAGAGTTGGAAGGGGTCTTCTAGTCCAACCCCCTGCTCAAAATGGAGACCTTATAGCTTTGCTGGCTGAGGAACTCTGGGAATTGAAGTCCACAAGTCTTAAAGTTGCCAAGGTTGGAGACCACTGCCTTATACATTTCAGACAAATGGCTTCTTAAAAGCCTCCAGTGATGGAGCATCCACAACTTTTGAAGGCAAGCTGTTCCACTGGTTTATTGCTCTCACTGTCAAGAAATTTCTCTTTAGTTCTAGGTTCTCTCCTTGGTTAGTTTCCATCCATTTCTTCTTGTTTTACTTTCAAGTGCTTTGGAAAATAAGTTTACCTTCTCTTCTTTGTGGCAGCCTATTGGAAGACTGCTTTAATGGCACCCCTAGTCCTTCTTTTTACTAGACATATCCAATTCTTACAAACATTCTTCATATGTTTTAACTCCATCCCCCTAATCATCTTTGTTCCTCTTTTCTGCACATTTTCTAGAGCAGTGATTGCTAACCTTTTCCAGACCAAGTGCCCAAAGCACGCAAATCCCCAAAATGCAACAGCCTCCCCACACATGAGCTCTGCCCCCTGGCGCATGCACATGTGAGCCCCTGCACATGGCCCACCCCCTGCATACACATGTGTGACCCTCCCGCATGTGCCCACTCCCCATGCATGTGTGTGTGACCCCCCTGTGTGTGCCACACTCTTTGCACATGCATGCGCAGCTCCCATGTGCATGCCCTTGCCCCCGCGCATGCACAGCAGAGAGCTGAAGGCTAGCTGAATGGTGGGAGGTGCACAGACATGCGCAGTGGAGCTGAACTGGGGTGACAGCTCACATGCAATCTGAGAGGATGTGTGTGCCACCTCTATGCCATAGGTTTGCCATCACGGTTCTAGAGTCTCAACTTGTTTTTCATATTGTAGTGACCAAAACTGGATATGGTATTCCAAGTGTGGTCTTACCAAGTCCTTATAAAGCAGTACTAATATTTCACGTGATCTTAATTCTACCAATCTGTTAGTGCAGCCTAGGATTACATTGGCTTTTTTGGCTGTTGTAGCACACTGCTGGCTCATATGTAAATGAATGGCTACTAGGATTCCAAGATCCCTCTCACAGTTACTGCTATTGAGCCAAATTTCACCTAATCTGTATTTGTACATTTAGTTTTTCTTGCTTAAGTGTAAAGCCTTGCTTTTCTCTACATCACAGGTATCAAACTTGACCGTGTCACATGACGTATCGTGACATGTCGTAATGTTTTTTGCCTTTATGGAGCTGGGCTGGGTGTGGCCTGTGCGTGATGCACCTGGCCTGCAGGCCGCCAGTGTGACTGGGCTGCTGTACATTGAATTTCATTTTGTTAGATAAGCTGAAATCTGCTGAGTTGAGTCTGCTGAGAGTTGATTAATTTCTCTAATTAATAATTAGAGAAATATGAGGAAGATGAAGAAGATGACAAAAACAAATTGCATTTTAATTTGCCATGTACATTATCTACAACACTACCTTAAGATGTAATTTGTCCCAGAATTTATTTCTTCCAGAATTTAGGAAAGGGACAGTGAGGAGTCATCAAATTTTCTATAGTCTCACCCCAAATGTGTATCTTAGTTGGAAAGTACCATTAACTTGCAATTACTCTTTTCAATATAATTATTTTCATATATACTGGGATACAATTTAGCTGCTACTAAGGGGCCTATTAAAAGTCAGTTATGTAAAATCTACATGTTCAAAGACACATTTCCCCTTTTTATAAATGTCAGTCTGACACAATGTGTGAGGACCTCCAGGAATTACTCAAAACAGATATACTGTGTCTAGTTAGAAACTAGATGCTTGTCATAATCCCCACATCCTTCTAGATGAAATTTCTGTAAATATATTTCCACCCTACTGCCACAAGCGTCAATAAGTAATAGTGATAAAGTTGATATGATTAAATCCATCTGTTTTTTTCCTATAAATGCTACAAGACATATGTCTTTGTAAACAACGGGCACATTTAGCAATTTACTGAGACAGAATTGGGAAGCAAATATGTAATTTATAGATGTGCATCCAAAGCCAAGATTGTATCATAAATTAAAGCAGGGTAATGTGAAACAGGTTTTCATATACAGTATCCGGGATGGAGAAAATAAGTTTGAACCCACTGCAGTTTGGCAAAGACTGTCTCTGTCTGCAAATTGGAATGACCTGCTACAGGTTTTCCTTTCCTTGCTCTTAACTTCTGTCGCCATTCCTCTTTGTTGCAAGAGTATGAATGAGTTCCAGATGAGTACAAATGCCATATCCAACTACAGCTCTAGTTCAACTGTAGCTGAGTCCAATTTGGCTCTACCATTCAGATTCTGTAGGCTGTAATCATCTGGGTCTGGGTGTGGAGAACTAGGACTCTTTTATGACCAATGAACTTCAACTCCCAAAATTCTTGAGGCAGCATGGTTGGCTAAGGAATTCTGGGAGTTAAACTCCACAAATCATAAAGGGGCAGTAATTCCCCACTTCTAGTCTAGACTTTACTAAAGAAATTGGCCCCAGGTTAACTTTTACAGATATACAGCAATATTGCAACTAAAGGGAACTTCTACCAAGCATGCTTTTCACTCTATTTCCACCCCCTAATCCCACACAAAATTCAAAATCTGCAGCAGATTTTTTTAATTGGTATCAGTTCTACCCAGCTAGAAATGCTGAGAATACCACCTCTTACTCCCTGAACTGCCCAATTTCCTGAAAGAATGAAAATTCACATTCCATACAAAGGGTGGGGGGAATGACACAATTAGTTTCCTCTCCTCCCACCCAGGTCTTCAATGTGTGTGAATGCATGTGTCTTTGTGTCGGTGTCGACTCTTGGACTAGCCCCTGCAGATTTTTTGGTAAAATCTTTTGGAAATGGTTTGCCATTGACTCTTTTCTAGGACTGAGAGTGTGTGACTCTGCTGGTTTGTGCTATTTTTTTTTTCAGAATATATGTGATATTTTGTGATATTTTTTTTCCAGAATATATACAGGTTAAAAAGAATACCTTTCTACATCTCTACTGAAGCTGTCGCAAAGGTGCTTTTTCAAGAGGCAACTGGACTTTCTGGTTTTTCTTTGAAGTTGTTTCACTTCTCATCCAAGAAGCTTCTTGAATAAGAAGTGAAATGTCTTCAAAGAAAAACCAGAAAATCAAGCTGCCTCTTGAAAAAACACCTTTGGGACAACCATGACCTGGATGACTGAGAATCTCCATAGACTTCTAAAGAAGCTATTTAATGACAAATTACAATGAATAGTAGGCTAGACAAGTATTATGTAAGATCCACCCAGAGTCAAGTAACTCTCCAAAAATTGACTATTATTAAGTGTTGTACCTTATGATTCTTTTTTTACGTTGTAAATATGTTTTATTTTCATTTTCATTTCATACGGTCACATATATACTGTGCATAACCGGGGCCATATAACATTGAGCAATAAACACAGCCATCCTTGTCAACAATACTCCCCAAAATACAAACCCAATATACCACTTCAACCCTCCATACACCCTTTCTTTCACCCCCCTCCAACTTTCCTTTCTCCCCTCCAACATTCCCCTCTACCCTACTTCCCCTCCCCCTCTATCACTCCTCTCTCCCAATACGCTCCCTCCCTTCCATCTCACCCTCCCTCCGATCCTCTCTCCCACCCTTTCTACCCCTCTTTCTTCTTTCCTTCTGCTCCTCCCTTATGATTCTTGACGAATGTACCTTGTCTTTTTATGTACACTGAGAGCATATGCAACAAATTCCTTGTGTGTCCAATCACACTTGGCCAATAAAGAATTCTATTCTATTCTATCCTATCCCATCCTATCCTATTCTATTCAATTCTATGAAAAAATAGAGGATAAAGAGCCTGAAAGAAAGTCCAACCCAGAACCTTTGTAATGGCACTTGATTTTTCTTAAGCTTTATATTTTTTTAAATTAAAAATATTTTCATAATAATGCTATAAACCCACAAAGCCAATCGAAAGCAGTAAAGCGGGGGGGGGGGAACCTTGTCTGATTTAAACAGACTTTCAAGAGACAATCAAAAGCAATGGAGAAGAAAATTGCATGTTAGAAGTCCTAATTTAGATCTGATGTAGAGTTTATAGAACACAGTAAATCAATAAATGAAATGATCTCTTTTGCCTGCCGAAATGAAAATCACCAGATACAAACAATCTGTCTTTACATGCTTCTGCCTAACCTCATATAGGGTTTTTTTTTAACTTATGCAACTTGAACCCTATTTTTATTTGTCCCTTGAGTCAACATACTCTCTCTTGCACTCACTCATTCTCACGTGAGTGCATAGGCATAAAGAAACATAAAAATGCTTTCTCTAGGAAAATAACAGTCCACTTAAAACAGTATTTTATGGCAAGTCTTTCCCAAAATCTAAAACTTGTCACCTAGTGAATAGACCATACTTAATTGAATGGTTTATCAAGGCAAAGTAGATTTCCCTGATCTGGCACTATTCAAATGGGCTATATAGCTTTGTACTCAAAGTAGTTAGAATTCAGTATTGCAGGCTAACTCACCGCTCACTGCTAGCAGTTCGATTCTGGCTGGCTCAAGGTTGACTCAGCCTTCCCTCTTTCTGAAGTCAGTAAAATAAGAACCCAGATTGTTGGGGTCAATATGCTGACTCTATAAACTGCTTTAGGGCTGTAAAAGCACTATGAAGTGGTATATAAATCTAAGTTCTATTGCTAATACTCCTGGGCAGTTGCCTGTAAATAGGTCTGTGCATGGGCAGAACATTGAAAATGTGAACAAAAAACATGCCGTGGTGACTGGGGAACTGGTTCGGGGGTGTGACAAGTCTGCCATCCCTACCGGATTGGTGATCCAGTCTCAATTTCCACTACCGGTTCGCCTGAACTGGTGCGAACCGGTAGCAACCCATCTCAGGTGAGCTCCCATAATGAATGAACAGGAAAGTCCCGAGATACAACAAGGAAGTCTTTCCAAATTTTAAAGTTAGCAAACTAACCCATATTGCCATCTATATGTGCATTAAGGAAGCATCATGCCACAAGTCCAGATCAATCTAAGCCCATCACTGTTTATATTGTACCTCACTGAAACAGAAATGTTTATCCATAAAAATAAAAATAAAAAATCCAACTATCTGAAAAATATTTCTTAGCTAGAACCATATATTCCTGGAATTATTATTATTAGTGTATGGCGCTGTTACAGTAGCTACAGGGAACTACAGTGCGATTACAGAGTAGTAGTTTGGCTGCCAAAGTATTAAATCTGTTGTAGGAAATGCTCACACACATCCCACGGTGCACCATAAAAGGAGGAGATGGTTTTGCATCAGAAAGAAAGATAAGTGGTTCTTTCTGCACATCATCCAAGGCCCCCTCTCTCCCCTGAGCTGCTTCACAAACAGATGTTGCGACCAGAAAGGTTCAGAGAACAGGAATCTGACTGCCTGCACCAGAGGTGGGTTCCTACCAGTTCGCACCTGTTCAATAGAACCAGTTCGTCAAATCTACCGAACCGGTTAGAAGAGGTTCCACCAGTGGACCCGGAAAGCAGGCCACACCTACAGAAGAGGTTCCGAAATTTTTTGAACCCCACCAATAATCATATCCAAGGACCACTGGTCCTTGCATATGATTATTCTACACTATCATGCTCATATTTATAAAACTCAGTGCCTCTGTGAAAGGTAAGGATGACTACTGCATTTGTGGTGCAATCAGAGCATTGTGTGTGTTGAAGTTGTTTTAACGCAAACCAAAGATGCCTTTTAAAAAACAACTTTACATCATATTCTTATGTATGCCAGTGCTGTGTGTGAGGTAATTTAAGATGGTTCTGACAAGTGTCGTCGACATCTTCATATCCGGTCACATGGGCGGCAAGCCACTCCCATCTGGTCACATGGGCAGCAAGCCACTCCCACAAAGGAGGCCACACCCACAGAGTAGGTTCAAACAATTTTTGAAACCCAGCACTGGCCTGCTCTGAGCACCAGCTTGTTCAGGAACTCCTCAAGTGCCAGAACTCGAACTGCTGAAGCAGAAACCCTCTCCCGTATCATTAAGCCATTGAGCCACCACGTCTCTTATATTCTTAGAAATGAACAAATCATTCATTTAGCTTTGGCCCTGAATGAAGACATTTGGAAAATGATGCTAAGTATGCACACACACACACACACACACACACACACACACATACATATACATATACAGTGAAATACTGCTACACAGTCACACTTGTCAGGACTATTCTTCAGCCTCCATGGTACCACCTGATAATTTTAAAGATTGGATTGGTCTTACAATAGTTTCCTCTGGATACCTATTACTTCAGTTGTGAATCACACAGCTTACTTGACAATAAATGTAGCAGCAAATGCGAAAGTATCTTGTTTCCCTCTGGAAAACAAGTGACCGTACATATTTCTATTGGATGTTTGCTGGTGCTGGAAAATCGGCAGAGGGAGCGGGAGCGGGAATGCAGGGAACAGACACTGAATTAACATTTTTATTTTTTATTTAAATTATGAATAGACTGACATACTTTTCCCCAAGGATATAGAAACCCCTCTCTTAGGTTCTTACGGGCCCATTTAGCCTTCCTTTCAACTAGATTGCCATTCCTCCATCATTGCCACTAGAAATCATTATGTCAGAGTGAAATAGACTACTTTATTAAACATGGCTTCTCCACAAAAATAGCATTAGGTATGCATAAGCAGCATGGAGATGGTAGTGGGGAACAGACGGCTTCATAAATATGTAGATAAGGGGCAAAGTGTAATAAATCTGGATCTCCAGAGTGGTACTTGTGAAAAAGCTATTTTAGCAGAACTTCGAGAGCAAAGCTCAACATGCAACCCTGTCAGCTGAGCTGAGATCTTTCCCCAAATTGAGATTAGATGAATTTTGGATTTTAATGTGGATGGGATGTGACTCTTGATATATTTAATTTACAAATAGAACAACAACAGCACAAAAGGTTACACACAATCACACACTTGCTCCAGTCAAGTGAGAGAGCAAGGTGGCAAGCCCAAAAAACAACATGCAGCGGAACCACCGAAATGAGTGCTTTCTTTTGGCTTCCATAGAGACGGAGTTTGGGAACTAAAGGAAACCATGAAGGCCAAGGGAAACATTCATCGTGATTATTTACTGAGCTAAAAGGTGGGGAAACATTTATTCTTTCGGCTAAAACAATCTTCTGCCAAAAATGGTGTCAAAATGAGTAAGCATTGATGCCTCGTATAATGGAATTGCTAAATAAATTCACAAGGAAGAAGTGAAACCACCTACTGTAAATCACATAGATACCTGTACAGTTATATGTTACAATGCAGCATAGAAATGCAGGTCCAGAATCCAACTGTAACTGTAAACTTGTTTGCTTCACATTGTCATTTGATTATTTTGCAATATATTTTTTTGTATTCTGAGGATCCTGAGAATTTCTCTAGTCTGCTAAACATTAGCAACTAAAACAGTCCTTTCCTATCGAAAGGCAGAAGATAATAAAATCAGGAATAAAATAAATAATGACCTATCAAAACAGAACTGGTTTTAGAAATAAAACATCCTCAAAGTGATAATCAAATGCGTAGATAAAACTGACACTCCCATTATCCTAGGTGACATCAGATTGTAGGAACAAGCTGAAATAATTAGTGCTCCCTTTGCGTATGTTTCTGTTGATGTCTTTAATCTTCTTGTAAACTGCCAAGAAACTGCCATGGAAGAAATAAATAAATAAAATGTAGGCAATTCCAAATTGGATGCCCTATTATTTAACCATATTTTAATGGTTGCAGTTAAACTATATTACTGTTAAGGAATATTAATGAGGGGACCTTTTATTTTGTTACTAATTCACCTCTGAGAATTTCAATAGTCTACAATTCTTTCCATGCTAGGCAGGCAGGCAGGCAGGCAGATAGAAGATAGGTAGGTAGGTAGGTAGGTAGGTAGGTAGGTAGGTAGGTAGGTAGAGAGAGAGCGGGGGGGGGGATTCGAACCTGTGCTGTATTACATCTTAGGCAGATGTCTTAACCATTAAGCCACAGGTTTGAATCCCAGTAAGGGTATGGCTAGCTGATGAGAGCTAAATAGCTTGAAATAGATCTATACTAGTCTCCCTTTATTTATTTATCAGCACAAATACAACATACATACATACATACATACATACATACATACATACATACATACATACATACACACACACACACACACACACACACATATATATATATATATATATATATATATATATATATATATATATTTTATAGAAGCACACAATCTCTGTCAAAACCTCTTCTGTCATGAGTTGTTAAATGACATAACAGAAAATGTAGTCCTCAACTTACAACAGTTCATTTAGTGAACATTCAAAGTTACAACGGCACTGAAAAAAGTGACTTTCACAAATCACTGCCGCATCCCCCCATGGTGATATGATCAAAATTCTGACTCATATTTATGACGGTTGCAGCATCCCAGGGTCATGTGGGCACTTTTTGTGACCTTCTGACAAGCAAAGTCAATGGGGAAGATTCACTTAACAACTGTGTTACTAACTTAACAACTGCAGTGAATCACTTAACAACTATGGCAAGAAAGGTCGTAAAATGGGATGAAACTCTCTTATCAAATGTCTCACATAGCAACAGAAATTTTGGATTCAATTGTGGCCGTAAGTTGAGGACTACCTGTACTCTTTCAGATTTGAGAATCAATTCTATCTCAAAGAAGTCAAAATTTTGCAGCAGCACCCTCAATGCCCAATTGATTTACAGCCAAATTAGGCTATTACCAAATTTTATGTAGTGATTCAAACCAATTTCAAAACAATGTGGTTTTTTTTATAGGTACAATACAGTATATGATGTTTTTTTAATGATTTTTGAATGGTGCATAATTATAAATGCAGAGATGTATAGAATGATTAATGCAACAGCTTATTTAGTTTTGAATTTACTGAATTTTTAATGCAATAGCTATGGAAAATAATAATGGATAATGGAAAACTGCACAAAGCCCATGGATAATTTCTTCATTTCAAAACCTTCCATCTATATGCACTTAAATATAATATTCAGTATGAACACTACTACATCTCAAAATAATATTGAGGAGCTTTCAGTACAATACAAGAGTTATCAATGTTATGACAGAGATGCTTTCCTCTAAGAATTATCCAACAAGCCAGATATAAAAACTATTTGATAGGAATAGATGATAGATGATAGGAATTTCCAGAGAAAACCTGATGGATAGGATAAAACAAATGTCTGTTGGACTATGCTGTATACCAGAGTTCCCCAATGTTTTCAGTTTTGCTGGCTGATGGTGGGTGGGGAGGAAGAGGACGTTTCCACTATCAATTTATTTCTCTGCACAACTCTGTCTTAGTGGTTTGTGAATGGAAAGCGACTGTTCCTTCTACATGAATCAAGAGATTCCAAACCTTCAAAATACTAGAGGAGACATTTCTTGCTACCACCTCCTCTAGCCATCCTTGCTGATAAACAAGAAGAGTACATGATTATGAACTGAATATGAATCGGTAATCTGCAAAGAAGACAAATTCAATTTTAGATTGCACATAGAACTACAGTTTCCAAGGCAAGTAATTTCCTCCTTATTCTGCAGTGATCATCTTTCTCCCCCCTCTCCTCTCATTTCAAATATTATCTCGAATTCTGGGTATCTCAGTTTACGAAGCATTCAACAGACTACATCAAATATAGAGAAAGGTAGCAAACATTATCAGGGACCTGGAAACTACTGTAAATCCTATTAAGAAAAATGAAAAGAGCTGAGAATGTCCTTGAAAGAAGAAGAATATAACAGTAGCCTGAAAGGGATGCTATATAGAAATCACAACCTGTTCTGTATCACTCCAGAATATATGGTTTGACACAGTCAGCCAGATGTTCTGTCTGGATTTGGCATTTTTATCCACCTATTGAGCAGGGTGGGTTGCTGCTGGCATTACTGCCAATTTGGTGCGCGCACAATTTGGTGCGTGCAAAAACATGCCGCACTGACCAGGGAACCGTTTTGGAGGCTTAGCAGGCCTGCCAGTTCTGGCGACCCAGGCTGGCAAACCACTACCAATTCGGCCAAATTGGTAGGAACCCACCTCTGCTATTGAGTCCTTTCCAAGGACTTGGGATAGACAGATGTTGATGGTGTTAAAGGTATTCTTGCAGGCTGTAAGTTGTCCCAAGTAAAGCTGCCTTTTGCAATTGACTGATGGTGATTTTGTCAATACGATGGAACTCAAGTGGTGCTCCAGTTGTTTTGGGATTGCATCTAACGCACCTATTACTACTGGTACTACCTTTGCTTCCTTTTGCCATAGTTGTTCTATTTCTATTTCCAGGTCTTTATAGTTTTGTTATCTTTTCCTGTTCTTTCTCTTCTCTTCTGCTGTCTCCAGGTACTGCCACATCCACTTTCCAGGCTTATTATTAATAAAAAAAATATTTTCCTAAATTATACCAGACCCAATAATAAGAAATTATCTATTTATCACTTTATCACTTTTTTTCTTGAGTTTCCACTCTAGTTATTATAAAATATAAGGCAGAAAAGTCGAGCTTTGCAAAATTTACTCAGTAAGATTTAGGTGCTAAAATAACTTACAGCCTCCAGAATACTGGGGATTGTTCCCTATAAAACACAAGTTCTATTGTTCAGCCTTAGGCATCTTCACATATTAAAAAGTATCAATAGAAGAGAATATATGTAACTCGGAGTTGAACTGTGGAATTCTTGGTGCTTTCTGAACTTGGTGGTTTCCTTTCGATATTTCAATATTATCAGTCATGGTGAATGTGGGGTTTGCTTCCTGCTTATACACAATGGTTTACCCTGCTAGTGTAGGTGGGGATGTGGTTATCACAGATAAGCAGAGACCAATACTAAACAAACAATCAAGCAGAAAGCAATATTCTAAGAAAAAAGCCACCAAGGAGACAATCAAATAGACAAAACTAATGAGATATTCTAATCAAGGAGCTAGCAAGGAAAACCATACATCTTCATCTACACTGGCAGATCAAACTACTATACATAAACAGGTAGAAAACTCCACTTTCACTAGCACTGATGATGCTACCTAATCTGGTAATGAAATATCTGCAAGCAAGCAACCAAGCTGACAGAGTCCCAAGGACTCCACATATTAAAACGTCTTCCTACAATGAAACAATTGCATCCGGATGAGAACTTAGTTTAGAAGTAATTCATAGTTTTTGAACTTTGGGTTTACCATTAAAGTCAATAGTCTGTTATTAAATCACCTGCTGTGCAATATCATGGATGATCACATAAAGTGATTCTCTAAATAAATATTCATATACGTTTTGTTTTGTTTTTCCTGATCATCTTTACATCTGGTAATTGTTGGAAGTTCAGAATAGGACACAATAAAACCAGATGAAAAAGACAGAATTAATATCACATATAAAAGTCTTGCATTCTTGGCAAGCTTCCTAAAGATTAAAAAGGATCAGCTCTGACTGGATTCACTTTCTAGATTGGATGCATATAAACTTGTAACTAACAGGGGCCTCCAATCTTGCTGGCATGGCTAGCTGAGGAATTCTGAGATTCAAAGTCCATAAGCCTTAAATTTGCCAAGGTTGGAGAGCCCTGATCTAACAGACTTTGTGCAGGTGGCATCTCAAAGCAACTAGAAGCAGAACACTCTCTTTTTCATATTGCAAACATTGTGTGATTTGTGCAGGGATCTGGCAAACTACAATTTATTTTACAGCTTCTAATACAATATATTAGAAAATATTCTATAAAGCTTGATTCCTGGAATGAAAAACATTCAATCTTTTCTGGGGGGATGGGGGGGTTGGCCACGGTTCAAAATAAGCAATTTCTCCTATCTGATCAGAAAATAGAGCTTTATTTGATATTTGTAACCATGGCGTTTTTATTGTTAAATGTAGGAACTCTTATTTGGTTTAAAGTAGTGTTTTGCTTCTTTGGCAATCTGAGACACTATAGAGAAAACAAAGACATGTTTGGCTGTAGGAAAGTCCCAAAATAAATTCCTGGCAAATGGAACTGGAAAATAAAAACACTCATTTGTTTGAAGCTCTAGAGAACGGCTCATGATTAGTGTCAACAATGCTATGCAAAGAGATTAATGGCACTTGTACACTATCACTATCCACTCCTCTATCCCTCAAAACCTTTACAAATGACCTGCAGTCAAGTAGAATAACCAAGGACATTGCACTGCCCAAGCTGTTACACAGTTCATATCAGCTAAATTCCTCATGCCTTATTTTACCCAAAGAAGGACGGAAGGAAGACCAAAGCAATTTGCTTCTTAATACCTGGCCTGATACTTGCCAAAGAAAAAAGAGAGAAGTGCAGTATGTTGTCAATTTCACCTCTGCTCATTTCACCTGAATTACCGAGGAAGAGATGCAGGGCTGTCAAACCAACATTTCACAACACAATCTGCTAAGGCAGCTGAACCTCAGATCTGAGGAAGAAAGTTGAGGCATGAATTCCCTCAATGGAGAAGCAGCTTGTATCCAAATTCCAGAGACCCTCTTCATTCCCCCCCTCTTTATTGCGGCTGAAAACCAATTCCTCTTTCCCTACAGCTAAGTGGTGAGTAAACTAGCTCAGCTGCCAAAGAAAGTCAAATGGCATGGGGGTCATAGAAGTGAAAAGCTTGTTCAGCAGCAGCAAATCGTCCTGTGGAGGGAAATACCTTTATGCCATTTCCTAAGCCACTAATTGTGGTTCATGCAGAATAGGTAGTTTCTACTATGCGACGATTTTTGGAAGGTTTAATAAAACTCAACAGACAGGTTGTTACAAATTTCCCTAGATCTGGGTAAGCCAGCTTGAAGATTTTACATCTTCTGATAATACCCTGAACAAAGTATTCTAATAAGGCTTTGCACAAGGACTGAATCTAAGCAGAGGCAATAATAATAATAATAATAATAATAATAATAATAATAATAACAACAACAACAACAACAACAACAACAACAACAACTCCGCCATTGCCGGTCCCAAGCCCGGATGAGAAAGGAAGAGGGTTGAGGTCAGGTTGGCAACCTGGCCCCATAAAAAAACCCCGCCAACCCATACAATATGGTGAAAGAAACGGAAAAAAAATTTATACCGCACCGGTCGTCGCGCAGGTTAACAAGGGCCGCGGCGGATGTTGGGGTCCCTGGACATCCGTCGACAAGTGGGCTACAAGTGGACCAGCCAACAAAGCGACAAAAATATAGTGCAGATGAAAACCGTGCCATAATGGCCTGTTACTACAACTCAGAGCCAGAAAAAAGAGGTTATTTAAAGCGAATGTATGAATTATGGAAACAACAATATCCAGATTCAAATGTTAGTGAACAACGACTAGCAGATCAAAGGCGATTTATTATACGGAATAAAGTGTTTAGTGAAGTTGAACGTGAGGAAATTCAGTCAAATTGCAAAACCAAAAAAACAATATCACAAGGGGAAATAACTGATATTCAAGACACAACTAAAGACATTATAGTAGAACTCCCAGAAGAAGCTCTCGGGGAGGAAATAACACCACCACCACTACAACCAGTTATCACTGAACCAACTGATGAACTAACTCAAAAACAAAAAGAATTGAAGGATAAGATCATGGAGCATTTTCTGCTTAATGAGAAAAGGCAACGTTTACCATCACTAAAAACTGTGCCTAAGAAAATTTTGGCCCCTATTATGAAAATGGTTAATGCAGTGTTTTCAACAATTGAATCGGGATCCATCTTGGAAACGAACCAGTTAATGTACAGCGGAGCTGTAATAGTCACTAATGAACTAGGCATTAAAATCAAAGTACCTAGTCACACAACTGACTACCTACAATGCCATGACCGCATTGCTAAGATCATTTACTGGAAATTGTGCCAAAAGTTTGGATTTGAGTACAGCAAAAACCACTGGGAACATCAGATTCAGAAGGTTTTAGAGAATGAGAAAGTCAAGATCTTGTGGGACTTCAGAACTCAGACTGACAGGCACTTGGCCCACAACACACCTGACATAACAATAGTTGGAAAGAAAAAAGTATGGTTCATTGACAGTGCAATACCTGGAGATGCACGAATTGAAGATGAACAGCAAGAAAAAATCACAAAGTACCGGGACTTGCAAATTGAAGTTGAGCGACTGTGGAAAAAGAAATCGTGTGTTGTCCCGATTGTAATTGGAGCCCTTGGAGCAATACCTAAAGGGCTACCTCACTGTTTGGAAATTTTAAATTTATCAGACTTAAACATTCTGATTCTACAAAAAACCACCCTACTTGGAACAGCTTATATCCTCCGATGTTACCTTAACAGTTCCTAGGTCCTTGGTTAGGACTCGAGCTGTTGAGCTACCAACCAGCCCCAAAGGTTGTGAATCTCACCAAAGATTAACCAAATAATAATAATAGTAATAACAACAACAACAACAACAACAACAATAACATAAACAGAAAATGTTGTACCTTATATCCTGGTTTTCGCCCTCGCTTCTTGGGGATTTTCACAGCTGGCAGAGAACCGGGAGATGAAGAGTAAAGATTATGAACTGCCATTTTCATAGGGCTGGAATGGAGCGGAGGTCTTCCTCTTTTTCGACCTGGAATTCTAGAAGACTGCATGTCAACAGAATCCAGTCTTGGAGGCAGGAACGGCAAATGATTCATAAGTAAAGGAGCTGCAATTTAAAAAAAAATATTGAAGAGTGAGGATATATTTAGCGTGCAACCATCATTATTCCCCAGCATGATAAGTGACATTTTGTGAATAAAGAGTAAGAAATACAGTAGTAAGCAAAAGAAAAAAGAAAAAGAAAGACACATGGTTAAAACAAAAGGAAAGGATATAGTTTCTAAGCCGAAGAGACTGCACTGTCCAAAGATGTCTCTGTGGTCATGTGGATGACATGACTAAACGTCAAAGGCACACGGAACACTTTTACCTTCCCACCAAAGGTGGTTCCTATTTTTTCTACTTGCATTTTTACATGGTTTCAAACTGCTAGGTTGGCAGAAGCTGGGACAAGTAACAGGAACTCACTCCATTATGCGGCACTAGGAATTCGAACCACTTAACTGCCAACCTTCTGACTGACAAACTCAGTGTCTTAGCCACAGAGCCCCATTAATGTTCAATAGGCACATGTTATTCTTGATTCTCATGAATGGAGGTGAATATAGATGTCCCAGGATAACGTTGCAGGATCCAATCTGGGTCAGTCAAGGGACCAAAGATTTAGCCTTCCAGGCATTCGGACTTGTGCCGGAGGCCATCCTCAGGGAACTTCTCTCTTACCAGAAGTTCTCTGAGGATGGGATCCAGCACGAATCTGAAAGCTCAGAAGGCTAAACCTCTGGTCCCGGTGACTGACACAGCTTGGATTCTTGATTGTCTCTCTTGTTTGACAACAAACAGTTCTTAACAATTCTTCTCCTACTACATTCAACTTATGTTTGACCACATATATCCTCACTTCCATGAAATAAAGTAGGCAGAAACCTACTCTTATAGCCATCCATTTTCACTTTTTTGCCATGTATTCCTCATAACAGATATATACTGTACTAATTCCTATCTTCCTGCCAACAGTTGAGGATTTGTGCATCCTCAAATTTTTCCATTGATTTTCTCATCTTTGATAAACATTCTACCAAAGTACACAATTTCACCATTTATACATAATTTGCAATTGCTCATCATTTTCTCTGTAAAACACAACCACATTATCTTCTGCTTTGATGCATTGGTTTTCAGATCCACGCACCTTGTTGGATTATACATTGCTTTAATATTTGCAAATCATTCAGGTTCTCAGCCAACGAAATGATATTATCAGCCTACAAAAGAAATTGCTTATTCATGTCTCCAACTAGCAGCTCTCTAATATCACCACAAACATTATTTATATCTTAATCCACACATACATTAAATAGCCCAACATAATACTTGACTTAGCCCATATTCAACATTTAACCCTTTAGTTACAGTAAGCATTCTGTTTATCTTCCCAAATGCTCTATTTCCATCCGATAAACTTTTATTGCATCTAGCAATCAACTTTCAACTTCATATTCACTCCACACTCCACACCATTCTGTAATTCAAGCCCATTTGCTTTATCATTCGCCTAAATTAAATGAAGAAATGAACAATACACTGTCTTTCTCACCTTCACCTATTTCTCAGTGACCCACCATTTGTCTTTCTGGCATAAAGCTACACTGCATGTCTAAATATTGTTCTTTGCCATCAGTCATATCCTTTCAATCAAAAATCTACCAAATATGTTCCCAGGCACATCTAATAAGCCATTCCCATGCAGTTTTTGCCTTTGCTCATGCTACCTATCCAGTGGTGAAATTCAATTTTTTTAAATACTAGTTCTGTGGGTGTTGCTTGGTGGGTGTGGTGTGGCTTGGTAAGCGTGGTGTGGTGGGCATGGCAAGGGAAGTATACTACAAAATCTCCATTCGCACCCCAGTCTGGGGCCAGTCAGAGATGGCATTTGCCGGTTCTCCAAACCACTCAAAATTTCCACTACCGGTTCTCCAGAACCTGTCAGAACCTGCTGGATTTCACCCTGTACCTATCCCTTTAGATGGGGAGAACAATAACAGTGTACTTTCAATTGTCTGCCCTATATGGAGTCTTCATTCACATGTTTATTTGTCAATGATTTCTTCGTGGGTACTAATATTTCCACATTTATTTCACTAACATTCCCACCTCCCTTTTGACTCCAAGCTGGACAAGTTTCTACAATTTTCTTGGTAAGATTTTCTGAAATTGTTTGCCCTTGCCTCCTTCCCAGGGCTGAGAGAGAGTGACTGGCCCAAGTCACCAACTGGTTTTGTACTTAAGGCAGAACTAGATCTGTCTTCTAATTTCTAACCTTGTGCCTTAGACATGCTTCTCAGAATTACCATGCAGATTCGTTCGGCATTCCCTCATTTCTGATTCACCCCAAACTATTGCATCAAGCTCATTTATTATTTCATTCATACTGCTGGAGATATTTTGATTAGAACTCTTCATCCACTTCTGAAGCATTTTTTTTTAATTTTCACCAAAACGGCTCCACATTTTTTTCTGCCTTTTTTATAGATTGGTTTTTTTGGCTATGTTTTTTGCAACTAACTTATACTCTCCATAAAAATACACATACAGCATCTTTCTCTCATTCTTATGTTTTTAACAATCATTCTCAACATTTTTCTCATCCATAGCCTCTTTCTCTTCATCATTCCTCCAAGCATCCTTCATACTTCCTAGTTTACATACTACTGTGCCACTTTATTTATTTATTTATATTCTACTCTGAACAGTGTCCACTTTATCATTTGTTCAGTCTACTTTCCATTCATTTGCTTCTTGGATTAATTGGAATGATTTTTCACATAGGACTTGTTCTTTCCCATCCTGCAATTGTTCTAGTTTTCTCATATTTCTTTCACTTCCTCCTTCTTCCATGTCCATTTTTGATACTTTCAAATAATAATCTATCCCACAACTAAGGACCTAACCACCTTATTCTTTCACTAATTACTTAAATATTAGTATTCCATTTTATAAACGATCAGTGATGCTTTTAGATTTGCATTTATTCTTTTGCCATCTCTATCTATCATATACATATACATAAAGGTAAAGGTACAGGTTCCTCTCGCACATATATGCTCATTGTTCCCAACTCTAGGGGGTTGCTCATCACCGTTTCAAAGCTGAAGAGGCCAGCACTGTCTGAAGACATCTCTGTGGTCATGTGGCTTGTATGACTAAATGCCAGAGGTGCACCGAACGCTGTTACCTTCCCACCAAAGGTGGTTCCTATTTTTTCTACTTGCATTTTTATATGCTTTTGAACTGCTAGGTTGGCAGAAACTGGGACAAGTAACGGGAGTTTACTCACATATATATACATCATATACATATACATATACATATACATATACATATACATATACATATACATATACATATACATATACATATACATATACATATACATATACATATACATATACATATACATATACATATACATATACATATACATATACATATACATATACATACACATACACATACACATACACATACACATACACATACACATATACATTACATATACATATGCATAGGCTTCTTCTTGCCTTATGCAGTTGGAAGAAACAAACTTTAAAAACTATTTTGTGAAAATCTGTCATTCATTCATTCTTGGCTTTCCTAATGATCCAGTTATTTTCTTCTGTATCCCCATTGTATTCCCATCTACCCATTTATGTCATCTAACATAATTATTTTTCCTGAACTCAATTCATTCAGAATTGTGCACAATTTCAACTCTTGTTCTTCCATTACAATTTAATGGAATTTAGAGAACTCTTGTTCTTCCATTAAAGTATGGGTACCCCAACACTGGAACCTTTTAAGAAAAGACTGGACAGAGGGTTGATCTAGATGACCTCCAAGGTCCCTTCCAAGTCTATTACTGTTACTGTTACATTGCCATTCATTGGAACGTAACATGCAACTTTCACCGATATATTAATTCCCACTTTCACATGCACTTATAATGACAGTGACACATTCATACTTTCTGGCATACAATTTTGCTCTTTCATTTGTAATTATATTTAAGCCTTCACACCTCCGCATCACTTCATCTCCATTCCTCAAAATCAAACCTTCATTCAGATAACATTATTTCCTCCTCCTTTCTTTTAAATAATTTGAAGCTGCTATAAAGGCAAATTTTCAGTAGGAAAAACATTGCCATTTATTAGCTTTAAAAAACCATCTTAGGGCCAATCTGGTATGGTTTTGAAATTAATTTTGTTAATTTTGAAATTCTGTTTTTTTAATATAGTTAGTGTCACAGAATTAAAGGACAAGAAATCTGATATGCAGAAAATAATACATGAAAGGAGTATTCCATTTATGTTCCCGAATTTCATGAATGTGAGTAGTACTACATAAATTAACCTGTTGTAATAGATAGTTTTAATGGCTTAATGGATTTTTGATATCATTCGCAAAAGGTCGATGGTGGAATTATAAATGAGCTATAATAACCTTCTGCTCAAGCTTTCATTAATCTTTCAACTGTTAAAGCACTAATTCATAAATTTAAAGGGTCAAATCCAAGGAATTATTGCTGAAGTTTGCTAAGTCCACTCCCTCAATACCTACAGAGACATACACTCATCTGAAAATAGTTTTGGGAAGGAACCCTTAGTAACCCAATATGCTGATGGATTTCTATGGGATTTGCCCTTGTTGACAAAAACCAAGTGATGCAGAATTTAAAATGGCAGCAGGGAAAAATCCTCCCAAAATTTTTGCCTTCTAACAGAGGTCTTCATTTAGATGCAAACATCACCAGATCAGACACAGCGGATGTTCTCCACTCCACTTGTGACAAGATCATAAAACATCCACTAGATGCATAACAGTGTGTTTCACAGTAACCTCTAACTAAGTGAAGACATTTAAAGAAGCCTAATAATATCTTTTAAAGGGACTTTTATTTCATTTCTATAGAAAAGCCTGAGTAAGTAATTATGCTGTTGAAGAGGCAGTGAAATTAATGCTTTACTTAAATATGGGTTTTTACAACGTCCAGCAATTGTTCCTTTGGGGAAAGAAGTTATTACATGCATTAACTCAATTTCGAGATTCAGTATTTTTAGATGTGCATATTCTTTGGAAGTTTATTCCTATAACATAGGAGTTGACCTGGTGAAAGAATTGGGATTTTCCATACCTTACCTACAGCTGAAAGACCTATTGTTCAGCACTGCAAAGGAAAATATTCAGTGATCTGCAGAATTGATGCTAGCAGCAAATTTCAAATCAATATCTTATCAATATAGATTAGCTAGGGATGACTGTAATGAATTATGACTTCCATTCGTGGAACAGTTTACTGTACATCATGCATGTAATGTATATGTAATGTACATCTATAATTAGATATTCTCTATAAATTGTTTATTTTTACAGATTATATTACAATTTTGTGCATTCTTTTTCTTTGCTTTTTGGTTTTAGTTAATAAGGGCTGAGAGGAAAAACAGGTCTATGTATTGCAGCCATTTTAAAATCTCATAATATTGAACAAAGAAAAATACACTTTATTTGAAGATTATATTCATGTGCAAGAGAAATGTGACTAGTATTCTCTAACAGATGTTTTGTTGCTGGAAGGTATACCACTCTCTTTTTTAAAAAAAAAATTCAGAAAATTAATTTTAAAGAAGTAATTACAATCACCACATTGTCCTGTGAAATCTTCCATGACCGAATGTAGGGAGGAGTCTATTATATTTGTTTTTATTTCATCCTTAATAGCTTTTCCCCACTTACGCTGTGAATTTTTCAACTGGGGGACAGTCGGCATGGTGAAACCAGTGATTTCCTCCTTATTTTAGCCTGACCCATTCAACTCTTTTAGTACATGACAGATGTGCTTTCCCAAAGATATTGAGTTTATGTGTTGTTGTTTTTTTAAACATAGTCATGTCAAGATATTTGACTGGCTGGTTTCTACCATATATTACTTCAGATCTTCAGATGAGAAAACACACAATGCAGGCATAGCTCATTAAAATATGATGCTAGTAATTTATTGACGGGAAGATGCACTGTGTCTCCATGAGTTTTTCCTCATTGTTGCAATTCAGCCCCCCTCCCTTGAACTTAAATGGAATGCACACAAAGCAAATGACCAGAACTGAAGTCCTTAAAAATGCTAAATAGTCCCATATTGTGCTTGCATGGTTGACTGGCAATTTCGATGCACATTGAAAGTAAGAAGAATAGTAAGAGCTTCGCCTCTTACTATTCCAACATGAGCACAGCTCCCTGTGAGTGTAGAATGGTGAAGTGTAATACATGTAGACAAGGCAGCTATAAATAATTCATTGAGCAAAAAGCTCTCTCTACTGGGATTAGCTATTTTCATTTGGGTATTTATTTTGGGAGAATAAAATTAATGTGAGATGAAATAAAACAAGCAGCAGCAGTCAGCTGGAGCAGCCAGGCAGATATGAAGATTGTTGTGTATATATTGCAAAATCAAAGATGAGTTACAACCCATTGGCAAGAGAATGGATTTCCAACTGGCTTCTGCACAGATTCTCTTCTAACTGAGTGATAGGCAACTTTTGGGGATAATACACATTTGGAACTTTAAATGCATGCCGTGGATGCATTAAAAATGGCTGCCATTTACAAAATGTCTGCCATGGTAGGAGTGGAGGATTTACCAAAGGACCATTTACCAAAATTAAACTAGTCACTGGGATGGTTTCTATCATCCCACTGGGATCTTTGGACACTCTTGGATTATTTCTTGCTTGGCTAACAAGTATTTTCTGGTCTACACTGTATGGGTCCCTGTTAAGTACTGAAGTCTTCCATGCCATTGACTTGTATTACTGGTTCCTGATTGGCTGAGACGCGAGCAGCCAGCTGGTGGGAGAATCCCGCTATCCTATTGGTTAAGCGTCTGACAGCTCTAGTAGAAAAGGGCTGTCAGCTGTCCTTTGCTTTGCTGTTTGCCAGTTCGAGGTTTGCCTTACATTGAGCTGTATGTCACTGTAAATAAAGGTTGTGTTAGCTTCGACCTGCCTTACCTCAGTCCCTGTCTGCCTTGTTCTCCCTACAGAACAGTCCCCAATTATCTGTTCTGTAATTGTACTGGAGCTGGACCCAGCCCCAGGCTTCACAATTAAAGCTGAAACTCAAGGGAGATATCCCAACACCCAAGGAAGACAAATCCTCACTAGATCTATTAGGACTTCCTGATAGGTTACTTCTGAATACCTCTATTCTGCTCTTCAGGGTGGAAGGGAATCAGAGCAGATGGGTCCTTGGTGACATTTTGCAGCACTTTTTTTTAAAGTCATATTCACCAACAATGACACTTTGCTGTCCTTCAGGAGATGTTTCTTTGAAGTATGACACTCAGGTGACAGAAAGTAGAGATGCAACTGAATATGCTTCTCACTAAGGTTTGGTTAATGAGCCAGAAGAGCTGGAAAGCATCTTTGGAGGAAGAGGCCCGGAGGAGTAGAAGTGACCAATTTCCACCGCTGCAGATTTACCTTTGTTCTTTTGGTCTGACATTTTTATTGAAGACTAGCAGCCTATGGCAATGAACTGATGATATAAGAGTCCACAGGCAAGAAGGGTGCAGACAGAATCATTTTTTTTTAAAAAAAAGTAAATATATTAAAAATATAGCTGACAAGGTGACATAGATCTCTATGCTTGGAATCCATGGTGGGGTGGAGGGAGCATAAAAATAGAAAATATTTAAAGAAGAAACCATCTTTGTGCTGTACATAATGAATACCAACATTGCTAAAAAATAGAGGATGAAGAATGTATGGGTTTTTTTTTCCTTCTTCATTTGCAAGAATATTTCATCAAAAACTTTTCATTACTATTTTAATAATTGCTATTTTAAATTATTGTTATTTTATTTATACTTAAGCAGTGAAAGGGCCACTGCCTCAGAGGTGGCATTCAGCCAGTTCTGACAGGTTCTGCAGAACTGGTAGCAGAAATTTTGAGTAGTTCAGAGAACCAGCAAATAGGCTGGCCCCGCCCCGGCTGCCTCCCAGCTGATCTTTTTTTGCCCTGAACAGGAGAACAGAGCTGGAAAGCAGGTTAGTGAGGTGGGGAGGGAATGGGGATTTTGCAGTATCCTTCCCCTGCCAAACCCACAAAGCCATGCCCACAAAGCCACACCCCTGAATCCCACCACTGGATAGCCTGGCTTTGAGGCTATATCTTGCATTTGATGGAGAGACACAATAAAGTGTTCATAGATGGTAATGGAAAAAAGCAGTTGGTTTTCCTGAGACTTCACACTGTTTCCCACTGTTGGAGAAACTAAAATGAAAAAACAACAACATCGTGCTGCTAATAAGGGTCACATGTAGCTTAGACGGTGTTCTGTGTTTTTATTTGTGTAGTGGAATAATTTGTCTTAAGGGTTTTTCCTCTTCTTTTTGCCACCTGGCATGCCTTTTTCAGGTAAAAAGAGAATCTAAATCTAATCAATGGGCCAGTCAATCAATAGAGTCAGTATTTCAGTCCACAAACTAAACAGCTTCCTTTATTGGCTTTCTGTAAATGTAAGGCTAATTTAATTATTTTAAAAGCAAATCTTAATTTTCTGTCTAAACATTACAACAGTGATCGTGTTTACCCAGCACCAAGTAATTTCTGCCCAATAGTTTGGTGTATCTTAAAGAGCTTTTTCCGTTCTGAATGTTAAGTATTTATCTTTATACCTTTATTCAAAGCTCTGGAATGACGCTTATGAAGGTTATAAGTAGATTAAAAGTTGTCTGAACAAATTGCTCACAAAATTATTGGTTCGTTAAAAATACCAGTGATAAATGCTCAATAAATATTCAATCATTACTTTGGAGGACAAGAAAGCAGATGCAAATTCAGATACCCCCACCCACACCTGTGTGTATAACATTATAAATTAAATACACTAAATGTAGGTTCAGAAGATTTTCTGATGTTTTAAGGTCTTTTAAAAATGCAATACTAGTTCCAAGATATCACTTCCTATCTTAGCATTCTGCTATTCAAAAATACACATACATGTACACATATACACACATACTCACAAAGACAGATAGGAGAAGTGTAAGGACAGTTCAAAGAGATTTCACATCAGAGTAAACAGCGTACCTTTATGCCTCACTCTATTATCTTCCAATATGTTTCAGCCCGCATTACCATGTTTTTGTTCTAAATGTATTGTCTTGTAAAACCAGGCTGCACTTGCACTACTGGAATTTTAAGCACTTTCTAAACACATTTATGACAGTTACAAGAAGTTACAAGGAGCTTAGATTATAGTTGGCTTGATACTTTGGCTGCAGATTATTTATACTTCTCTTCTTTCACATTATGTCTCTATCATTTTACTCTTCAGCTTCTGTGGCCTTCCATTACATAATAAAAAGTAACAGCTGTGCTATGTGGATTATCCCAAAGGTGCTTTTTCAAAAGGCCACTAGACTTTCTTTGTTTTTCCTTGAAGATGTTTCACTTCTCATCCAAGAAGCTTCTTAGGTTCTCATCCATAGAACTGAAGAAGCGTCTTAGATGACAAGAGAAACATCTTCAAGGAAAAACAAAGAAAGTCCAGTTGTCTTTTGAAAAAGCAGCTTTGGGACAACCATGGCATAGACTTTGTTGAAGATGCCATTTTGCTCATTGCTCAACTCATTAGTCCTCACTTCCAACTATTCCCAGTTGTGCTCTTTATATTCTCTGTGTAACTATTTGGTTTATGAAGGACAATATTCTATACCAATGATTCATAACCTTTTGCTCTGCCAAAGAAACTAAGTCTCAGCCTCATAGGTGTGTGGGGGGGGGGGAATTTACAGGAATTCTGTTGAAAAGAAGGAAGGCTACAATAATGTTGCTGACACTATTGTTATAGCAATACACTGACAGACAACTAACTGTTGCCAAAGGAGTATTTACCATTAAGAGAGCTGTCTTCATCATTTCTAAATTGAAAAAGCATCTAAGGCTGTAGAGTAGCCTGGCAAGCTGAATAAAACCCTGAGAACAGGTAACAACAAGCTTCTTCTGTGTTGCTGGCAAGAGTCCCCAGGAGCCAACTTATGACTTTACATTTTAATGAAGGAGTGGGTTATATTTTCGTTCCCAAGCTTAAACCTCTGACTGATGTAATGTTGAAGTGCAGGAATTGCTTTGGCAAGATGCTGTTTCCTATTCTGTGGGGATTTGACCGGAGACTGGTGATTTGGTCTTTCTTCTCTGGTCTTCTCTTTAATGATTTATTTTTGAATTTGGAAACTGTGCCCCAGCAAGATGGATGGATGGATGGACATTGGTTGGTTGGTTGGTTGGTTGGTTGGTTGGTTGGTTGGTTGGTTGGTTGGTTGGTTGCTTGCTTGCTTGCTTGCTTGCTTGCTTGCTTGCTTGCTTGCTTGCTTGCTTGCTTGCTTGCTTGCTTGCTTGGCTGGTTGTGTCCTGCCTTTATTATTATTACAAATAACTCGATGTAATGAACCTATCCAAAATACCTTCCTTCTTCTATTTTCCCTACAATAACATACCTGTGAGGTGAATTGGGGTGAGATGGAGTGACTGGCCCAAAGTCACCCAGCTGGCTTTCATTGCTATGGCAGGACTTGAACTTATAGTCTCCTGCTTTCTAGCCTGGTGCCTTAACCACTTGTTGAAGATGCCCTCCATATGTGATTGGTCTTTGCACCTAGAATGCACCTAGAATGAAACCCCAGTTCTTGTTATTTATAATTACAAGGTGTCGTATAAAGCAAATACTCCAGATATAGAAATTTGGCACTTAGGAGCAGCCAAAAGGAACAGGTTTCCACAGGGGAATGGGCAAGGGTAAAAAAGATATCCCTGGGAGCTGGATACTCCTCACAACTGATTACAGGATGCTTATGTCAAGGTTGAAATGTGAGACAAATGCGCCATCTACTAAATTCCTGGGCCAGCCAAAAACACCTGCCTTTTTTAGGAAGAAGTCAGAATTATTTACTTAACCAAGATAGTTATTTTTCATGACTTGGCATTGAAATGAAAGCGCTGCTTGGAATTTAATAGAGTTTTGGCCTTTAAATCTTAACCTTACCTGTAAAATATCTTACTGAAATTGGAAGGTTTGTATGGTTAAGCTCCATTTCATGTTCTCAGTCAAGTGACCGCAAGCACAAAGGACCTTATTATGGCCTTAATCACATAGTGTGTCAGCATAATTTACAAGTTGCTCTGTGAGAGCACTGTTTGAACAAGCTAATAAAATAAATAAAAATAAATGGTGCTGTATTTTTTTCAAAAGCCCTAACAGCTTTTATTATCTGTGCCCAGAACAAATCTGCAAATCATAAATACCTCCATGAAATTTATCTGCCTTTTCTTTATTGTGCTTGTCTTTTTTGAACTAACAGTAGCCCAGTGGTTTAAATCTAAAGGCTGCAACCATCCAACACATTTATTTGGAAATAAATACCATTGAGTTCAAATGTACTGAATAAACACTTCTTGGACTGATTTAGGAGAAATAATCATCAGACTATATATATATTAATATCCTAATTGTGTTTGTACATTTGCTATTATTAGTTTGCTATTTGTATTGTATGGAAAACTCTGTGGCATCTTGAACTTTAAAAACATCACTTGAGTTCTGCAAAATGAATGCTGAAAAAGGCAAAAGCTAATAATGTAAAATGAAACTATAATTCAGTATTGTCCTAATGTATATCAAAGGAAAATGCTGGTTTCAGTATCAAATTGGTTTGGAAGCATTTTAAATACTTTGCTTTGTCTCCTTTACAAAATTCCAGATAACATACTGGTATGCCTACAGCAAAATGTGCATCTTCCATTAAACCACTCTGGTTGATTAATGTGAACTTGTCTACTACCTTCTTATTTCTGTCCTATTATGGCTTCTTAATCATAGTCAGAAGCTCCTATATGGTTTAACATACAAGTTAAATGTAACCAGAAGTGAGGGTGGTCATGCTGTACTGCACATCATGCTAAATATGAATAGTTTAAAGTGTTATAGAATCACACTGATAATACCCAGATATTCCAAACACTTATAACATTTTTCATATCTTCATAGCACTGAAATTCACTGTATATAAAATGTACGCATTCAAACCTGAAAACAGCAGTGGATTTTTCTGGAATAGATTATCAAATATTTACTGTATAAATGAACTTATATCCCTTCTTATTCAAACCTCCAAGCCATAGATTTTTTTCTTCTTCTCAGTACAGAGAAAAGCCAATGACTATTTATCAAACTGGGAATAAGCAACATACAACGTGTGGCTTCTAGTATTTTGAGCCCGAGTCAGAGATATTGATGTCCATTTCCCCAACTGTTTGGATTCAATAGATCTGCAATGTTTATTACAAATAAAGGCAATATTTTCAAAGACATCAGAGCTATGCAATCAAAGGGAAGGCAAATTTTGCAGTATTACCCCCAAATTTTTTTCAGGTATGTACTAATATCTTGCATCTTGAGGCTTCAGAAAAAGCTAAAAGCCATTTCACTTAGATTCAACACAGCCTTTTTACGCCACAATAGGTATTGGAGCCATCGTTTCATTGTCAATCCAGGTTACACAGTTATTGCCTTGAACTCTCCAAGGTCCTGATATTGCTAGAGCCCAGATCTGTTCTGCCTGCCATTCCCTAGGTCAGGGGCCTCCAACCTTGGCAACTTTAAGACTCAACTCCCAGAGGGGTAGATCCCTGCTCTAGGTAAAAAATCATTGGTGGCTTCCTGGGAGGTCTTAGGTGGACCAAGACACAATGGCATTTTTTAAATAGCCTTCTAACAGAATCTGCATGTATATAGGTGCATAGTCTCTTAGAAGCAAATGAAGGCAAATATATGTGTCCCAGGATAATGATGTGAGATTGAATTTTGTCCATTGTCATACAAAAAGAGCTGTGTCAGAACACTATAGAGCAGAGTAAAAACTCATTGTAGCACCCAGCAATCTAAGCAACTAGAGAGAAGATATGTACATGAACAATTCAAGCATAATGGATACTGACAAGCATTTATTACAAAATGTGCAAAAAGAAAAGAAGACAAAAGAAAAAAGACGGTAAAAGACAAATTATATGGCACACCCTGGCATACACCAAAAACATTTAAAAAGCAGTAGAAGATCTGCAAGTAGGCATTGCACATTGCCCAGAAGCTACCATACAAGGACAAATTATGCATTGCAAAGATTGTTTGGAGATGGGAGATACTTCCAATGTAATCTATCAGATCCCCTGCATAGATTGCCCCTGTGACTACGTAGGGCAAATGGGGAGGAAGCTAACCACCAGCTTGCAAGAACACAAGCGAGCAGCCAGAGGAGGAGACCTGAACTTATTGGTAGCCTCACGTTGCAATGAACAAGGACACATTTAGTTTTGCAGCAACCAAGATCATTGGCCATGCAAAGATAGCCAGTGTTCTGACGTAGACTTCCCAAGATCATGAAGCTCCTCATCCTGATGATCTCTTTTAATTAGGTTAAATGGAATTCCTCTCCAGAAAAGTCCTGGCAAACAGTTTTTCATGAGATTTCACAACTACAGACCTTCATCAGGCTTGGAGAGTTGCCAGGCCAATATCTTCCAAATGCCACGCTATAGCAGCAATTATTTGGGAAGAAGTCAGGAACAGATCTTCACCCTAATGAATTGAACTAATTGCCTCCTGCAAACTCCCCTCCCCTTTTGCTCCTCTTTATTCCCTAGGGAAGGGGCCATTCACCGTCCACCTGTGCTTTTACCATCCACCTGTGCCTTTACTCCAAGAGTCGGCCCTTGTTCCTTAACTGTTCCCTTCTCCTGGCAGCTCTGCATATGCACACATTGGGAACAGGATCCAGCTGTTCTTCTGCCCCACTTATATCTGACTCCAAAGGCAGCTGATAACTGTTGGATGGTCCTGGTTCCATCTCTGCCTCCAAAACAGAGCACTCATCAGAGCCTTCCTCAGACTCCAGGATTGAGCCATGTTCCTCCCCAGACTCCTCACTGTCTGAATCTGCTGCCAGCTCTGCTGGCTGCTGGTGGGCCACAATGATTGATTGAAGCCTGGGAAATGGGCTCTTTGTCAGTTAACAGGAAAGTTGATTTACCATCAACTTATCAAATATTTAGGTGTTGAGGACTTGGCCACACAAGGAAACAGCCAATCACCAGCCATCAACACATCATTCAGCCAATAGGAAGGCATCATATAAACCTGACTCGCAGAACAGCCCAAAGCATGTATTCCAGTAGAGAGAAATTTTTTGAAGATGGGCTCCAGAATGAGTTCAAAAGCGTGGAAGAGTATATCTCTGGTCTCAGTGATCAACCCAAATTCAATCTTTCATCTCTTAGAAGCATTCATTTTCTCTACATTTTACATCTAAAATGTCTTTCTTGGTTTTGTGATTGTTCTTTATTGCTTTGTAACACTTGGTTTGACTCATCTGAAAAGATAATGGCAACAGTCACAACTGGTTCTACCACTGGAAAGTTCACTGCAAAAGGTATAGAAGTTAAGAGAAAAAATCCCCAAATGGCATGCCTAGTCTGAAGAAAATTCATACGGACTACATACTGAATGCAGTACAGATCCATGGAACCCAAGGGTATCAAGTCATCATTAAGGCTCTCTCTTACCCTCAATAAATAGGAACAGTATTTTTCTTTGATAAGAGAGGCAGTGTGCTCTCATGTCCCGCCTGTGGGCTCCCCAGAGGCATCTGATTGGCTCCACGGGAACAGAACACAATGCTGGTGTTCCACAGCAGGCCTCTCATACCCTTAACATTAAGTCACACTGAGAAATGAATGCCGTTTGCACAGAAGTATTCTATTTGCTATTTTGCCTTTGCCTTTTCTCAGCAAAGCCTTTTGGATGGCCACAATACATTTGATGAAACTAACAAACAGCATTTGTAGAACAAGCAATTCTTCATGGTTATGAAGCAATAATACCTTAAACTTTCCTGGGATCACATGGCAGCTGGGGAAGACAGCTGCAGACTTTATTTATTTGGTTCAATTTGTTTATGCTGCCTGATTCCAACTGACTCTGGGCAACTTATAAAGTAAAAAGAATATAGAACAACAAATAAATAATACCACTTGAAAAACCAAAAGTAATTTCAAAATAGAGAGTAGTTAGCAATCCAGAGAACACAAAAATCTGAAAGGGGGCGGTTCTCCATCCACTGCCAGGTTTTCATGTCCTTCCAGAACATCATTAAGATGGGAGCCATCTGGATCTCAGGGGAAACCTCATTCCAGGGCTGCTTTAAGTTGTGGCCAACATGTGTAATATTTGGGCTCCCGTACACTCACAGGCACATTCTGAAGATCATATCCATGTATTTTAAAAACTGCACAATCTACAAGCCATGGAAGCCTTCCAAATACAAAATTACAGGAGAAATGTCAACCAGACAGAAAACAAACCATATGTTTTGATATCAAATTAGCTTTGTTTTGAACATTGCTTTTAACTAAATCATGCTCTTGAGCATAAGCAATTTTTAGAACCAGAGGTAGGCTAAATAACAACAGAGGAAGTGTTTCTTGCTCTTTCCCCATTCCTTTAACTCTCCCTCATCAGACCACATTTTCTTCATTATTCCTCTGCATTTCTTAGACTTCTCTCCTATCTTTCCCTCCAGAGGTTCAGGGGCACGTGTGTGAAATTCCCTTCCTTATCCTTTATCCATACCATGCAACATTACAATACAGGGGAGTGCAAGTCAAGAGACAGTAACCCCAAATCAGCCAGTGAACTTCCACAGCTGAAGTGGACTTAATCCAAGATTGCACTTATTTCAGCCCCTTAATCACAACATCACACATATGCTTGCCTTAGTAACAGGTGGGGAAGATACCAAAGAGTTCTACTGAATGCCATCATGCTTTGTAGTACGAGCATTCTGTTCCTCTTTTGCTTCACAAACGATCACAAAAGAAATGAAATTGCAGGTAAATTATGTATTTAGTGGCCTATTTTACTATTAGTAATATTTGTTACGAAACCTAATAGATAATACTTGGTTAGTTGCTTTTGTCAGTCTTCAGGACAAAAAAAATTAACATTCTCAGAATAAAATATTCAGCATCCTTAGTGTGTTTGGGTGAGGAGGGGTTGCACATTCTACACAGCATTCATGCACCATTAAATGACAAGAAGATCCAGCTTTGAGAACATAGATTGTTTCAAGTTGATTTTTCAAAACGGTTTATTGTGATTCAGAATTCAATTGCATTTTTATCCCAAATTTCTTGGTTAAAACCATCACTCTTTCTGACTTTCACACAGTCTTAGCTTTTTCATATCTCTCAAGGAGAGTGATGGAAGGATTTATTTCAAATGTTCATAATTAATTTAGACATACCCTCCTGGCTTGTAAAATACAAAAAAGGCACTCCACAAAGTCTATACTTGCTGTGTCATACCACAAAGTTCTAGATGGATTGTTGGTTCTTTTCTATCTTTGCTAGAATTCTTACATTTAAAATGCCACATGTAGCAGCCTCATTGATTCCATGTTCTCCTTGCAGTCTCTTAATGCATGAAGCCATTAGACGTGTTATTGGTTTACACAAAATCTCTGTCTTTCAATAAAGGATCAACCAAATGATCAGAATGGTATTTGTTTTATATCCTTCAACTAATACAGAGCATGTTGGATTGTTAAGTATTATAGGCAAACAGTGTGAAATGGAATATTCTATGATGTTTTATCTTGCTTGTGACATTTGGCTTTTGAAATTTATTTTTGGATGGATCGATGTTTCAATTTTCAGCTTTTGGCCAGAAGAAGAGAAAGATATAGAGCTGAACTTTGCTCTGTTATCATCTTAATGTAGTTGCTGCCCCTGCGCAGATATGGAACAAATGTGGATTTTGCCTTTAAACTCTGCTTGAATGCTTTTACATAAATTGAAATATTAGAAAACACCAATAAATTTTACAGGCACATTTTCAAAAGAAACAAAAATCTAAATAACTGTTCTTTGTTTCTAGAATTCAAAAATGGGAATGACTGAAATATGCTATAAATCACATTAGGAGCATCAAACAGTTTTCATTAAAATACCAGGGAGAGTAAAGAAGAAGGTATTTCCCCCCCCCAAATAGTAACCTGAACACATACCTCTTGAAGACTTATCATTTTTATCATTGTATCTATAATCATATTGCTATTACATGTCTGACATGCACTTTGAATGGATGCATAATATGAGGAAGAAGCAGTATCACTCTTCTCCCAACTATGCAACTTTGATTTTAGATCAGAAATAAGTATGTGAGAACTATTGTAATGAAATATTACTAATTTCAGAGGTGGGATCGAATACATATTGGCTGGGAGCTCTCTACTCTCTAGCTATATGCCTTGATTGCCTATATGATGTGCAACCCAAAAGTATTTATGAATAATAGTTAAAAAAAAGATGAAGACCACAACTTCACCATCTAAACATATCCCTAGATCCAGGAAAAGAAGTGCAGCATGCTCATTCTCCAAGGTATTTGGAGTGAGGACTTCTTGCTACAAGCAGAAGAACCTAGGATGCAGCTTGCAAATGTTCTCAACTAACAGGCCCTTCACAATCTGAAGCTTAAATATCATCTTCCAACTCTGTTATCTTATCCTATCCTATCCTAAGCACAATTCTTATTAGGTGAGGCAACTGTTTGGACAACTATAATAAGGGAAAAGATACCTTCAGGCTTAAGGTATCCAAGGTGGCGCAGTGGTTAAAAGCAGCACTGCAGGCTACTGCTAGATCAGCAGGTCAGCGGTTCAAATCTCACCGGCTCAGGGTTGACTCAGCCTTCCATCCTTCCGAGGTGGGTAAAATGAGGACCCAGATTGTTGGGGGCAATATGCTGACTCTCTGTAAACCGCTTAGAGAGGCCTGAAAGGCCTATGAAGCGGTATATAAGTCTACTGCTATTAAACCAGTGGTGAAAGTCAATGGTTTTTTTACTACATGCTCTATGGACATGACTTGGTGGGTATGGGAGGGGAAGGATAATGCAAAATCTCCATTGCCACCCCAATCCAGGGGAAGGATATTGCAAAATCTCCATTGCCACCCCACTCCAGGGGAAGGATATTGCAAAATCTCCATTGCCACCCCACTCTGGGGCCAGCCAGAGGTGGTATTTGCCTGTTTTCTGAACTACTCAAAATTTCTGCTACCAGTTCTCCAGAACCTGTCAGAACCTGCTGAATTTCACCCCTAGGTTAAACCAACTCCTTCCTCTGCAATGCCTCAGTTCTGGGGTGACCCAGAGCTAGGGAACTGTCATTATAAAACCAGGTTCATCCCTCTGGGAACCAGGAGGTGATTGAAGGGGGAATCCTCACCCCCACAGTGGGTCTGGCTAAATATAGAAATAAATCAAAACATAATTCTGCAGATCAACCCAGTGAAGGTGGGTACCAGAAGAGACCAGTCAACTCCAAGTTTTTTTAAAAAAATAAACTTTATTAAAGGTGCCAAAAGAGGATAAGGTGTGACATACACAACAAGCTGCTAAAAAGGGATATTTTTAAAAAATATGCCATGTTTGCTACACCCAAACAACTCAAGTTCCCACCTTGCCTGAATCCTCCAAAACTTCGGCCAACTCTCTCCAAAACCCAAAACTCTTCCTGCCCCAAACCTGACAGAACTTTCTGCTTCTCCTTAATTGGTTCTTGGGGGTCAGGTGACTCTGTCTGGGCATCTAAGGCTGGCTTGTGATTTAAAAGGCCAGTTGCTTCCTACTACAGAAATAAAATAGCTTTGATCAATTCTGCTGCTAAATTGTTAATTTCTCTGGTTTTGACTTTTATTTCAGTATCAAGAATGAGACATATAGGACCGACTTCCTGGGAGGAGCCTACTGGTGGAAGCAGCAAAAAATCAGCTGCCTCCGAATTCCTGGCTACGTACCTGTTTAGAGGATCTTCCATCTGACGTCTTATCAGGTTTTCTTATCCTTCAGGCAAGAAGGAAAGAAGAAACTGTTTTGCTGGCAAATGCTCTTCGATTTTTGCAGCTTTTGTGCTTGCAAGGAAAGGGGGGCTAGCCCAAGGCAGAACAGCTGTCCGTGCTGGGAACTTCAAACTGCCTTGTGCAGGACAAAGTAGGTCTCTCCCACTCTGCTCTAAGCTTTGTTTGATTTATTCTTATCACGAGCTGGATCCGTTCACTGTGGACATTAATTGCTTATCAACATTTTAGCTTCTTTTCTTTTTCTCCTCCGAAAAATTATTTACTCAGAGGCTTCTAAAATGGCGCCGAGCAGCCTGGTTTCTCCGGTAATAACGAACACTTTTTGCTAGACAATGCAAACCCTCAAAAGAATGCAAAACAAAAGAGATTGCTTATCATTTGTTTTGGTTTCACAATAGAAGAATTTTACTCCTTTATTAACCTTGCTTATTTGGAAGTTAAATGGTGATGAATCTGCTGAATGGTCTTGTTACAATGTTTACTCACTGAAAGTTTTGCCAAGCCTTAAACTTCAAAATAAAAGCCTCTTTTTTTAAAGCTGCTTATTTAGGCAATAGAGTTTTATTAACTGCAGGCAGATAAATTTTGAAATGGCCTCAAAACCAAATATTAACTTGAAGTCGTCACCCTCTACTTCCAGGGGCACATCCTCAGTGCCTGGCACAAAGCTGCAGCCTCCGCTTCCTACGCCCCCTGCTGGGGATGTGTTAACGAAAGAATTTTTTCTGAGTAATCTAAGCGAGGCTCTTAATGCACAGACAATTAAAATGGAAGATAAATTTAGAGATAATAGAGAGGAGAGAAAAGAGGAAATAAAAGAAATGAAAGAAGAAATTAAAAATGAAATTAAAAGTGAAATAAAAGGACTTAAACAGGAGTTGTATGAGAAATTTGAGGCTAAGGTTGATAAAATTAGAGACGACATGCTGAGTCTTGTAACTGTATTAACAGAACATATTTCTGGAGTGGAAGATACTTTAGAGGTTCTTAATGATGCCAATGCTAACTTGACATTGAAAACAGAGGTGGTGGAACAAAAAGTGGAAAATGCTGAAAAAGAAATTATTATGATACAGTACCGACAAATGGAGTTCGCATTAAGAGTAAGGGGGCTGCGTGAGGAGAAACAGGAGAACCTGAAACAGATCCTATCGGAAGCTTTTGACCGCCTGATGGGAAGACCAGGGACCAATCAAGGCTGGCAAATTGACAAAGCTTACCGCGTCAACTCCTGGCTGGCAAAGCAGAAGCAGCTTCCTCGAGACATCGTTATATATTTTACTACAAGAGAGTTTAGAAATATGGTACTGCAAGCATCTTATAACACTAAGCTTCAAATTGGCGGTCAAGACCTGGTTGTTTTGAAAGAGATACCACCTCCAATGTTAAGAGCCAGGAGAGACTACGCTTTTTTGGTCGAAGAACTCAGAAATCGTCAGATACAGTATAGATGGGATGCACCATTTGGCATCATATTTACATTTGATAAGCAAAGGTACCGCCTCAACTCTGTATGGAAAGCCCGAGATTTTTATTATAATATATTGAAGGCCGGACACCCTGCACCATCTGGACCCAGAGAAAGACCACAAGAAAGACAGGATAGACAGCAAACTACACAACCATCAGACAAGATGGAGCATCTTTCTTCTCTAGAAGTGCAAGGTGCTATGGAACCAAGACCTAGCCGCATGACTACTAGACGTATGGAGAAACAAGCTAAAAAGCAACAGCATCAACAATCATCGGCCATCGATCAAGGATCTACAACAACAAATCTGGAAGCAATGGGAGGAGCTAGACCTAAGGTTAAACAGGCCGTGCAGGAAGCTCTAAAAATGCTTCAACCAACCAAAAATGACAACTAAGATTTTAACATGGAATGTCAATGGACTGAACTCTCCACAGAAGAGGAAGAAAATATTTCATTATCTCAAACAGTTTAAGAACGATGTAATTTGTTTGCAAGAAACTCATATCAAGTCAACTGATCAAAAATATTTGATCAACTCAAAACTTGGTCAACATTTTGCAGCTTCTGCTATGGAAAAGAAGAATGGTATAGTTGTATACTTAAGAAAAGATATGAAAGCTGAATTAATAGAAGCAGATCCCTTCGGAAGATATATTGCTTTAGACTTAATCTTAGAAGGGAAAAAGACATTACTTTTGGGAATTTATGCTCCCAATCAACAGCAAGATAGATTCTATAGAAATCTTCATGCTAAATTAGTACAGTGGGACTATAGTTCCTGTATACTATTGGGTGACTGGAATGGAGTGATAGACACTAAGAGAGATAAGAAGATTTCCCGCCTAAATACCAAGATGCGAGCTAAGTTACCCAAATCTTTCTTTGACATTATGGATGATTTTGAATTGAGAGATATTTGGCGAGAAAGAAATGCAGAGGAATATGACTTCACTTTCTTCTCGGACAGGCATCAATCCCTTTCAAGGATTGATTTTATCCTAACCACTAACGATTTGCTTTCTAGGGTCAAGAAAACAAAGATTGCAGTTAGGGTTCTTTCTGACCATAATCCAGTTTGGATGGAGTTGGGAAGGGTAGTGCAGGCAAGAAGGTCTTGGAGATTGAATGAAAACTTATTTAGATATGAAAAGTATATTAATGATTGTAAAAAATTATTATCTGAATATTTTGTTTTGAATATGAATAAGGGTACATCTATGGAATTTGTATGGGACGCAAGCAAAGCGTATATGAGAGGAGTTTTGATGAATATAAATAAAACACATAGAAATAAGCAAGGGTTAAAACGAACAGAACTGGAAGAGGAAATTAAGAGAAAAGAGCTGGAGTTAACAATGAACCCAGACGATACAAAGGTTAAGGAAGCTATTAACATATTAAAATCTCAATTTGACATGTTGATCTCTGACCAGGTGGCTACTAATCTATTATATGCAAAACACAATACTTTTTGTAATGCAAACAAACCTGGCAGATGGTTAGCTTATCAGATTAGGAAAAAAAGGAAAACTCGAAATATATCTAAACTGTTTTACAGAGGGAAGGAGGTGTTTCAACAGGAAGAGATTCAAAAGGCTTTCTGGGAATTTTTTACAGAACTGTATAAAGGGGATAAAATTAATGGTTTAGACATAGACAAATATTTAGACAAAGAGAAAATACCTTCAGTTAGAGAAGAACACAGGCAAAAATTGAATCAACCAATAACCTCGGGGGAAATCCTGCAGGTAATTAAGCAATTAAAGTTAGGGAAAGCACCAGGTACAGATGGCTTGACAGCGGTTTACTATAAAAACTTACAGTTAGAAATGGTAGAACCTCTTAGAGAATTATTTAATATGATTCAAACGGAAGGTAAAGTCCCTCCATCTTGGAAGACAGCGTTTATATCTTTGATACCCAAAGAAGAACAAGATACTACTCAACCCAAAAATTATAGACCTATTTCATTACTGAATGTAGATTATAAAATTTTTACTAAAATATTAGCAAATAGGTTAATGTTGGTCATTCAACAATTGATACACACGGACCAAACAGGTTTTATACAAGGGAGACAGATGAAAAGTAATGTTAGATTAATTATTAATGCATTAGAATATTTGGGAAAGAACAACCAGATCCCTGCTGCGTTTATATTTTTGGATGCTGAGAAGGCCTTTGATCGAGTTAACTGGCAATTTCTGTTGAAGATACTGCAAAAAATGCAGATAGGAGATAATTTTCTACAGTCAATTAAAGCAATATACCAACAGCAAACAGCACAAATTATAGTCAATGGAAGTCTAACAGACTCTTTTCAAATTGGAAAAGGTACAAGACAGGGCTGTCCTTTGTCCCCATTATTGTTTATTATAACTTTGGAAGTATTGTTGAATAAAATACGGGGCTTGGATGGTTTAAAAGGGATCAAGATTAGGCAGCAAGAATATAGAGTCCGCGCTTTTGCGGATGATTTGGTCATAATATTGGAACAACCGCAGGAATCTAGTATGGTTTTAATGAATATGATTAATCAATATGGTCAAGTGTCGGGCTTTAAAATAAACTTAGGAAAAACCAAAATATTAGCTATAAATATGAATATTAAACAAAAGGAAGAATTAGGAGTGATGCTAGGATGTGAGGTAGTTAAAAAAGTTAAATATCTTGGAGTTAACATTTTAACTTCAAATGGGAAATTATATAAGCATAATTATGAACCACTTTGGCATAGCATACAGACAGAGATGAAAAAATGGGAGAAATTGCACTTATCTTTGCTGGGTAGGATAGCGGCAGTGAAAATGAACATTTTACCAAAATTTTTATTTCTCTTCCAAATGTTACCTATACTTAAAAAAGATGCGAACCTTTTAGAATGGCAGAAGGGTATCAACAAATTTGTGTGGGCAGGAAAGAAGCCGAGGGTAAAGATGAAAATAATGCAAGATGTACGTGAGAGAGGAGGATTGAAACTACCTAATTTAAAAATATATTATGATGCAGTGGTATTATCTGTAATTAGTGACTGGATTCACTTAACCAATGATAGAATATTGAACATTGAGGGACACGATCTGGTATTTGGTTGGCATGCTTACCTGTTATTCAACAAAAAATTGGATAAGAACTTTAAAAGTCATATTTTAAGAAATGCTTTATTGCGGGTCTGGAAGAAATATCAATATAAATTAAATGACAAGATACCCATGTGGGCAATTCCTAGACACGCAATTGAAAATATGAATACAGCACAAAAACAGGACAGAATTACCTACAGACAGCTTCTTACCTCGGAAAGGGGGGTATTACAATTAAAATCTTTAGAGGTATTAAAAGAGGAGAAGGTAGTTCAAACATGGTTCCAGTATGGGCAATTACAGGCTAGGTGGAAAATAGATCAAAAAATTGGTTTTATTCAAGTTGAGGATAATTTGTTTAAACAAATAAGAGATCAAAGCTTAATGCATATAAAGAGGATATATAATGTATTGATACAGATGGATTCGGAAACAGAATTAGTTAAAGATTGTATGATAAAATGGGCTCAAAATATTGAGGAACCAATAATGTTGGATACATGGGAAAGAATCTGGGTAAGAAATGTGAAATTTACACAAGCTCAAAATCTGAGAGAAAATTTTTACAAGATGTTCTATAGATGGCATTTAGATCCTAAAAAGTTGGCTTCTATGTATCCGAATGTACAGCCTAAATGTTGGAGATGTGGTTCTCTCGATGCTACATATTATCATATATGGTGGACCTGCCAAAAGGTTAAAGCATTTTGGATAAAAATATGGTGGGTCATGCAAAATGTTTTTAAAAGAAGGAAAAAGTTTAGTCCTCAGTTATTTTTACTAGGTATATGTACTGACTTTACAGTGGTAGAGACCAATTTGACTCTGCACCTGATAACTGCAGCAAGACTGTTGGTGGCGCAATATTGGAAGAAGGAAGACTTGCCTACAATTCAAGAATGGACATTGAAAGTAACAAACTTAGCTGAAATGGCTAAAATATCGGCATATCTCAAAGATCATTCAAATGAGAGATATAAACGAGACTGGAAAAAATGGATTGACTATATACAAAATAAATACGGGACTAAGAAATTCCAGTTAGCCTATGCTTAAGATCAGAAATGATTTAAATTGTTTAAAGTTAGTTCAGTAAGAAGAAGCTAAGGTCAATCTAGAATGTCATTAATTTCTTTATTTCTTTTTTCTCAATAGATTTTAGACTGTGTTAGTTAAAATTCTATACCGTGTACGGGTTCTGGGAAGTCGGGGGGGGGGAAGGAGGAGGGGGGTGGGGGGGTGGAGGGAGGGAGGGGTACACACAAAAAAAATTGTACTTCAATGTTTTAATGATTGACAAATGATGATATATTTGTGTTTTTTTTTTTAAGAAAAAAATAAAAAAAGTTCTGTTAAAAAAAAAAAAAAAAAAAAAAAGAATGAGACATATACAACAATGAAACTACATAATAATAACTATTTATTAAGAACAAATCAAATTTGATCATGCTTTACTGTTTTCAGTACCAAAATAATTGAAGGCAACTTTTAAAGACTGATTGAAAACATAGTAAATGCCTTCTACACTCCCTTTTTTCTTTCATTTTCTCTTTTTCTTGGTAAAATCAGATCCCTATTAAACATTGCAATGTTGAACCACAGTTTGAAAATTCATGCCCAGAACTCTTTGGGGACATGAAATCAAATGCAGCCGTTTGCTGTTCAAAATTAGGCTGTAATCATATCCTTGGTTTCCTGAATATGTTCCCCCACAAAAAGAAAATTCTGGATAGAAATTAATTCAACTGTATTGTTAAACTATTCTGCTGAATTAGAAATGAAACCAGCGAGGTTATTTTTTTAAATCTAAAAACAGTTTTTCAAAGAACTAATTTAAATTTAAAGCATTTTTTCCCAGAACAAAATGAAAATCACAGCTCATATTTTAAAGCGCAGTTAGTGCCCATCTCCGTTCTTGTCTTCCCTGAAATCAAAAGCATTCCTTCACCACCACTCCAGACCAGTAGTGAGTGAAATACAACCAGTGCTTTTCCGATTCAAGAAGGGAAAAGGTGGAGTTGTGGTTTCTAATCTCATAAAGTCAGACCAGAAAACTTAATCAAACCCTGCTTGACCTTGAAACAAGATTAAGTGTTTAATCTAATCTGGAAACACAATGCTCTGAAGAAACATGGCTGGAATTGGAGACGCTTAAATCAACCTTTGATAAAACAGTAACCCAGAGGGCAGCTCTCTTTTCACTCTTTGAATGCCCAACATAAGCTTGGTCTTTATTAGCAAGAAGCATGACCACATGCTGGTCTGCTTGAGGGGGAAAAGATGGAGAAATCGTAATTCTCTTTAACTTTTCAAATTCTACACACTATCTTTCTTTGTCTCGGGGGATTCTGATGGCACAGCGGACATCAACTGAGACAAAGTAAGGCTACAACTGAGTTTCTGAATCTGCAAGCTACTTAAGTTATCAACCAAGCCACTTTACCAACATTATTACTACCACCTGGTAAACCAAAGATGCTTTTTGCTGCTAGAGTCCAAGCTTAAATTACTCCTCAGAGGCTCCAAGCCTGAACAATAAAACACAGTGCTCACCTAACCAGTCACTACCTTTAAAATGAGCCCACTGCTTCTCCAGCTTCTGTTACTCTCTCCAAAAAAAAAACCCTAAACCCTAGGTAACATGGGAATACCTAACACTTCTCAATTCTCTTGAAGTGGGATGTACACCTATACCACACCCATGTCCTTATTTCTATACTGTACTCTCAAAATTTATAGGTTGGCCACACAGAAGGTAAGAGCAGTTTCTCCAACAGTCATTTAATTTAAAAGTCATCCTTTTAACTTTTTTTTTTCATTTATGAACTAGCTGATTATACTATTATTACAGACAGATAATTTACAGTTGAGGAATTGTATCAATTAGCCCAGTGTGGAACTCAAAGCACTCTATTTTGGTAACAGTCTTGTCAGAATACATCTGTATCTCTGCAGAAGGATTGATTAGGCGATGATGTTACAGTGAGACTCAATCATTCAGATGATTGAACTTTAGAAAGAAAAAGCATCATTCAAAAAAAATGAAATGGTTTGCATTATGCATGAATGTTAATTGACAGGCATAATTGCAAATTTAGAAAGAGTGGCTTCAATATAAATAGAAAGGTGTATCTCACTATTGCAGGGAAGATTATGACCAAACTGGTTACATATTTCTCTTCATGCTAGTATCAGGTGTTAATTGTGAAGGAGCAGCTTTAAGACACTGTTCTATTACCCCTCTCTTCCTACTTCAATCCAAATCTAAACTGGACCGCCCTTCAAATAAGGGATCCTTACTAAAGGAAGACACACCAGCTATCTATAGAATGTGTCTAAGTGACTTTTCCCCCAGCACAAAATACTTTGTCTTACTAACAGCAGGGCAGTGCTTGACTTTTGCACCCAAGCACAAAAGCCAACTTTAGAAAGTAGAAATAAAATGCTGTTATTCCAATTTTAACAAAGTTATGGTTAATGAAAAGAAAGGCTGCTGAAATAGTGAACTGTCATTTGCAGAACTGACCACAAACAGATGTGGGGAGGACAGATCTCTTGGATGTCGCCTACTGAGCATTTGATGAAACACCTGCATGATTGACAGTTATGATTCCTGCTTTTATTACTAGTTAATTGTAAGGACAAGTGAATATGTCCTTCCTGGCATACCAAAAAGCATAAGTACTTTGTTCAGCAGGTCATCAAATCCACTGCTGTTGAAATCAGCAGGTAAAAACCACTCCTTTAAAAAAAATGAAGGCAAAAACTAGAACTTGTTGCTGCATCTAGCAGGACAATCTCTTGAAAGTAAGAAGTTTACTTGCATGAAATGAAAAAAAAAAACTAAGTCAAAGGGCTTGATTAAAAATCATTTATATTTTTTAAAAAATACATAGTTTTTCAGATTTCATTCTATCCAAATATATATAGATACATAACCTGTATTTTATGTATAGACAGGCTGATGGATGGTGAAAGAAGCATGAAAATAACTGTAGAATTTAGACAGAAGCAATTTAGTCCATCAGCCTGGTGGGAAACGGCTAAATACTTAATGTGGATGTGTACTATAGATTTTATTTATTTATTATTTTATACTAGAATTTTTAATTGTACATTTACTGAGCATTTTTTTTCTGGGCTCTGGTCTAAGACTGTAATAAATTGATTGAACTGAAATGTGGATGGGGGAAAGCATATATGAAAGGACATCAGAGAAACCTATGAGCTGTGCTTTTAGTTGATGCTTTACTAAAAGTAAAATTAAGGAAAGAAATATTTTTTATTTATTTGCTCTTTTTATCCTACCTTCATAACATTATACTTTATTGATTATTACTTTTCTTTATATAAAGTCAAATCTCATTCAAGAGAGCTCAGCTGGTGATTTTATGGAGTGTTTTTTTTAATTCTACGAGTTCTAAAGGCTTGACATACACAAACTAATTGAAGCAGTGCTGAATGGATGTCCTTTTTAGTAACAATAATTTAGTATCAATAATTTGATATGCTCATGGTTCTCGCCATAAAGAAACTCTTAACTGGGAAAACATTGCTGGCAATATATACAGAGAGACAGAAAGATACACAAAGAAAGACATTCATTTTGCAATATTGTCTTTAAACTGAAGAACTTTGTCCAGTAAAAATGGTGTATGACACTCATAGAAAATAAATTTCACATAGATATGCTGATTGCCTGACTTTACACAAATGTCACCATCTGTATCACTTCTGTTAATTTTTAAAAAGGCAAGCTAAAACACCTGTTTAAAACTGTTAACACTAATTCACTGCCCAGCTGCTTACTCCATACAACGGCAACTTCATTTTGAACATCTAAGGAACCTGTTCACCTATAAAAAACAGAAAAGAAATAGCTAATTAGGGAATCTTCTCAGATGGTGAAAATGGTCTCTAATCCACGAAAATTGCTGAAATTAAATTTTCTACCCAGTCCTTTAAACAAAATAAATGAATCAGGTCCTAGCAGAGCCTAGATAGTACATCATCTGAGGCAAAGCTCAAAGAAGGGGACAATGATTAAGAGAGCTTCCAGACAAGTAATTCCAAGTATTCAGATAGCACTTTGCAGTTAATCCATCTTTCCCTCCTTCACATATTCCTAGAGGGAGGAAGGGTGGAAAATATTAAGGGGTTACAAAAAGATGATGACATCTGTGGACTCTTCTTTCCCCCTCCCCAGTAAAATGCTGTATTTGTAGCATACAAAACATTACCTCTGGAAATACCTGGAGGTACTTCTGTAAGGAAAGTGCCTTCTTATTTAAGTGCATGCCAGGACTAATAATCAAATGTGACAGTAATGAATGGCTAAAGAGAGAGAAAAAGGTTGTAACCATTTCAGATTTCAAGCAAAGAGCCACATTTTTTAAAAAAAATTGTTTATGTAAGAACAGAAAATTAGCTTGAGCTAACCAAACACCATTAGACCCCATGTTCCTCAAGAAGCTACAAGAATGGTCAATACCTGCTCAATTGTTTCAGGAAAAAATTTTTTATTCATAACTGGACAATAAAAACTACAAAGTTCTAGATGGATTGTTGGTTCTTTTATATCTTTGCTAGAATTCTTACATTTAAAATGTTCCTTATAGCAGTCTCACTGATTCCATGTTCTCCTTGCAGTCTCTTAATGCATGAAGCCATTACACCTGTTATTGGTTTACCCAAAATTTCTGTCTTTCAATAAAGGCTCAACCAAATGATCAGAATGGTATTCGTTTTATATCCCTCAACTAATACAGAGCATGTTGGATTGTTAAGTATTGCAGGCAAAATATCGGTTTATGTAAGAACAGAAAATTAGTTCGAGTTAACCAAACACCATTAGAGCCCATGTTCCTCAAGAAGCTACAAGAAGTGTCTATACTTGCTCAATTGTTTCAAAAAAAACAATAATTTTATTCATAACTGGACAATAAAAGAAAAATCCCAAGAAAATCATAGGACAATTTATTAACAAAATAATCTTATGAATCTTACTCTAAATAGTTCAATTAAATTATCTTAATTTTAAAAATTGAACAGCTTTAGTGGTTAATAAACATGCAACCAAAATCACCAGATTGTGAATCAATAGGCAAGGGAATGAGCTGTATGTCAAAGGGAGTTTCTCCAACTATGTATAGGAGACTGAAGACAACTCAGTGATTTGGGGATCAGACAAAATGCAGGATCAAATGGACACCAGACCAGATGAGCTAACAAGGTTTGCTGAGCAGAAGATGCTGCATTTTCAAGGACATTTTTCAAGGTCACAGAATAATTTCAAGAGCAATGTGAAGAACAGAACTGCTCTCCCATATTTCTCTTTCAGTCCAAAGATTTATCTAGTAGGTGACATTGCTTTAAAAGGGTAGTGCTGGGGTTTTGTTTCACCTCAGACATGTAACATTCGCAACAATTAATATATTCCTGTCACTTTGAAAAGACATGGGATTAATTCAGATGCAATCAAACTTTCTGCCAGAGGGAAAAACAAGCAAGGTAAAACATAAAAGCCTCTTGTTAAAAATACACAACAAATCCTTTCAAGCATGAGAATTCTCCTGGAACAACCATCGTAATTGCCACTATAAAGAGGAAACAGGAGCAGGAGACCATCTAATCCTAAGAACTGAGCAAGTCTTCCATAGGGAAACTTGGGCATCCCAGATATTTGCAGCTATATCTGGCAGATGAATGAAGCCATTCTGACAAGAAAGGGACACAAAAGAGGTTGAAGGATCTCACTGAAATTTGTAAGAGATCAAATTCAATTTGCATTCTAACACATCATCGTTAACTGTATTGCAAATTTATGTACCCGTTGCTTTCTGCTTATTCAGACAGAGAATAATTGTCTGGAGCACAGCATTTAAGAGCGTACCACATTCGTTTTTATTCTGAAATAAAATGAAAGCCAGGGCACAGAAAATAAACAAAAAATACAAACAGCCATTGGAGCAAATATGATTAAAGCCTTGCAAGACTGTAAACTGTAGCACAAGCGATAAACTTTGGCTTTTAGAAGAGAGTTGTAAGGAAGAACATATGTGTAACACAATCCCAGGGGAGGCTGGGCTAGTGGTTTGGTCCTCCTGCCATCTCTTTTTTTGGTTTCAAGCTCTGAAGTAAATGATACCACAGCTTTGAAGCAAGAGTTTGCTTTGCATTGGCCTGGATGAGTTTCATCAACACAAATTTCTTCTCCAAGTCTTATATTTAAATATCTTTTAACAGAAATCATTTATTTTGCATAAAACTTTTCACAAAAAATAAGATTAATTAAGATAAAACCATGAAGACGAATGGGGATTGTATGCCTGGGGAAGATGGAAAAGTGATGGTTGCTATCAATACAGAGATCAATGGGTCATTTTTATTTTTTATTTTGCCCCAAAATAAAAACTGACCTATATAAAAGGAACATAAACCTCAAACAATTTTGAGCAAACGTGATTAACTGCTCTGATGTTTCAGACAGAGAATGTTCCCAGACAGAAAAACTTTAGTTGTTTTGATAGATCATCATTCTCCATAGCCAAAATTGATAACAATAATAACACACTTTTATAAGATATAATCATTTTAGATTTATTTATTGAATTTAATAAACATTTTTGGATGCTTAAACACCACCTATTACTTCCTGGCCAATTTAAATTATTGAAAGACAAGCTACAATTCAGTTAGAATGTAATAAATATAAAGGGGGGGGGGTTCCTATTCAAATTCATGAACTCCCTGAAATTTATCCAGAACTACCCATGGACCCTAGGTTAAGAGCTCACACTTTAACATATTATTAAATCTACATTATATGCATAATTCTCTATCTTCTCATTTCTATGGATAAGCACATAACCCACATCAGAGAACATTCTTCTTAAATCCACCATTTCATATTTACATATATGTTATAGTCATCTTGGATAACTACATTCAGTATGCAGAAGAAGCAGGTTTTCATTTCTTGGTGTCGTTTTTTTTTTTAATCCCATTTTAAAGTAACAATTTCATTCTTCCAGAACAATTATATTTAATGTGGTTTAATTCAGGGCATTCTTAGTATGCTACATATTAATGCAACCATCTTCAGTCTGGTGCTTTTGAGTGGGTTGGACTACATAATCATTCAACAAAAACAAAGTTGAGCTAAAGTATAAAATGGCATCTCCTCGTCAAGGATGGGTAGCTTTCATGTTTGGAACAATTACATTTTTTCTCCTTGTTTACTAGAATCCCCAAATCTACTAGTAAAGATCTGAAAAAATAAGCAGTAGAATTCAATAATTTTGAGCCCGGGACTTTATTTCAACCCCCAAACTAAAAATTCTAACTCAATTTAAAGTCCATTCTTAGTTTTGTCAAGTTTTCTTCATATCAATGGTATAATTTGGGTTAGGGTGAGGAGCCACTTTGTTGCTTCTATTTTCAGATAATTAAGAGACAGATGCTTTTACAGATCTACTGGAAATAATTTGGTCCTTTCCAGTATATCCTGGTTTAATTTCAATCAATTTATGTTTCAATCTACATACCCTTTGTTGGAATGGATGTGAATATTTGTTTTAATTCCCCCCTAATAGTAATACTAGTGATGGGTGCTATTTTATGCAATGAAGATACATATTTGGGATTGAAGGTGTTTCTAAACTAGTAGCCCAAAATTATTATTGCATAATCCTAGAATAAGGGAAAGGCATTGCTTCTATCAAATACAGTTCTGATTCAGTCAAGGAATCCAGATTAAAGCATTGATAGTTTTCTAGCTTCTGCTTGAATATCATGGCAGTATAATTCTTTACATAGTTATTTGTTCCCACATGGATGAGAGCAGTGGATAATTTTCAAAGATCAGACCTTGATAAGTCTTGGAAGTTGTTTATCACATCCTTGGTGCTCAGCTGAGAAAACGGATAAATATGTATCTGTACATATTTCCTGCTGTATCAAGAATGTAAAATAATTTCAAATGTAAGAGCTTGGAGCTGTTCCATTGTTTGATTCAAGCATCTAGTTACTGGGTTTAAACATTAGGACAAAATGTCATTTATTTAATTTTAGATTCATGCAGTGGCTCAACCCAACCACTCACTATGAGTTTACGCCTCAGTACTATAGATGATCCAAGGCATTATTTTTTCCAATTTATCAGATTATAACAAACTATGGTTTAGCATGAGCTGTGCAATTAGTCTATGAGATCCTCACAAAAGAGAAGATTTCATACTTCTTATACACCCAAGAGTGAGATCTTCTCCCTTTAGCTAAAAGCTAACATTTCGTTTAAAATCTTTGAATGAGAAACTCAATTTTTTAAAAAAAACTATGTATATTATAATAGTTATCTTTTGCAAATGCTATAGGCTCTCAGAAATGTAACTCTTCACACAGATGGTGAACTAGACACATTATGAAGTTTTAAAAAATGATGCATTTTGCTTTACAGCTAACTTAATATGCAAATAGATTCCAGTATTTACTCAGCCATGACGGAGCATACTAGGGATGCCTCTCGTTTGTCACTAATTGAGGAAAGTGCATGAAGGTTATCAGATGGAATCAGAACGTATGCAAAATACTCGACTCCTGCTATGGCTAGTGCAGAGTTGCAATAACATTAATGATAAACATGTGCATTTTAGCTCAGTATCTACAAGTGGAGGAAGTACTGTGTAAATCGGGGAGGAAAATGAGGTATGCATCCAGTAAATGAACCAAAAATAAATATATATGGACACTCAAGTCAAATAAAACATTTGATTACATCCAAAAGCTAGCTAAAAATGAACCCAGTGCGCTGGGTCAGCTGCCACCTTATGCTTGCTTGTGCTTCGCTGGCATATGGTGACCGACTGCCATGAACTGTGGGGAGGGGGGATGAAGGGGGGAATGCTTGGGAAAATGAAAGAAAGTGCTGTATCTCCTCGAGATGCTGCTTCAAGGTCACCCCAGCTGGAAGGAGGAAGGAGCCACATACCAAACTCTGCTGGGACTGACTGTTATGAAAACATCCTGCCTGAACCTGATTGGTTACACTGGGGTAGGCAATGAAAAATAATTAAGGGAGGGAAAGTAGAATGTAGGGATTTTGGCACGTGATTCTCAGTTCTGGCTTTGCAATACTGCAATACACTTGATCTCTAATAAACTATACCTTTCTCAACAAAGGGAACCAAGGAATGATTCTGTTTGGAGGTTTAAGTTGTGGCAGGCCAAGAGGGCTATTGTATGACTTATGGCAAGCTTTGAGGGTAGGATTGGGGATATCTATATACTTAGGGTGGTTTAAAAGAAACTAGGCTCTCCAAGCAAATGTTTCTGCAAGGGAAGATGGTTGTGGGAAATTGTCACACTTGCCTATGGCCCTATGGGAGGCGGGGGGGGGGGGGGGAGAATTGTCCCAGCATTTGGATGACTTCCCCATCTTGCAGGCAATCTTTCCAATTGAATGCATGAATTATGTTTGGAGACTAGAATTACAAAATGAATTATTCACCTGGTATTGACATAACAACCTGTGTTCTATAGCAGAGTCACAGCATCTGGCTTCATATCCTGACTGTTTCAGAATGCAATAAAGATATGTCCGTCATCTTTCACGAAATAATTAACATAGCAATAGCTAATCTTTTTAAAGTTTCTTTACAATCTCTGGTTACCTAGGTGATACCTGTGATTAGAACATTTCTCATCACATTAGCATTTTCCAATAGTGCAAGTCCATTTTGTAGCACGGTGGTATGGACTTGACTATGTTTCTCTCACATAAACATTTATCCTCAGGGAAATATCCAGTGATGGTGTTGAAAATTGGCAATTTTGTATCTATTATATGAAAACACTATAGGTTTTAATTAATAAATAAAGTTCTAACATATAGCCCAAAGGGGGATGTGCATGTACTAAAGATTGTATTTTCTTTAAAGCTCCTTTGGGCTGTTATTTTAACAGATGAAATTCCTTAAAAGGCCAGCTGTTTTGAAAAAATAAATAAATCAGCCTTTTGATCTATGCTTATGATCCCTGGCATTATTATCTATCAGTCAACAAAAAGGGAAGTTATTTTTAACTACAGTTAGATCACACATAGCAGAACAGCAGCGAGCAAAATTCATGATTATGCAAACACAGTCACAATTGCTGGTCCAATGACCAAAATAAAGTGATTTGATTTGTTCAGGAAAAAATCCTCTTCTGCATCATTTTAGGGTTTTTTTTAACTACATCACAATTAGCTTTCAAATGTAAGGTAGCAATATTATTACAGTGGTGATGATTCCTTCTGCCCATAATTTATACATTTTAATTCCATTTTATTAGGTTTTTAATTTTTATATCATCATATAATTGCTTCTGTTTTTCACTGATGGGTTAAATAAATGACTTAATATTTATTCGATATTTTAGTCTTTAGTGAAGAATGCAATGTTTTAGTTGACATATTGCCCATTCACCATTTCAGTGGGATCTTTTTATGCTGCTGAGATATTTCATCTACCATCTCCTATTTTTACTTTTATATTCTTTTAATGAAGTACATAGAGAAAATATCCCTAAATCCTAAGGTATGCATACCAAGTATTTTCTGATTTACCTACATATGTACGTAACTGTAGCTACAATGATTCTCAATTGTTAGTCATGCAAGTAGCTTTCAGATCTGACCGTGTAAAATAAGTTTATATATGTATGATTCATGAATATTAGGCATTAATATGTATCTTGGGCTTGTAAGGATATAAATAGCATTTTGTTCAGGAATGGATACTTGTAAAGGACAATATCTTCTCTCTATCTGCAAGCTCTAAAATATCTGAATGCAAAAAGAAAAATCTGCACAGTGTTCTATGGTTAGCACTCATTAACGGCAAATATTTTAATTCCTTGTTATGTATATTTTTGCTGGAGGGCAAACTAAGGAAGAACATAGTTTGATAGGCCACTAAATGTCCTGTTGAAAAGGCTACACGGCCCAGATGGTATCCTCCTCTCCTCATTTCTTGACTCTTGATTGGCACAACAATAACATTAGGATTTCCTTAAGGTAAATTTTCAGGTTATCTATACCAATATATTGTTCCCTGTGCATTTTGCTCGGTGCAAAACTGCAATAACAGTACATTGAATAAAATAATTAACTGTTTAATTAACTGAAGATGTAGGTTGAGCCAATCAGAGAATACAGCAAGAGAAACAGTTATATGTTTACATTACACTGTAACTCCAAGGGTATTTAGTGTTTTAATGTTCATGAGGATAATGTTTTAGTTTGTTAATGTATAATTAAACAAGATGTTCTTCTACATACCATGTTTATTCTAAGGAAGGAAAAATAAAGATTTGAATGATTAGTTGCAGAATTTAGTGGCTTTCCATAGGCAGAACAGTATGTGTTGCTAATGAGCGAGAAGGTTTAAAAGAGTTTTCAGTGTCACTGGCTTCTGAGTTCCTTATAAATTATTCTTGCTGTAATTAATAAGGGGGGAGCTAGATAAAATTCTGCAATGATCTCTTTGAAAGTTTAAATGGTTTCTCTTATTTCTCTGCTCTGTATGTGCATATATAAATGTGCATGTAACTGATTTCCCAGAGAACCAAATTAATGCTGTGGTTAGATCTCCAACCATGTTTGAAGCTTATCTCTTCACCTTGGGGCAGTTACTCTGTTTCAGTAGCAGCCTAGTAAAACTAAGGCTAAGGCTGTTATGAAAATAATCAGGAAACAAACAAACAAAAGCCCATGAACTAGAAATTATGGGGGGGGGGGGAACCCAAAGAAATCTACTCAAGAAAGAAAGGACCTGTGAAAGCAAAAGAGACAATTGTAAAAGGACCCTTGTGTATGTCATGCAGAAGAAGTGGAAGCTAATACAATAACAACAACAAAAGCATGACATTTTTTAAAAACTCTAATTCCAGATAAGCCAAAGCTGTCCCAAAAGTTCCTCAATTACAACTTCACCCAGGGCTCTGTGTGTTTGTGTGTGTGTGTGTGTGTGTGTGTGTGTGTGTGTGTGTGTGTGTGTGTGTAAAGAAAACTGCCCTGTAGCAATTAATGTTATCAAAAGAAATAACAGAGAAAGCATCCTTGTATAACCCAGGATGGGCTTACCTGTTACAGTTAATAACTATATTTTAAAAAGCATGTTTCTCTTGTTCTTGTCCAATTGCATTCAATTTGCAGATATAACAAAAGAGGGAAACAAAACTCACTGGACAAGAAAGGAAAGTGCCTCCATTAGGAAAAAAAAACATTAAATATCTGCTTCACCCAGCATCCTATCTCTGATTAGAGGCCAAACCAAGTCTTGCCAGGAAGCCATGTGAATCAGACAGTGGCTTCTCTAGTTTCTGCCCCCTCTCATCTGGTAGACTGTCTCTAAACATGGAAGTTCTGCCAAGTTATCATGACCTGATAGAAGCATGATTTGCCAGTTACACTAATCCTTTGGAAACTATATTTAAATCAATACCTGAGAGAGAAAATTGTATTGCAGTACACAGGTGTGCATGCATGTCTGTGTGTGTGCACCATCTTCATTGCATGTCTCTTTCAACATAAGCCCTATTAGGCAATGTATGCAAAGAAGTATGAAATGCCATGCTAAAGAAATTAAGGCACAGGTAAGAAAAAGAACTTTGTCCATGATTTTTTTAAATCCTACCTGTAATTAATGATAAAGGTGGTTGTTGATGATGATGATAATGATGATGAATGGATGATGAGTAGGTTGAAGGAAGAAAGGTATTCAGAAGCTAAAAAAATAGTATCTTTCAAGTCCAATATATTCAAAAGTTGGGGTGTTGGCAGTTCAAATGATTGAAAAATACCCATTTTCAAGCACAATTAATTAGGAAGGAGAGACTTTTGTATTATTTCATATTTAACATAAGCTCATTAAGCCCCATCTCTAAGAGGAAAGGAAAAGGATTTGCAAAGGACATCATGCTATTTCACTTTCAATCATTTATTTTGTCTACACAGAGACAGAAGAAGCAAAGAAATACAAGGGTGAAAATTAACTGGGAACTGTCTCTGGGGAAATGTATTAGATAAACTAGGAAGTGCCTCAGATAAATTCTCAAGTTTATGCTGGGTAGTCATTGTTTGCTCATTCATAATATAAATTCTTGCTGTAGGCTGCTCAAACTCATATATCCATTTGTAGTTTTTATTCTGTTCTCTGTGGCATCCATCTATGTAGTAAAAAGTGTTCTGCTTACAAATGTTTCAAACAAGTTTCTGAAAATACCAAATACGCCCAGCTGCTACATTCATACAAAGCTCTGCCTTAGAATTGATTCTGGTGGGAGATTCAGTTTGATTTTTTGATTTAATCCAGACATATTTACATTTTTTACTCCAGATATAGAAATTAAACTACTACCCTAGTCCTTTCCTATCTTAAAAAAGATATTTAAGGAAAGTCTCTAAAAATTATTCTTTAAAATACATGCACACTCAAATAAATAGAACAGAAATATATTAAACAATGCATTTCTCAAAGCAGATATTTTAAATGTCAGTCTTTGATTCACAGACAGGTTATACATCAAAATAATTTGGAAGAAAACCAATGAATAAAATAATTCATTGGATCTAAATCCAAACTATGTAATAGTTTCACTGGTTAGAGACCACAACTGCCCTTTATTTGGTATTTAGCTCCAAAGGCTTCTCTACACTAGAAATAGCCATGACTACCCATCTAGGAATAGTAGAAATATTTTAATCCAGTTTCTTTCAGGATTGCCTCTGTACACTCCAACATGAGATTCTTGTTTATGTTTTTTCCAGCCTTGCTTTTCTTCCAAATTCAACCTCAAAAACTAAAGACAGATTTCTCCCTCATACACACACCTTTAAAAGCTTCTGCTTCTCCAGGCTATTTGTTCACGATTCTAAAAGCATTTTGTTCCAAAATAAAATCTGCATTTCCAGAAAAACCTCACACACAAAGAGAAAAAAAATCCATACTGACACCTAAAATCCATTCATGGGTGCTTATTTGCAAACTATTGTGACAAGGGGGTGTGAGAGAAAGGAAAGCCAACTTCTAAAGATGCTCATTGTTCAATTACTCACATTATCTCCTTGGTACATAAGTAATAATGTAATAATATGCTTTATTAAACAACAGAAGCTTTTCACTGGTCACAAAAGAAAATTGGTTAAAAGCTATTTTCATTTCAAGATGTAAAATGGAATAGCTGTTCAACACACATTGCAAGAAACATTTTCAAAAGACAAAAAAAGAACACAAGCACATCATTTGCTAAATCACAGACCTTTTTTTTATAAGTTCTATGCTTCATATTCTCTAAGCGAAAACCACCTAGCTTCACAACACGAATTCACAGAGCTTCTCGCAAAATTTCCGGCAAAATTTGTAAACCAACAACCAATATTCAGGTATAAAATAGATCAGAGGGAACAGCTCCAAGAAATCAGTCTTAGGAGGAAATCAATTATGAGAACGTACTATATATTTTCTGCATTAAACAGCTGTCACAAGATGCACACACACCTCTCCGCTCCTCAGAAATGGGGAAAGTGCACTTCCATGGACGTGCGAAATCTTTAAAGCACTTAAATTTAAGGCACTCAAAAAAAAGAAAGAAAGAAAAACACTGAACTCACCACACACCCACAGAGTGTCAGTCTCACGGACACGGTTTTTTTTTTAAATTAAAAACCCGCGAAAGGGATTATTTTTTTTTTGCCCTCGACACCGAACAGTTCCAAAGGAGACACACTCTTAATTAGCTCGAAGCTGGATAAACTTAAGCCGTGGCTCGAAGCGCCCGTGAAAAGAGTGGATCCCGTGCCACAGATGCCTGCGTGCACGCGACACATGCATGCACCCCAGCCGGAGCTGAGCGCGCGAGGGATATATGACAGGCGAGCCGTGCACGCCGCTCGAGTCTCAGCTGATTTTCCAGAGCAGAGCAGAGCAGGGCAACCCAACCGCGCCGAGCCAGCGGAGGGGGAACTGCAGACTCTCGCCTCGCCTCCCCTTACCTAGCGCTAATGTTTAATGCTGGATCAGCTCCTTTACAAGCCGGTCTGTTGGCCCAAAGAGGAGAGGACTTGTAGCACGTGTGCAGCGACCCTTCCACAAGCCATTTCCCCCCTTGCCTGTTAGCCCGCCGAGCTTCCCCAGCTGCAAACATCTCATTAGACTAATGCATTCAGCACGGGCAGAAAACTCGATTTACCATAGCTACAGCAATGAATTTCCATTACGATGACAGCTTCTACCACATCATGTCCGGAAAAACCAGCCAACCACTGCCTTTTAAAGAAAACTCTCTCTCTCTCTCTCTCTCTCTCTCTCTCTCTCTCTCTCTCTCTCTCTCTCTCTCTCTCTCTCTCTCTCTCTCTCTCTCTCTCTCTCTCTCTCTCTCTCTCTCTCTCTCTCTCTCTCTCTCTCTCTCTCTCTCTCTCTCTCTCTCTCTCTCCCTCTCTCCCTCTCTCCCTCTCTCCCTCCCTCCCTCCCTCCCTCCCTCCCTCCCTTCTCCCTCTCTCTCTCTCTCTCTCACACACACACACACACAATGCAGAAAGGGAGGCCTGCGCGTGGGTTCTGTATTCTCGTTGTCCTGCTGCTGCTGCTGTTAAACTAAATGGGAAAAATCGTGGCGTTTGACAGGCTGCATAAACGCATTTTGCACGTTGGGAATGTTTTTTTTTTTAAAGCAACGTTTCTTACACACAGCGACAGCAATTTGACAAGGGACGGAGAGTGAGCGTTTGGAAGCCCTCCTCTTTTTTTTTCTTTTTTTTCTAAACTATTCCTCTGTCGTTGCCATAGTAACCAGACTGGATCCTCGTCTCTTTGTCCCAGCCATCCAGCAATGTGGCCCAGGATTGCGCTTTAGACCACGACCCCAGGGGCTGCCGGAACTGAAGCCGCCGCTTGACTTAGGAGAAGCTCCAGCAGCCGCTCCGCAAAACTTGGGAGTTCCCCCGACTGGGCGGCTTCGGAAGACCGAGCCTTCTGAGCCCCGCCCCGCCCCGGACCCAGAGCTTGGGGAAGGGCGCCTCCCGTGTAGCTGCGAAAGCGAAGGGGCAGGTTGCGCTTAAGGACTGAATCGGTGCAAACGGCGGCAGAGGGCAAGCCAGGAGGGTAAAAACGGGAGACACGGTGGAGTACCTCCCCGCCTTGCCAGCCCTCTCGCTGAAGGGACTGCAACCCAACGAAGGGCTTCCATGGGTGGTGGCAAAGTCTGAAACAATTTGAGCTTTACTAGACTATGGTTGTGTTGAAAGTGTTAGGGAGCAGCCCTGTCTGTTGCACTAGGAGAGAGAATCACCTAAACTTTAAAGACCTCAGCTGGGCTTGTACCGATTTCTACTTGGATAGGATACCACCTGAAAATCCCAAGTTTATCAGCTAAACGGTGAGGATGAAACTCTCAAAGGTCTTTTTTTTTTCAAGAGGTAACTAGACTTTCTGGTTTTTCTTTGAAGACGTTTTGCTTCTCATCCAAGAAGCTTCTTCGGCTCTGAAGCTTGTTGGATGAGAAGCGAAACATCTTCAAAGAAAGAAACAGAAAGTCCAGTTGCCTCTTGAAAAAGCACCTTTGGGACAACCTGGATGACAGAAAATCTCCATAGATAGTGAGGATGAAAATGCATTCAAAAGAAAGCTCTTCTGTATGGTGGTCACAAAACGTTCCATGGACAAACTCATAAAACCACCAAAAGTCAAGAACTGAATTGAAAGGGACTACTCTGGTAACCTGTGCCTGTACTAAGTACATATCTACACAAACTACGTATTTATGATACAGTCCCTTGAATAAAATGCTCAGGAAGTGTAGGGAACCTATGATATCCTGGATGCTGTGTGACTCCAACACCTTAGAAAGTATCAACAGTGAGGAACAGAATTCAATAACATCTGGAGAATTATAGGTTCCATATCCTAGTCTTAAGCAATTGCAAAAACTGCCTCATTTGTTCACACCAAATCCATAATTTGTTAGGCTCCTTGAGACAGAATAAATATGATTGATGATGGTGATGATGATAGCAATTTTTGTGCTTGTCCTCCCATCATCTAGTAACAAAAGGAAAGCGGAAATTGAATCCAAAAGTTCTAGAGATGCCCTCTAGAACAGTGGTCACCAACTGGTGGTCCATGGGAACATTTTGGTGGTCCACAGAAAAAATATTTGCATTTTTAGATTGCACTAAATACTATTTATCTTCTTTAAAAAATCATATTAGTGGTCTGCAGGATTTAAAATTATGAATTTGGTGGTCCCTAAGGTCTGAAAGGTTGGTGACCCCTACTCTAGAACATCTTTCCCCATGAAACTCTAAAGCTCAACTACTTCAAACAGAGCTGCCTGGAAATTCTGAGGATAGGAGGAATATTGATACTTTTGAATGCTAGTATTGAAGAAGACTTGTGAGAATACTATGGACAGACAAGACCAACCATCAAATAACCCAGAGTTCTCACTCATGGCACAAATGACCAGGCTCTCAAATTAACCTATTGTAGACACCTTATGCGAAGACCTAACTCCTTGAAGAAGGCTCTAATGCTGGGAAACCTGAAGGAATGAGAAAATGACTAGCAGCAAGGTGGATGGACTTCAGTTATCATGGCAATCAATGGACAATTGGAATATCTGAAACACCAGGTTAGGGTGAGATCATCATGAAGAAAATGTATATATGTGATTGCTAACAGTTGACAAAGACTTGATAGCACATAATCAATCAAGTCTAAATCTGTCTGTTGGTAGTATCTTCAAGAGGGTTGATTACATGCTGATAAATTAAATTAAATGCCCTTTCCTGCAGAAGGAAATGGTTCATTGCCTGAAAACATAATTGGAAGTTGTGACCAAACACAAGAGGCTCAAAATCATGCTGATTTTTCCTATGAAACCATCTTTTTTTTCTCTCTCTCTCTACCTCTTTCTCCTACCATTTGAAATGTAATGATTTAAGTTATTGCTAAGGGAATAACAATCTACATGTTTTAAAATAAGAGAAATATTTAACAAAAATACATTATTCAACAAATCATCAATGAATATGTCTGTATTATTATTAAGTCATAATAGATAATCATTTTTCAAATGTGCACAAACTGTCACTAGCTTTGCAAAATGGTAATCTGTTTTATTAAACAATTAATACTTAGCAATCTATGTACTCTTAGAAATGAGACCAAATTATTTTATTATGTTATTATAAATGAATCGTATCAGTTAATATCCATGTTATACCTAATCTTCTTAAACTGAATGAAAAGATTCCAATTGTCATAACATTTTCCTTTCAGTTCCATCTCTTAATTTAATATGTACAGTAATTTAGCCAATTATTGCTAACTATGTTTTAATGCTGGTATGAGATTATTACTTCCAAAGCAACATTTTTTAGTATTTCAAAAAATATATATACCAATTTATGGAATGTCATGTTGGCATAATATTAAACTTTCCAGTATTATGGAAGTATTTTAATCAAACCGCAGTAGCCACAGTCAGGAAAATCAGAATAACAGAATTTCCTTCTTTTGTTCATATATCATGATATAACGCATCCAAGCTTACAGTTCTGCTTTTTTACTTTGAGGGGAGGAGCCCATGATACAGAGATAGGTAGATTGACTGTTCACAGTTATGTAGATTTCCAAGACCTATCAGCCTGAGCCAATAAAAATAGACAATGCAAAGTATAATCCCATACTTTTCAAGGCCACCAAAATCCTTTATATCCTTAAAAAAATATCATATGCTGAAAGATAGTTTCATTGAATCATTTAAGAAAATGTCATTTGCCTACTCAGGAAGGAAACTCTATACCATTTCAGACGAATGGTTGTCCAAACTCTTCTTAAAAACATCCAGTGTTGGAGCATTCACAACTTCTGGAGGCAAGTCATTCCAATGACTAATTGTTCTAACTCACAGGAAATTTCTCCTTACTTCTAGGTTGCTTCTCTCCTTGATTAGTTTCCACCTATTGCTTCTTGTCCTGTCTTTAGATGCTTTGGAGATTGCCCAGGGACAGTGACATTTTCATAAATATGAACCAGTAGCATCCAAATTTTGACATGTGGCCGTGTGAATGCCTCAATGGTCATGAGTGTGAAAAATGGTCATGAGACACTTTTTCCAGTGCCATTGTAACTTTGAACAATCACTACATGAACTATCTGTAGTATGCATATTTAAAAATGAGCCAGATTCCTTAAATGAATTCTGAACATTGTTTTTCAAGACTGGTTAGAAATCTCCTCACCCCCAAAAAAATAATTACTCAGATTTTTTTGGAGATCTTTCCTCTTCCCCTAAACTTCACTGAAGATGTTTCCTAGCCTGACAATGAGACATTCAGAAACCAACCCACAAACTTAGAGAACAAAACTTCACTCTCATCCTACATCTGAGCTACAGATATTACTATTATAAATCTTTCCTATTCACAGCAGCTGCTTCTTACACAGCATAGGATAAATATGACAAAAATATTGAATAGTTCCATTGGTATCATACAGCAGTGATTAGTGCTAGGACAACCTATTTAGAGCCAGCCCTCATTTTTTTTAACCAACTGCAGTGGAATATTTTGATTAGGTCTGATTTGTGGCCTAATTTGTACAAAATTGTGAAAAAAATTGTCATTTTAACTTTTTGGAACCGGATTTGCTTTTCCCACCTGCCATTCAGCTTCAATTCCCCAAGAGCTCTCATCCTAATTCCTTCTAGCTTCTCCATCCCTCTTTTAAAGAGTGGTGCTCCTTATCAGATACAACTAATACATAATACAATGCAGCTAATGATCTGCATGCTTTGATTCACACTTCTGGTGAATGTTGAACTGACCATTCACTGGAATCCTTAAATCCTCTTCATGTGAATGGTCATTCAGCCAGATAGCCTCAATCTTGTATGTACATATTTTTCTACTGAGGAAATTTTTCTCATCACCATTATACTTCATCCCTTTAGACTGGGCCCATTGTTCAAATGTGCCAAAATCCTTTTGAATTATAATTTTTGTGTCCAGAATGTTAGCCAAGCCTCATAGTTTGGTGTCAGAAATGATGAACAATCCTTCCATTCCATCCTCTAGGTCACTTATAAAAATGTAGAACAGTACTGGCTCAAGGATAGACCCCTGGGCTTCTCCATTTGATACTTTTCTGTAGGTTGACTGGACAACCATCTAAGAGCATACTTTGAATATGATTGTTCAACTCATTGCACATTTATTTGACTATAGTCTCCTCTAGCCCACATTTAATTTGTTTGCAAGAATATCATGAATGACTTTAGCAATCATTTATCTGAGATCAACATTTACTACTTTCAAGTTATATCAATCAAGTCAGATGATGTTGATAGTGTTATCTAATATATGTTGCTGGACACAGAAGCTGTGTGGCATGGCATGTGCAGTTATTTTCTTTTAACAGAGAAGATAAATAACATTTTTCTGAAACATTTCCCCACCCACATGCTGTATGTAGATGTAACTGAATATCTAACTTTTAACTAGGTATTTATTTCCATAATTTCATAGATGACTTGCTGGCTGACGGAAGAGGGATTTAAATTAGATTAATTTAGATCACTGAATATTTAGATTTAAATCACTGAAATCTTAGTCTGAATTTTAACAGTTTAATCAGGTGATATATTGAAATAACTTTGTAAAGGAATATGTCAGCAGAAGCCAGAAGACATTACTCCAGCCTATAAGGGAGAATCTATGGAGGCAAAACCCATACTGGTTTGGATGCATGTACATTTTTCTATCACAATCCATATTTCTTGCTGTGGAAAGATATGCCAGAAATGGGCAGTGCTGAGTCCAAAAATGGGATGAGACAAATCTTAAAGTGGGCAGAATCATCTGTTTCTCCTTCCATTCCTTTGTGGGCTACTGGAGAAAGAACAATCATAATTTACTAAAGGCCTGATTGGATGCAGGGCTTCTACACTCAAGCCAAGACCACAACAAGATGGGATGTGTAAATTAGTATATTTTTTAAAAATCCTGACAGTTACAGGTTTATGCATCAAGAACTTTAGAAAGATAAAGTGTAGGGGGAAAATGGATACTATTCTAAACACTTTTTATTCCACCCCATCATATTGGGACTCTTAGCACAAAGGAAAGAAGCAGGGAGAGTATGGAAATATCTGGGGTTTTTTTTAAAAAATAGCAGAAGGTATTTATTTTTGGTTTTTCCACAATATGTCGCTTTCCTGAAATCTTTTCTTGAACACAAAAAGTAGGGCTTGCCTTAAAAACAATAATTTGCCTGTCACACCAAGTTTGAGCCTATCATGAGCTCTACATTTTGGATCTGTCTGTATCCAGAAGAAGACTTATGGAATAGTTCTCAAAAAAAGGCTAACATACCAGTGTGGGATTCAAAAAAATTTACTACCAATTCTGTGGGTGTGGCTTGGTGGGTGTGGCAGGGGAAGGATACTGTAAAATCTCCATTCCCTCTCAATCAGATGGGACTCGGGAGGCAGAGAATAGATGGGGGCAGGGCCAGTCAGAGGTGATATTTACCGGTTTTCCAAATTACTCAAAATTTCCGCTACCGGTTCTCCAGAACTGGTCAGAACTTGTTGAATACCACCTCTGCAATATACTCCATATTCAAGGGAGGTATGGATATATCACCATTCTTGACTCAAACAGCACTCCAGGTTTGCAAATCATGGTTAAACAAATGAGTCCCATTAACAATCCAGCTAGTTTTTTCAGAATAGTTCAATCAACCGTATTCTATATTCAAAGAAGCATATCTGGAAATTCTGCCTGGAGGACAATTTAGAAATTTGGTCACCTTACATGTGTGTGTCTGTAAATTCTCTTTTCAGATAAACTGGCATAAAAGTAAACAAATTGTGGCCAGTAAGATGAAATATATATAGTAGACTAATTGAATAATCTATGAGTGATGAATATTCATACAGGTCCTCTTTGTGTGTTCTGTTTTTCTTTTTATAAACAAAAACATTTTTCATATGAAATCCTACTTGCTCAAATAAAATTTCATTTAGCTTTCAAGTATTGTTCAGAGGCAGTAGCTGCGTCACTGAATTATATTAAAAAAAATAAATCAATTGCAATCTTGTCTCTCTGCAAGAAGTGAAAATCCACCAATGTGTTTTCCCAGCTCTCGGTCATCAGAAGAATATTTGGAGCTGTCTAAGGTCCTGTTTCCTACTTCCCTTTTCAGACATTGTAGGAGAGTTTATCTGGTCTATGGTGGCAAAAAAATTGTGTCTGGTAGCAACTTTTTCTACTAAGAGTTTTTATTAAAAGACATGTTTTCATGATCTACAGCTTACATTACACTATATGTCACTTTCTAGGTTATCTTCTGATGTTATTGTCCAAACACTTGATTTGATCATGCCTTTTTTTCCTATTCACTGGAACATCAAGGCATATTACAGTCTTGAATTCTCCTCCCCCTTCCTTTATAGTGAGCATCCATCAAATAACAGTTCCAGGTCCTAATTTGCTTATCTTTCTTTCTCCCAGTTCAAACTACCAAACTACCAATATCAGGACTTATGTTTCCATCCTTCTGACTATAATTTCCCTTTCACCATCTCCCAACCCCCATCACCATGCAATCTGCCTTCCCTTATCTCTTCATACAATCTGTTCACTCATTATATTCCTCTGGACAGGGTTTTCTTTCTATTCTGTATTCCAAGATCATGCTATCCAAACTTTCAAGGATCTTAATTAACTCACTAATCCTCTTCAACTATATGAACATCTGACTGCCATTGAAAAGGGGTTTAAAGATCTCCTTATTTCATTAGTGCATTACTGTGGGACTTAATGTGCTGCTTTTTTTTCCTCTTTACTGTAATATTGACACTGTCTGGATTGGAGTTTTGTTTTAAAAATATATTAATCATGGATCTACATTTACTCTGGGAAAACTGTGTACTACTTTCTTAAGTATCAACGGTAGGATTTATTTATTGTAATTGTACATATCTGTTTATTGCTTTGGTTGTTAAGTTGTAAATTAATTTTATTGGGTGGAATTGTGCAATCATGCATGTGTTTTAATTTATACTGCACATTGGTAAAGATATATATTGAATTTTAATTATAATCATTATAATATATTCTACCAACCTAGTTTTATTGAATAATTAGCTTAGATGATTGTCTAGAGAACTCAAAACATTGTTATCATAATAACATCATTATTTTATAAAAACACCCAAGTACCTGTTGCAAAAATTTGATTTAAGAAACGTCCTAGGCACATTAAATCCTAACAAATTTATTATAGTGAAGTTTTTCTTGAGCTATAACCCATTTTGTCAGATTATAGAATATAATAATCAGATATTTGTGTCTATGGTTCAGGATAATAACCTATTCCATAACTACTGTGATATTGTGTCTATTGTTCCAATAGGAGAAAATATATGTAGCTTAGGTTTCAAATGTGGCATATTTGGTGCTCTCTGAGCTTGGCCGTATGATTATAGACATTTAATTACCCAACTCGGTAACATCATCAGTGCTAGTGAGTGTGGGATTTGCTCTCAGTTTATATACAGTAGCTTTTCCTGTCAGTGTAGGTGGGGATTTGTTTCTACTTGGTAGTTCCTTGATTATATCTTTTTTTCCTCCTTGATTGTTTGCCTGATATCAATCCCTCCTTCTCTTGATCTAAGATGCTCACACTTTCCCATTTGAAACTATAGTTGAGTCTGTCCATGTGTTGTAAGAATAAGAAGTTCTCTTCTGCTAGTTGATGTTCCTACATCACTTTGCTAATCTTCTTCATTACTTTTAAAGCCCTGCATGGCATCAGACCTGATTACCTGAGAGACCGCCTCCTGCCAATTACCTCCCAAAGACCGATTCGATCGCACAGACTTGGCCTTCTCCGGATTCCATCCGCCAGCCAATGCCAGCTGGCGACCCTCCCGGGGGAGGGCCTTCTCTGTTGTAGCTCCAGCCCTCTGGAACGACCTCCCCATTGAGATCCGGACCCTTACTACCCTCCCGGCCTTCCGTAAAGCTACTAAGTCCTGGCTGTTCCGGCAGGCCTGTTGAATGTATCCAGCCCCACTTTAATTGTGAATGTTGTTGTATTTTAAATTGTTGTTTTGTCTTATTTATCCCCCTTCCCTTTTTATTGTAAGACGTCCCGAGTCCTTCGGGAGTGGGCGGCGTACAAAACCAATAAACTCAACTCAACTCAACTTCTGCCTGTTTGTCCTACATAATCGCTGTTACAATCATTACATTGTGTGTGTTTTTTTTCCCTTGGGCTACTGGTAATTTTGTGTTTACTTAGGAAGTCTTGAAGGACTCTATCTAGTTGGTTAGTGTGACATAGTGATACCATGGGGTTGTAATAGATTGTTGGTTGTTTCCAGCAGTGAAATCCTCTGAAGTCTGCTACCGGTTCAGTGAGTCTGCTACCAAGCACACGCATGTGCGCCTGAGGGGCACCTGTGCAGCACTAAAAAAGAAACATTTTGAAGCCTTCCAAGTCTGCAAAGGTAAGAAGAACAGCAAGGGGGGGGGGAATCTGCTGTGCCACGCGATTTAGATTAGCTAGAAAGCAGGAAATCCGACGATTCTAGCTAATATAAATCACGCGTCACAGCTGATCGTCACCCAGCTGATTGTCAGAAATACCGGTTCGCCCGAACCGGTAGTATTTTTTTACTACTGGTTCGGGCAAACCGGTCTGAACCGGTAGCATTTCACCCATGGTTATTTCTGATTATTTTTTTTTGAGGTATGATAGTTTTATGCTTTTCATAGTTTGCATTGGTTATGTAATGGTTGAGTGGTCAGGCATTTTTTGATAAAACTGTGAGGGTATCTATCCCGTTGGAAGATGTACAGGCAGTCTGCTTCCTTGTTCTGGTTTTCTGGGTCACTGCAGTACATTTATACACATCTGAATAAAATTCTTACACAGTTAGTCTTGTGGGAGTTTGAGTTTTTACTTCAGCAATTGAGCGTTTAGCTAGTGTAGGTAGTTTTTCAATAGAGTTGTTTTTCTAATATGCTGTTGTTTTGTCTGCTGATGAGGATATCCAGAAAGAGCAGTGTCTTTTTATTTTCTTCTTCCCTTGTGTAATATTATTTCTTTGAAGATGTTATTATTTCATGGGGTTTTTCTACTTTTCCTTTTTTATTATGACAGTGTTGTCTACATACCAGATCCTTAGTTTTGGTTGGATGTGTGGGAGTGCATGTTTGTAAGATGCTGCATTATGGCCTCTGAGTCCTGAGAATGGTGATTCCAGAATGGAGTATTTCTGTGATTTGTTGGTGCATCTGACCCTCAAACTAAAAATAGGTATTGATGCAGAGGTTGATCAAGTCCATGATTCTGGGTATTTTAATCTCAATATATTTGGTCAAAGCTAACAATTGATTTTTGCTGCACAGATTAACATAACCGCCCTTTGGAAGTTATCAGTATTTTATGACATTTTGGTTAGTTCAAATAAAGATAGAATCCTAATGTAGTTTTTAACATTTTCTCAATAAGTTTATCTGCTTCAAAAAAGGAAGAAGGTGGCAGAAGTTATGAAAATTCTATAAAATATAATTTCCCTACAATGCCTAACGGCACTTACTTCCATCCTTTTATTCATTGCTTCATTTTATTTTTAACATCCTTTTTTCATTGAAAAAAAGCAGGCTGTGCCTTTAAACAATTGAATACTAAATACTCAATTTATTTCAATATATTGTGGTTGGATATAGGACATAACATTATCCTCTGCCTTGACATTTATAGGTCAAGCTTTCTCAAGAACCCCCAAATCAGTCTTTTTAAACATTCAATACTGACATATTTGTGATTACATGACGTAGACTGTTTCACAAGGTCCAAAACTGTCATTCTTTTTTTCAAATAATAAATAAAATGCAAAGAGGAGGAAGGTGGAAGGAGGAGGAGGAAAGAGGAAGAATCTTGTAATACCGTTTGACCCCCGAAATAAGCATTTGGCCTTATTTTCGGGGAGGTCTTATTATTTTTGAGGTGCAGGAGATGGCGAGTGTGGTCACCTCATGGCTACTGCTGTGTTGCAATATTTTCATGGAGGGCTTATTTTTAGGGGAGGGCTTGTTTTAGTGCATGCACTCAAAAGCCAAATTGGGCTTATTATCCAGGGAAGTCTTATTTTCGGGGAAACAGGGTACCTTAAAGGTTTGTAGCTTTATGGTAACATGGTTCTTTATAGATATATCTGCTAGTAAGGAAGCATTGAGATAAGACTAAGTAATTGGCCCCAGATTACAATGGAGCTTTGTAACCAAATGCTATTCAATGTTTACACCTATATTAATCTTGGTAGCAACTGACACAGTTTGTTTCTAACATGGTAGTGTTCTTTATATAGTTTCATCACAGAAACAATAATCAACAAATCTGATTATCATTTTAAAATCCCATTAGGTTAGCAGTCTAAAAGCATTTAAGATTATTAGTTGTCTTTCATTTTAGGTTTACTAGTGTTTTAAATCTGCTTATATTTGATATATTGTGAGCCACTGAGAATCTCTGGATTGGAGCAGAGGAAGGGAGGAAGGGAGGAAGGAAGAAGGGAAGGAAGAGAGGGAGGGAAGAGAGGGAGGGAGGGAGGAAGGAAGGAAGGATGGATGGATGGAAGAATGGACAGAATGCACATAGGGTAATTTCCTGGAATCTCACAGCTGACCTTCACACCTGTTGCTTGGTCGGGGCTGGAGAGGAGCATTGGGTTTAGGAAATTGCAGGGAGATGCTATCTCTGTTCTAAAACTTTTTGTTTGCTTTTGATACCATAATGCTCACACACATATAGATGTGGGTCTTACCAATTTTATTTTGGAGTTCATACATTATAATGATATTCAGCTATTGGTTTATTAACATTTAATTTATCTTTATTATTCGTGTGTGGTTTTATTGTTGTTTCCACTGATTTTGACTGGAAACCCAGCTGCTGTTCCATACAGTGTGTTTTTCATTCAATACTCATGAAATAATGAGGCTTTCTACTCCAAAGGATCTGACCCATCAGTTTCATAGGAATGGAACATGGATGTCTTTATGAGCAATTTTAAAAACCACAGAGGGGCACATCTAACTTCTCTCTAAAAGTTCGTGTATTTTTTGTCCTCATAATAAACTCAATTAATTGTGCCCAACAAACAAAATAAACTTCTACCTCCTTACCCACCTGATCTATTCAAAAAATGAAAACAGATGAGTTCCACATGAACATATGGTCATTGGGAATGTTTTCTTTTCTTTTTATATATTAGGTAATGGAAAATGAATGTAACAAATGGAACTAATTCATTTCAGGTTTTCATTCAGAATGAGACAGACATGCGCGCGCACACACAAACACACACACAGGGGGGGAGACCCACCAAAATATAGAAGCTGGTTATTTCAGTCATTATGTGATCCTTCAAGAAAAGTATTCATAGAAATCTCATCATCTTGTATTAATAATCAAGAATATAAATCAGGAGTATCAATATTCTTATGTTATTTTTTGGATCAATCACAACTTTGCAACATGTGGTGTTTGCAGAATAACCTCTGCTAGCAAACAAACAACATATTCCCAAGGGAATAGCTATGGAATCCTATGGTTCTAACATAAGCTTAATGAGTGTTTCCCTTCTTAATTGGCTTCCAGAAACCTTTTTATTTTATTTTTTCAGTTTTGCAACATTGGCCTGAAATATTCCACAAACATTTTAATTTAAATGTTATTATGCTTTTATATAATTTATATATTTTTAAAAAGAGAAATTCAATTTTAAAAAGTATATAGATACTGTTAAAGTCCATTCTACTGAATTTAGGCTGATCATTAGAAAATAACAATCATGTAAAGCAGTGGCTTAATAAAAAATCCTTACTAATGAATAGGTCAGGGGATTGATATTGCTAGATCAGAAGCAAAAAAGAAAGGGATCTATTTCATAATAAACAAAAAAGTGGTAGCTATATTTTCATAAGTGGTAACATTATTCTCAAAACAATTGTGCTCCCATCAAGGATGTACAGACCAGTCTAAATTGGTCAATGTTAGTGTGACATATAATCCTTTAATTCTGTGTTCTTTCAGATGTATTGGGATTTTTTAAATCAAGTTCCAAAAGTAAATCAGAAGTGTTGCTATATGAATGTTTCTGTAATAAATGCAAGTTGATATGTGAATTTTGCCACTTGATGTTGACCATCTTCCACAACTCTTGATATTTTTTTTAAAGCTATATATATGAATTTTTTGCATCAGCTTTTTGTAATGTTGAGATTCTAGAAAGAGTGCAGAGAAGAGCAACAAAGATGATTAAGGGACTGGAGGCTAAAACATATGAAGAATGATTGCAGGAACTAGGTATGTCTAGTATAATGAAAAGAAGGATTGGGGGTGACATAGCAGTGTTCCAATATCTCAGGAGTTGCCATAAGAGAAGAGTCAAGCTATTCTCCAAAGCACCTGAAAGCAGAACAAGAAGCAATGGGTGGAAACTAATCAAGGAGAGAAGTAACTTAGAACTAAGGAGAAATTTCCTGACAGCTAGAACAATTAATCAGTAGAACAACTTGACTCCAGAAGTTGTGAATGCCCCAACATTGGATGTTTTTAAGACAATGTTGGATATCCATTTGTCTGAAGTGGTGTAGGGTTTCCTGCCTAAACAGAGGATTGGACTAAAAGACCTCCAAGGTCCCTTCCAACTCTGTTATTCTATTCTATTCTATTCTATTCTATTCTAATGCATGGTTATTTAAAAGTAAGTTTGTCTTTGGTACATGTTTTATTTGGAGAAGAAAAAGAAAATGTTCTCACCTAATGCGCTATCTTATGTGTTTGAATTCAAAAATAATGAATGTCATTGGACTTTGTGCATTGCTACCATGCATTGTGCAGTGGAATCTGTGTTTAACAACTGTTCCATTTCACCTTAACCCATTTCTTTGTCATCCTTAGTTATCACTGTACAATTACATTGTGCATAAACACTATTAATTAGCTGATCAGTTATCACTGTCTCTTGGTGATATATTACAGGGTTCTCTTATCTCACTCCAGTGGTACAGAGAAACGTTATGGCTGGAGACCCCTCCTGCTTCAGTCAGTGAGCAGGGCTAAGTTTTTGTTTTGCTCTTAGCACTTCACAACACCTTCTGGGCCTGCCTTCTTGACTCTGGGACTATTGATCAGTCTCTTCCACTCAGCCTGCCAGGGCCAGATTTCATATACTGGGAAAGACAAAACCCCTATCTCCTTGAGAGTTGAAGAGCCATTGCCTATCTCACCTGGTTTAGCACATCTGAAACTCTCTTGGGCTCCCTGAGAATTAATTCTTTCCAACACTTCAATATTCAAGCAGCAGAAATGACAATTCCTAACTCTAGTGCCTTTTGATTGCTTAGCAGAATAGTCATCATAACATGTATATGTATTACTGTTATTCTCAAAATCATCACATTGGGAACATTACAGTTCAAAGTGCAGCCGATTTGTAATATTGGGGGATGTGGGGATGATTGGTTGAGTTCTCCCTGCAAATCTCACATCTTTAATGTTATTCTGTTACAAGAAAACAGGACAATTCATCCCTTGTTTCTAATCTAATCTCTTTAAGAATAAATGGACTGCTATCCACTGCCCTGCAGTCATTTTTTTGAGACTTACTATAACACTAGTAAGAGGACAAAAATAGATCTTTCAGCCTCAATAAAAGTGAAGGCGGGAACCTATAATCAAAGAAGCATCTGAGTCCTTGTCTCTTATAAAAATAGCAGTAAAGTAGAAATACAGCTTGCTCTTGGGAATATTATTTGTCCCAAGCATAAGAATTAAGGCCGAGCAAAGATTTGATTAAAAGATTCTGCCTGAAGGCAATTCAGACAAATCTACAAGCTCCATTGATTGAATGGCTTTTGCCAAGCACTGTTTTTGGAATCTTTAACTGACCTGATTTGACTGTTCAGATTGATTTTCTAAATTGAATTACTGTGATGGTTTCCAATTGAAACACCAGTTCCAATCAATAATTAGTCAGATCAGGGACAACTTGAATGTCCTGAGCAGAACTTGTGTTAAACATGTGTTGAAAATTCATTGAAATGCAGGGGGGGGGGGGTGTTTCAACTACCATCTTTGGGAAAGTAAAGTGTTTTTACATACAGTGTTTCAGTATATAAATATGTCATCTCAAACATTTTATTCATTCCTGAAAAGGAACATATTTAATTTTTTAATTATTCAGAAATGAACAACAAAAAACAGTAACTGAATTTAAAAAAATTAATAGTATTCTAGTCTTCAAGCCTTTTTCTTGGCTAATTGTTGTGGTAGATAATAATTGTTTGAGAAACTGTAAGAAAGAAGGGAGAGAGAATGGCATTTTAAGTGAATCTGGATTTCTAGCTTGCATTTAGCTGGATCTAGAATATGTGTCTTTTGCAAAGGGAAGATCTCCTTTCGTTCATATCAGGTTTCTAATCCAGGGGAGAACTTTTATTAGTGAAATGGAATAATCCTTATGTTACTCCCAGAAGGTTACTGCTTCAGAAGGTAGAGAGAACTCTGGAACCAGGTTTAGGCTGATACAAGGAATTACAAGAGAGAGGAGCAATTACTGGATTGGCATCTCTCCCGCATTGTTTGTCTCGTTTTATTTTGGTTTTTTGGCAAGTGGAAGAATTCTGAGATCAGTTTTGTGCAGGGGACACTCTTTCCAGTGAAAAAGAAGACCTCACTGATAAGCATTCAGTATTAATTATTTATGGAATTCCACAGAATGATGACGCAGACAGAGTTGGTATGATTTTTTTTTTACTCGTTCATTTATTGAGAATATTTTCACGTGTCTTCAAATTGATCAAAAATGCAAAAGCAACCAGATTGGAAGAATATGTTTCAGATATGTGGAAATCTTACTGTTACCAAAACAAATGCCTTGCTTCTCAAATTCCCAATTTATGGCATCTGTTCTGAATCAGATGCGTTTTCAAAAAGCACTGCATCCATTCAAATAAGCAATTGCACAAACCCATTCACAGTAACTTAAGGCCTTCTGTTTATACCAGTTCCAGTTTAAAAAAACACATACAGGATCTATATATTCAGATGTTATTTTCTGCCCAGAGACATTGTATGCTGTCATTGTATCTTATAGAATTTGAGTCATTAACTAAATATCCTCTCTACTGTGATCAACCTCTGCCATGTCACAAATTATGTACATTTTCAGCCATTACATCCTAATCTTTTGAAACTTGATTTACATGGAGTAATTACAGAAACCTGAAAGCTAATAAATCAGTGGTTTCACATGAATACAAATCAGGGCAATTAATTAAATTATGAAGGAGTAGATTTTAATAGTATTGTTTGATAGGACAAAAGGGAGAAAGAAAACAAAAGTAAAGCTTTAAAACAAATGTGTTGCTATGAACGAAGAGTGTTTTGCAAATATGTTGGGGCTTGTAGTGCTCCTCTGATCTATGTACCATTTTCCAATAATATAATTTATTGCAGTATTTTTCAAATGTTTACTCAAAGCTCTGATTGAATAAACATTGTGGTTGGAGAGCACTAATAGTATTATTGCAATATAGTTGTCAGTCATAAGATTTAATGCCCTCTTCTCTCTCTCTCTCTCTCTCTTATTCCTCTCCACCCTGTAGTACATGTATATCTGCAATGATTGCTTGAAAAGAGATGTATATATTTTTGCAAACATCTTATTCATCTCCGTGATTCAAATTTAGAATATCTAAAGCAAATTTATGAGGCTCATATTCAGATTTAGTCACACTTCCATCTGATTTCAGTGTGACAAATTCATCCAAATCTGTCGTAATACCAGAGCAAATAGGTTCCATTCAAACAAAAGCTGCAGAGATGCTTTCAAGATGAGCTTTCAATATGTACCCATCATGAAACATAAATTTTCTGAATGGAATGCCAAAATGTAAAAAGGGTATTTGAAAGGATTTTGGTCTTTCAAATAGCTGTATATTTATTTATCTAGCTCGAAATTATTGCCAAACCAGGGCACAGACTTTGACAAAGAGATTCTTAATGTAAACTCTGAGCTGGTGAACTGGTGCTAATTATATAAAGTTACACTTCATATTGAATCACATTGTTGCAAACAGTGAAAAGAGGAATAATTAAATTAAATCCTGTCACTTAAACAGAGAATAGCAGAGACCAGGTTAGTACAGCACCAAATTCATTTATGTTAAACAAATGAATTATGCTGGAGGGGAGATTATGAGGTGATGATTTTTCTTTAGAAAGTCAGGAAAGGGAATGACTTTATATTAGCTTTGTCTGATTGCTAATTGTGGCAAAAAATACTGCATGATGGATAAGATTAGGTCTGATCCAATGCTTTGTACATCTTTAAATAAACCAGGAATACTTTGCAGGAATAACTTGGTCTGGGTCAGTGGTGGGTTTCAAAAATAGTTCGAACCCACTCTGTGGGTGTGGCCTCCTTTGTGGGAGTGGCTTGCTGCCCATGTGACCGGATGGGAGTGGCTTGCCGCCCATGTGACTGGATATGAAGATGCTGACGACACTTGTCAGAACCACCTTAAATTACCTCACACACAACACTTGCATGCATAAGAATATGATGTAAACTTGTTTTTTAAAAGGCATCTTTGGTTTGCGTTAAAACAACTTCAACACACGCAATGTTCTGATTGCACCACAAACACAGTAGTCATCCTTACCTTTCACAGAGGCACTGAGTTTTATACATATGAGCATGATAGTATAGAATAATCATATCCAAGGACCAGTGGTGGGTTTCAAAAAATTTTGGAACCTCTTCTGTAGGTGTGGTCTGCTTTCTGGGTCCACTGGTGGAACTTCTTCTAACCGGTTCGGTAGATTTGACGAACCGGTTCTACCGAATAGGTGAGAACTGGTAGGAACCCACCTCTGGTTCAGGTGCCTCTGCAGTTGGAGGATCAGGAGAGAAGGACAGGAGTCATAGCCTCTTCAGATGAGGAAATAAATTAATTTTTGTTTCTCTTCTGCTAAATTAAGACCAACAGTAATCTATGAAGATAATAGAAAAACTTTGTTTCCAGCAAGCAATATTCTGTCTCTGTATCATATGTCTTCCCACAACCATTTGATTGAAGATGTATAGTGTAGTGATTAAGGCTTCTTTTTTTTTTTGCACTGTAGTTTTCAGCTGCTTGTCTCCTGCACATAAACCAGTTCAAAACTAAGACAACTTAAGAAATCCCTTAGTGAACTAACTCATTCTTTGCTATGGTGATAAGTAAGTTGTGTCTGGATTGCAAGTAACAAGGTCTTCAATTGGTGGGGTCCTCTGCTTCTGTTCTCCTCCAACCTGTGCCAAGACACAGGCACCCATGTCTTTTCTCTGGGTGGGCATGCCATTTGAGGACTAGCAAAAGAAACAGTAGGATGTTTCCCATTTGTCCAGTCACTTGAGCCAGAAATGGAAATTTGGCAAAACGCTTGTCAAATTCACCCAGTGAAAAGAAAAAAGAAAAAGAAAAAAACCCCAAAGACCAGCATTTCATCAAACTGTGCTTGTAAGAGCAAAATAGAGGTCAGGTTTTTCACGCCCACCAACGCAACACAAAATGCCCCCTGAAGCCAAAACACAGCCTAGCCAGTTGGACTGAGGATATTTGGGCATTATAATTAAATGTTTGGGCACTGAATTAAATACAGCAGGTGTACCACACTACTCTACTGCACCAGAGAGGGGAAACAATTACTTCTGATGTGTAGTGAAGATCAGTTCTCAGTGTCTTAACAACACACCCCTCTTTACTCACCTCCTAACTATTACCTTGGAGTCATCTTAACTCCAGATTCAGACCACATGACTCTCCAGATCTTGTGAGAAAAACAATTGTGCCACAATGCTATATCAATGTTACTCAGACTGGAGGGTTGCATAAAGCAAATTCATATACAGAAAAATCCTGCTAATACACTAGTCTCGTTTACATATGATAAACCTATATATGGCAAGAGATTATTGTGTGTATTAACACAGGATAACATTTTTTCTAGTCTTTTTTTAAAAAGTTCACAGCATTAATTTAGTTATTCCTAGTGTACAATGTTTATTATTTTAAGCCATTTTTCTCCAGACAAGTTTTGCTGATAATTAGTAGAGATGTTAATGAAATGAATGCAATCTTCAACAAAGATTTTTACTTAAAAAGATACAGCCTTCATTTTTTAGTAACAATGAAAATTGTTAGCTTGATTGATATGTAGCATCTATTGCATCCAACTAAAATAAATTGCATCTTTCATTTTCTGATATCAAGCTGTTCATCAAGCTTCATTTCAAGCTTTTTCCCATATTTGTTTTGAAATGAAAGAAATTGTCATATAAGAACCATTAAAATAACTGGTTGTATGGAGTTGTAGTCTCCTACAACGAGGGAGCCCTTCCAAAGAAAGAATATTTGGCATTTAGATGCTTCTTAGATAAATGGAAACAACTTCAAAAAGGAAATTATTTGTTAACTTCAAAAACAGTTTAATATGAATGCAATTTCAACATTTTTTGCGTTATTAAGTAAAACTCAGGCAAGACATATGAAGGGACAAATCACTTTCTATGTTGCACATAGGAAAAGCAAATAGCATTGCCCAAAAAAATTAAACATGGAAGGTAGGCTTCTAATATTTCAGTTACCCTAAAATTGTCTGAAACTCGGAAGTTGGAAGGACTATAGAAATTGTCAAATATTTATATTTTAACAATCAGTTTGTAACTCAAGAGTTTCAACTTCCATTTGCAACCTTTCCAGCCAGCTTCTGGAAAGCAAAATCAATGGAGAAAGTACAAGGGAAAATCACAAATTGCAATCACATCATGTCTCACTTAACAACCACAACAAAAAAGGTTATAAAAGTGGGTGCAATCATGTGATACCCCACTTAATGACTGCACTGCTTCATGTCAAATTTTCCCATCCCAATTGTGGTCATAAGTCAAAGACTACTTGTACAGACAAAGCAATTGGGCCAAGACCTAAGAATGAATGTGTAATCTTTGAAAATCTGCTTAGATGAATACATCATTTAATCATAAGTCTGTCTCTGCGTTCATTGGAAAAGAAATTAATCAAAAGGCACAACTGATTACAAAATAGATTAATCTCCCAACATAATAAATGAAAAGAGGATGTAAGAAAAAGAATACAGAAGATGCTTTGAAAAACAGGAAAAGGTGTTTTGTTACAAAGTGCGTAGTGTTAAATAAATGGGATTTATTAAAAAAAGTATGTTTGGTGGATTTATGAAATAAAAAAGGTTGGGGATCAGAAAAAAATTGTATATAAGAAAAGAAATTGCAACAAAAAAATGAGATGAAGGAAAGATATTGTGTAAGGTGTATAGAGAGAAAACATAGTTATCAAGAGTGTAGTAAGAAAGTGATTAAGATAATACAGTAGGAGGCACAGAAAATACAGAAGAGTTTTGATAGAAAAATTACTTGAAGAGGACTAAACAAATGTCTCCAGCAGATTGAAAAGCATTGAAAATAAAAATGCTTAATGACTGGAGTAGAAAAAATGAACTGCTAGGAATAGTGTTTTAATATTCTATACAGTATGGAAATAATAGTAATATATCAAATAATGGAGCTGAAATAAATGATACAAATTTTGCTACATACAAAAAAGTCCTATAGTAATAAATAAATAAATAAATAAATAAATAAATAAATAAATAAATAAATAAATAAATAATCAATCAATAAATGCTGTACTGTAGAAATATTGAAAAATAGTAAGGATGCAGAATCTTTAATGTGTGAGTGGAGACTGAATCTGTGCCTACTGATTGGAAGAATGTATCAGAGGTGGTATTCAGCAGGTTCTGACCAGTTCTGGAGAACCAGTAGTAGAAATTTTGAGTAGTTCAGAAAACTGGTAAATACCACCTCTGACTGGCCCCATCCCCATCTATTCTCTGCCTCCCAAGTCCCAGCTAATCAGGAGGAAATGGGGATTTTGCAGTAACCTTCCCCTGGAGTGGGGTGGGAATGGAGATTTTACAGTATTCCTTCCGCTGCCATGCCCACCAAGCCACACCCACAGAACCGGTAGTAAAAAAAAAATGATTCTCACCACTGGAATGTATATAGTCTCCTAATACAAGGAGGGATGTAAAAAGGGTTAATGCAAAACCACAGAAAGATTAATTTGTTAAATATTTCCTCAGAAGATGTTTGGCAGAATTTCTATTGGAAAAATATGACAGGTGACAATGAAAAAAAAATTGAGAACTGTATGGAGGCAAATCAATTTTTTGATTCTTCAGCAAGGTCTTGAGAAACATGAATGTGAGGGACTTTATTGCTCATCTGATGATTTAGAGAAAGTGTACATTAAAGTGAAGATACTGGACTATAGACATTTTATGAGACTATGGAGTTGATGGTTGCTGAATTTGATAAGAACAGCATATGATGGAATAAAATGCATATGACAAATGGAACGCTAGCAAATGGTTCATCATTGAGCTGAGGAGTAAAGTATTTATGAATACATATATAGAAAATGCTGATGGTGATGTTAGATATGTGTGGGATTGATGATTGATTAATTGATTATTGACTAACTATGTATGCAGCAAAATCCTTCCAGTCTTATGCAGCCTACAGCAAAGATATAACATAATAAAGTATCCACAATAAAATTAACTCATAATCCCATATAACAAGATAGGCAATTACAATTTCATAGGAAAATGTAATGAAATGTAAATTACAATTATACAATGATGAGTTGTCATTCCCTGAGGGGCCCCTGGAAAACATATTTTGGTTTTTTTGCACTACATTTTGGAAGGCCATTTATTTAGCTACAAAGGCTTTATTAATATCTAATATTTAATATAATCTTCTTTATGTAGAATTTAGCTTCTACAAGAAATCTATTCCAGGGAAATAGTGCTTGGATGAAGAAAATGTGTTTTCTGGTACCCGCATCCTTCCCCCTACAAAATTGGGCACCAGTAACAACTTTTCCCAAGAGGATCTCCTTTGGTAGAATGCAGACTGAAGCAAGCAAATTCTGTGGACACCTTGTATCTAAGCCATGTACACTCTATTAGTCAAAATTAGCACTTACAATTGCATCCTGAAATCTATTGTTAAAAGCCAACAACAAAGCTGTAATATGATCACCATAAGGAATGCAAGTCAGCAAGAAGAGTCAGTGCATTTTATAATAAGTACAGTTTTGGGATGATATTCCAAAGCAAATCAACATAGAGGACCTTGAAGATTAACATAATTGGAAGGAACCCTGGAGGTCTTCTAATCCAACCCCCTACTCAGGCAGAAAACCCTATACCATTTCAGGCAAAGAGTTGTCCAATCTCTTCTTAAAAGCTTCCAGTGTTTAAGCACCCACAACTTCTGGAAGGAAGTCATTCTACTGATTAATGGAATGTCAGGAAATAAACCAGAGAATGAAGAGCATCAGCCAAGTTGTCCTTCCCCAAGCAACATCTGAACTAAGATCCCCCTAGCCAAACAATCCCAAACATATTCTACTTCCAGTTCCTAGCCGTGTGTCCCACCATGGCTTTTCTGTAGGGTCCCAGAATCAATCTCTCCAAAACACTTTTGCACAACCACCAATGTTGTAGAATGGGCTGTAGCTGTAGCATAGGTTGATGCAAGCGGCTTCATCAACCTGATCACTTTTTGGCCCTTCAATCTCCTTCCATGCTAAGAATGTCTTCTAATTGCTGTCACAGTTGGATTCTTGAATCTTTCCCCCCAATTGATTCTTCACTCTCCTCTTGCAGGTCTGGTACATTAGCCTCCAGCATCAATCTCTTTGCAGACAACAAAAGCCCAGGTCTCCCAAATGAATTAGTCACTGGTTCAGAATTCATGGTCTCATGAATCAGTCCATGATTCTTTTTTACCACATTTCAAACTTGCCCTTCTTATCTAACTCGTCTCAAAAGAAACTAAACATAAAATATTCCACACAAAATAATCCATCAAATAAACAAAAGAACACCAAACATTTTAACCCTGAATTAACATTTGCTCCAGTGGTGAGATTCATTTTTTTTTTACTACCAGTTCTATGGGTGTGGCTTGGTGGGCGTGGCAGGGCAAGGATACTGTAAAATCCCCATTTCCTCTTGATCAGCTGGGACTCGGGAGACAGAGAATAGATGGGGGTGGGGCCAATCAGAGATGGCATTTATTGGTTCTCCAAACTACTCAAAATTTCTGCTACCGGTTCTCCAGAACTGGTCAGAACCTGCAGAATACCACCTCTGATTTGCTCTCTCATCCAGAGCTCAAATTGGCTAGCATACAGACTGCCATCTTGAAAAACAACTGTAGGTAGATGGAAGATTGTTGGCTCATAAGATGAATTATTTGCAGAAAATATTAGAAAATTAATATGACATCAGAAAGATACTTAATGTATCGAAGATCAAAGTAGTAGGAAGGAAGAAGTAGTGGGATTGTTGTAAAATAAGATGGGTTTATGGGATGGTAAGAAAGCAATTTCAAGTATATTGTCAACTGTAGGGGAGAAAAATTGTTACAAATACATATTATTAATAACAGTTGTGAGATCATATAATTGTGAATGTATATATGAGAAATAAAAAATAAAATAAAATAAAATAAAAAACAAAGTAGGTGTGTTTAACAGGCAATGGAGTGAAGAATTGCAAGATATAGGGAAGCAGAATAAATAAATAACAATTTGTACTAAATGATCATTAAACCTGAGAACATTGATGGAGATATTTTTTAAAAAATGGAAATGCTATTAGAAAGATAGTGGATGGTATGTTATTTTTGCTTTAGTTGTTTGTTTGCCAAAGAAGGAAAAAGGTTTTGTAAAAAGCATGCTTCTTCTCCCTTATTTGGGCGTTATGTCAGGAAAATATAAAATTAACTTCCACACCCTGAAAATAGTTCACTTAAATGTGTGCATGGTATGATATGAACAGAAGAATTCAAGAAGAAATGGGGGATGAATGCGCATTCAGTGATGGGATTCTAAAAGTTTTACTACCGGTTCTGTGGGCATGGCTTGGTGGGCGTGGCTTGGTGGGCGTGGCAGGGGAAGGATACTGCAAAATCTCCATTCCTTCCCCACTCCAGGGGAAGGTTACTGCAAAATCCCCATTCCCTCCCAATCAGCTGGGACTCGGGAGACAGAGAATAGATGGGGGAAGGGCCAGTCAGTGGTAATTTACCAGTTCTCCAAACTACTCAAAATTTCCGCTACCGGTTCTCCAGAACTGGTCAGAACCTGCTGAATACCACCTCTGATTAGATTGAATGTGCTAATGAAGTTATCTCTTATGCATAGAACAAATCAGGACTGAATTACAAAACAAATATAGAAACGGAGAATGAACAGGTTGAAGGGAAAAAAGATGAACAGATTGTGGTTAGAAGACAAGTTCTATAAAATGGTGAAATTAAAGAACAAAAAATGATGTTCGAATCCATGTATGGCTCTGGTGGATATAATGGTTGTTTGTAAAGCAGAAAGATAGGAATAGATTTTTAACATAAATATATTTATATTTATTTTTTTCTCTCCTATTTCCTTCATTTTCTTTGCTTACTATTTAATCTTTCTTTTACATAAAGCTTCTGAGTTGAAATAGAATAACATAATGGATATGCACATATGATGCATACATTTACTTTTCCAGTTTTAAACATGTTGTCTGAAATAATTCCAGTTATATGTTTTGAATAGTGTATATAAAAGAGACAGATCATTGTCAGTAGGAGTTTTGATTATTTTTAAGGTTAGTACTAGACACAAGAGGGTTTATTTTTAACTATATGGGTAAGCTTAAAATTATGTATTTTAAACTGCTTTTTTCGTTGCTTTATTGTTGTGACAAGACAGGATGTAAAGATTTTTAAAGAAAATCAGATTTCTTCCCTGATTATAAAACTGGTTTTGGTAGAATCAGCTAAATTTATCTGAAGCAACACAATGATGCATAGTGTTTGAATGTCTTTCAGGTTTCTTCTTTTAGCAAATTACATTTTTGTTGTGATTGCGGTATATATTATCCAGTTGTCTCCCCCTTCTGGAAAGGAATATGGCATTACAATAAAAACTTTTTTTAAAAAGGTTAGCAAGTCGAAAAGTAGCACGTTAACAAGATTAGCCACCCCATCCCAATCCTTAATTTTAGGATGGATCAAGTGAAGGAATCCATATAAGCAGGGAATCAAGTGTCTTATAATGTATACTGGAGAGAAATGTGCAGCAGGGATTTCAGGAGAAAAAATTACAACCACTACATTGCTAGTGAAAAAGATGTCAAGAGGTGGAGATCATCCAGAAAGGACCTAAAATATATATGCCCAATTAAGCCCTTTATATTTATTTCTTTTTCCTTTCCTATTTCCTGCCTTTCATGCATGATACATATCTCTCTTTAACATCTTTCCAAATTGGTAAACAGATTTTTTTAAAAAAAATCTAGCCATTATTGCTTGGCACAAAGCCCCCCTCCAAACACACGCAGGCTAGCAGAGAGTTAGAACAATCTGCTGCTTCCTAGAAGTTACATTCTGTGGCAAAACTTGGTTTATCATGGTATAATATGGGAAATGATCTTGAAATAAAATAGCTGAAACAAAACCTTGCCATGAAAAAGTACTAAGAAGAATCCTGTTAGATCTGATTTTGGAAAAAGTCCATTGAGTTTCCAAGATACAGTATGAGTTCCATGGTTGTCAACCAGATACTCATAAGGCAGGGTACCAAGCAAGGAGATGAGTGAGTAGTTACAACATGTTTTACAACTATTCTAAATGTTGTTTCCTGGATTTATTATGGCCCTTGACCCTTCTGGTTCTCCTTTACTACAGGTGTAGTCTTTAGGGGGACAATGTACAGCATTGTAGAGAACCTACTATAGGCGACACAGTAAATGTTATAATTTTTTTAAAATTTCCTAACATTTAGAGAAAGTGCTTTATTTAGCTTTAGTAAAGGCACATAAAGAGAAATATTTCATATCAAGCACATGCTGCGCAGAATCCCTTTTCTTATCACTTTTTAAATACACTCTTTAATCTGCCAAGTGCTCCAGCCAAAAGACACCTAATGGGGCTGCTATAGTCCTACCAAATATTTTCCAGAATTTCCTTTTTATGCCAGATGAGGGAAAATAACAGATGGAAGTGTTTTGAAGTTTCACTTTACAAAAATGTTTTTTCTAGCTCTTAATGTCAGAACCCAAGTATATGATTTTTCATTCTTTATTGAGAAAATATGCTATTAAAAAGAATCCTTGCCTATAACTCAAACTCCTGCTTGGAAGAGCCTGATGAATGTTCAGTAAGAGAGTTCCAGCTCACTATTTATCATGTCCTTCATACTTTAAAGGAAAAATATAAAGATCAGTACCGTAAGTCAGCTCATTAATGTGGCAAAAGCTGTAAATTCAAATTGTTCCTGTTTCAAGTGAGATACAAATCATCTCTTGCCTAAAGTTAAGAAAGGTACCCAGGTTTATGATTCACTACATCATAGTAACAAAAATAGTATATCCATGTGTTTGTCTGTGTTTGTGTTTCTGTAATGTGTGTATGTGTGCATGTGTATGTATACGTATCTGTATGTCTGTATCTGTGTGCGCTCTCTCTCTCTCTCTCCTGATTTCTCTCTCCCCCCCCCTCTCTCCCCTCCATTTCTTAGCAACAAGTCAGTGTTGCTTAATGACTTGAATCACCTATGAAGCACCTATGGCTTATCTTAAAAACATATGCAGTGTTTGTCAAACATGGCTAATAGATAATTGTGAGACTTTTAATAGAAAAATAAACAGGGCTATGGGGTGAAATAAAAAGAAAAACTTGAAGAAAACCATAGCAAATCATTTCCCTTCTGCTTCCCAGAAAACAACACGAGTGTACCTTTGTAGATGTCAGGAATCAAATTTGACTTGAGGGCAATTTCATCTTTTGGGCTATTCTAGGCTTTAGATACAATAAATAATTTACTACTCAAACTATATTGGAAAACATTTTGTTGGCAGCACTGTTTTCAAAATGAAATTATTTTCATATTATAGTTGATATTATGAATATGGCGAGCTGAAAAGGCAAAACATTGCCTCTCTATGACAGATCTTTCTGTATAATATTGAATGTTACATAATTGTAATATGGATGGCAGCTATTTTATTACAATCTAAGTTTTAAACTCCAAATTTACCATGCCAACAGTTGCTTTTCTTAATAAAACATTTTCACATGAAGGATGTTTTTAAATTTTATTTGCAACTACTGCAATTACAAAGAGAAATATCCATGTAAGTTTGCATTGAAAGTGACAGTCTATTATTTCATAAACAAATAAAGGAGCAGCTCATTTGGCCTGTAGGTGGTTTTTCTTCTATGAAAATCTTCCTGCATGACCATTTTATTTATTTATTTATTGGTCAAGGGTTTTACAGTATTTTAGTTCTTTAACATTTAACTATAAAAAATCTTTCTACATGATGGACATCTGAATGTATTTCTACAGTTTCTAACCACATCAATAATTGTATTTATTACATGGGAAGAAACAGTAGAATTTATTGCAAGTTTTGCTTCTCCTTCACAGAAACCTTGTGATCTATATTTAATCAAAACCAACTGTGTTGGGAATATAGTCCACATTAATATCCTCAGTAGAGGAAAAATGAACTATTACAAGGTATATTTTTTAACAAATTTTATCCAGTTTACTTTGAATGGTTCTGAATAAATACAAAAACATATCTTAGTATGTCTGATTTAAAAGGCTTCTGACAAAATAAAGTAGACTGAAAGTCAAGAATTGTAGATTTGATATCTTTATATTTAGAAAAGGATATTGCCACTGCTTAGTATAACATATGGTCCCCAAACTCTTAATATACATACAGGTTTATCAAAAGAAATACTGTATGATTTGCTAGATAGCAGGTGCTTAGATATATTTTTAGCCATTGAGAAATATAGATTTATAACCTGCATGAGAATTAGGGGCAAGGACTCCCCTTCATTAAAGGTAGATTTTAAGTTTCAAAAAATAAGCCTATGTGTGTGACAATATGGAATGTACCCCTCGTCCAAAGCAAACAAAATAGACTGAAAGCTATAAGCAATCTTAGTTCAATGTTCTTAACATCACTGAAAAAGATCTCGCAAAGTAGAAACTCAAGTGGATGTTAATTTCAACAGAACTTGTAAAACAAATTGCCTAATATGAAATGTTGGTTTAATGATTGCTTCCATTTAATAATAGCATCTGTTACTATATGGACCAAAAAGTTGATCAAACAATGTAGCCCACACTTCTGGACATTTAGAATAAAAAAACTTTTATTTTCAGTTGGAATAAATGCATCCTATACTTAAAAGGCTGTGAAGAGCCTTAAGCATCTCCCAGGTTATACACCCAACTGACTGACAGACCTCCACTGGGAAATTACATGAAGTATTCATAATTGGTAAAAAGAAACTTGAAAAAAATCTTCAGTTCATCTGCACTGTTTTTATCTTTTCCCAGGTCATGTTTGTAGAGATATCCCGTATAACACAGTTCATTCGTCATACTATTTAGTCATCATCTTCATCCTCCTCCTCTTCTTCCTCAAAACTGTCTTCAAAACCTTCACTGTCTTCCTGATCTTCATCTCCCTCTATTGCTGTATCCCACTGTGGATGATTTTCTGGCACAGGTTTTGCTTCATGAACTTCCAGCTGCAGAGAGTTCAAGTGATTGGAGAAGGGAGGGGAAGCAGGAAGGGGAAAAACAGAATGTAAATCTTATCATTTGGGGGAAGTTATTAAAGTTTCTCTGCATAATATTACAGATTAATTCAAGAGCACTCTAAGACAAGGAGTAAACCATAAAATATTTTGCATATATAAGTAGTTAAGCAAGTTGTTCTCCATCCTCTGCCAAGATTCTGTATTCATCAATTTTTTAAAAAACCAGGTATAGCTTTTATATTAATGGGTCAAAATACTCAGAAAAAAATTATTGTCCCTCAGGAGACCATTATTTAATGTGGGTACCTATTTCTAAAGCAGAGCTGCTCAATGTCAAAAAAGGCTTTTCTCAGACAAGAAGTCTTGAAAGATTTAGCTACAAGTATTCCTCTACTTATGACCACAATTGGGACTAGAATTTCCATTGTTAAGCAATGTTAAGCAGTTATTGAATGAGTCACACCTCATTTTATGACCTTTTTTGCCATGGACATTAAGGGAATCACTGCAGCCATTAAGTGAGCCATGCAGTCGTTAAGGGAATCTGATTTCCCCCATTGACTCTGCTTGTGGGAAATCTCTTGGGAAGGCCACCAATAGAGATCACATGACCTGGGACACTGCAGCTGGTATTAATATGCTCTAATTCTGATCACATGATCCCCATAGGAATGCTGCAATGGTCATAAGTGTGAGGACCAATCATAAATATTTTTTTTCAGTGACATTGTGACTTCAAACAGTTGTTAAATTAATGGTTGTAAGATGAGGATTACAGATATTTTGTCTTATTCCAGCCACCTTTATTATCAAACAGGAATTCAATGCTGCGTGAGTGCACACTACAGATGACTTACGTTGCTGATATTATATTGCTGATCCCTGCCTCACAAATTTAAGATTTTTCAGTTCCTGCTCTTAAGTTTAATTTTTTTCCAATCAAAATATTCAAATAAACTCAGCATTATTGCCCTCTACGTACAACATGGAATTATGGTCATAAGCCATGCCAGTAGGTCATCATGTGACTATGACTGATTTTATAACATTTTAAAGTCATTGTTACGCAAATGTCATAGTTGCTAAGTGAAAATCACAGTCAAATTAAAATCAGTTAAGTAGGGTATTTTGCACCAGAAACGGGAAGTAAAACACCAGTTTCTGGCCAAAACCCACACTGTAAATGGTCTTATGACTGCAAGACTCCACAGCCAACCAGAACAGTTGGTTGCCAAGCACCCAAAATGCAATTATGTGATCAGAGGGTAGGGGAGCGTCAGAACTTGAAAACTGGGTCATATGTAGCTTTGGGAAGGTTCATCATAACTTCAAACTGTCATTAAGCAACCAATCATAAATTGAGGACTACTTGTACAGGATAACTTATAGGTACAAGAGATACAAAGCCAGTGCAGTTGTTAGTATACAGCAACACTAAACTTGTAGAATTCTCTCCAATCCTCAAACCCACCTGTGTGAGAAACCTACCTTTAATGGTTTAATCTGATCCAAACCCATGTAGGAATCCGATCTTAAATAAACGGTATATTGGTAGTTTCCAGGTTTACCCGGTGCAGGAAATTTTAGTTCTACCTGGAAACACACGTAATCACTCAGCTCAAGTTATAAAAGCAAAACAATGAAAAGGCTTCAGTAAAACGAACAGCATACAACTTTTAAAAATGCTAGGCTTCAATCTTTCTAGTGCTGAATTGATTATATTCAATGAGCTTATGTACTGTGGCTTAACAATCCACTTTTTGAAACTTAGTGAGAACTGAGGAAAAATCTTTTTATGGCCAAAAAAAAAAAAAGTTTGAAAAAATTTACTGACAGAACTGAATATCAAATGTGCTATATCTGTATAGTTGTTCTCCAATTACGACAAATTCCAGGTGATCTGTTAGTATAAAATACTTCATTTCTCAGTGCTCCTCAACAAACATTTTAACATTACCCAATGTTAAATTAGGCTTTTCTTGTGTAGCAGTTAAAGCCTGCAGAAGGAAAAAGGTCTTCCTTAGAATGACTCTCTAATTTCTCTGTCAGTACTGGCTAAGCAGGTTAAGCTGACTGAGAAGCTATGAGTCAAGTAGGGTCTAGACTCTAGGAAAAACAGAAGCTGAGGCAATAATTGAGAGCCAGAGAAGGAATAGGAGATAGATGGGGACAACAGGCCATACAACACATAGCTCCATATTGCCTACTTTTATCAGCCAAAGAGAGCCCAAAACACCCCTAACCCATCCCAGTTTTTAAGAATCAGAAATAAATGAAATACTAACAACAGCAAGGATTATTTCACACAATATTGGAAAAATGAAGAAATACAGCAAGATGAAGAGATAGTCACCATATTTTTCGGAGTATAAGACTCACAGGAGTATAAGACACACCAAGATTTGAAGAGGCAATTTTTTTTTAAAGTTTTTGCACTCTGCAGACCTCCCCAAAATGGCCTGTTATTCACAAAAAAGGGCCCCCTTTTTTTAAAAAAAGGCATCAAAAGCCTTTAGGAGGCTTATAGAGTGCTCCTGGAGGCCGGGGGGGGGGGGGGATTGAGCAAAAAATGACCTGTTTTTCATTCATTTCTGCCCTCTCCAGCCCCCAGGAGCACTCTGTAAGCCTCCTAAAGACTATACACAGGGGGTGGGGTTTCTGGAGGCAAAAAATGCTGTATTCAATGTATAAGACACAACCAGATTTTCAGCCTCTTTTCTGAGGGAAAAAGGTGTGTCTTATACTCTGAAAAATACGGTAAGATATTAGATTGTCCAGAAATGGATAGACTTACATTGAAAATCAAACAGAAAGAAGACCCCAAATATTATCAAATGGAATTTATTTTACCAATGGTTGGGGAAAAGGGGTGGAGAGTAAGAAGGGAATTTGTATTAAGCAATTTAAATACCTAAACAATACGATATTTATTAAGCACTAAGAAATGTAATAGAAAACTAATAAAAATTATTTTTTTTAAAAGAAATACATGAAATACTTCACCTCTTCTTGGTCTTTTAATGTACACACGTGATATGGCATTGATATTAGTGTTTGTTCCTTCCTATCTGCTATATATAGCCACCACCACTCCTGTTTTTCCTATTAAGGAGAGGGAAGAAAGAGACATCAGAGATCACAATCCTGATCTGATTTTCATCAACAAAATCTGTAACTGAAGTTTTGGAATAGAAACTGTAAGTTGGCTCATTCAAAGACGAACAGTCAAATTAGGTTCTGTTAACTTCACTGTTACTCTAGCTCATACAAGGCAAACTTTGGCCAAAGAATCAAAGACTTCTCTTTTGACAATTTTTAAGTACACATTACTCTTTGGCCCGGGGGGAGGGGGGGGAAACAGGTGAAATCATAGGATGTGAGCATTGGGATATGCCCTTGGTATTATCCAGTTCAAATCTCTACCTAATGCAAGATTCTGTTATTGTGGAATGCTGAATACATCTGGGCGGGGGGGAGGGGGGCGCGGGGAATGGAATGGAAGTGAAAACAATTGCCAGGCTTGGCCCACATTCTGGATTAGAACACAGAATCTGACATCCTAACTAGATGTCCTGGTGTTAAGAAATGAAAATGTACTGCAATGTTTTCTCGTAGCATTCTAGTTGTTTCTTTCATTTTGTCTGAAGCAAAACTCAACAAGGCAACATCAACTTCCAATAGTCAATGAAATAGGCTGAGTCATAATTTTGAGAAAAGGCATAACATGGTTCCAAGTATCAGACATGTGACCCCTATATCAGCAGAAATTGCATTACAAAAAAATAAAACTTTTCCTGGTGAAGGTACCAATTGTATTACAAAAAGTAAAGCTTTAAGCATCAAAGCATATGTTGGGTTAAACTGGATCTGCACCCATCAAGTGGGCAATGTTCTTAGGGCACTAAATGGAGTCATGCTCGAGAATCAATATACACATGTGACAAATTGAACATTAGAACAATCTTCATCATTTTAATGACTGATTAAATAAAAATCCATCTAATTTATCTAAATATTGAATCTAAAAGGAAGATACAAGAAATCGGAAATCCAGCCTTATTAACTCACAATGTGAATGGTCTACCAACCCCTGCACACAACCTATTCACTGTGACTTTACAACTATAGATAAAGAAACCAGGAAGGAAAAGGCACTGCCCAAGATTCAAAAAAGAATCATTCAAAATAGCAAGACTATAGCAGTTTATGCAATCATTATTTCTTCAATAGCCATATATTTAGATTCACATTTTATAACAAATTCTCCTTCAGTATTTAGATGCTTACGAGAACAGAGGAACAACAAGAGATGAACTATTATTTACATTAGCTCATGATCACGAACTAGAATCTAGTTTAATATTCTGCCAAAAACACAAAATAGAATACTAAAAGAATAACAAAGCAACATTAAATGATGGAAAACTTGACAGATTATAGCTTCTTCTTTAATCTTAACAAAATATACTGGATATGCTCTCAGTATAATGTTCTTCCATATTCTAGTGAATATGAAAATGCATAAAACAGTATAGCTGTGCATAAGAACAGCCATAGGTTTTGCACAATTCCAAGCACTGTGCTAGTTATGACTCAAAATCTACCTTGCTTTCCAAAGGTATTACTGAGAAATTAAATGTTTAAGGCTCAAATAGAAACTGTTCTGAAATTTTGCATTCACTTCATCTCAGTTCATCTCAAGCTTATTTAGCTATCTTTTTGCTGACCTCAGGATAGTAGAGAGTGTAAACAGGATGAGTTATTTTTGATTTGGTTTCCAAGAGAGCTCGTTCTTTTCGTTGTATACTCTGTTGTAATTCTTGCCACTCCTAGTAAAAAAAGAAAAGTATTCTGTTTATTTGTGTCTTCCTTAAGACAATAACTTTTCCGCAGATTGAGAAGAGTATGTAAATTAAAATAGGAATGCAATGCATTTGTATCTTAATAATAATTTGGAAAGAAAAAGAACTACCAATTTTAAAATGCATTTTACTAAGTTCATTGTATGAATGAAATTTGGATTTCATGAATGAAATTACTATATTAGGACAGAAGTAGACATGTTACAGAGAAACAGGAAGCTGATATACTTTACAAAGACTTTCCAATTCTGTGTTTTACCTAATTTTATTAACTACAAAATAGTTTACCCACTCCCTTTACCCCCACTGAATGGAATGATGAGAATGACTTATCACAGGAAAGATTTGGGGTTAGATTAAATGACTATCCTGGTATTTCTCAAACAGGTAATAAAAATAAATCTTACAGCTTCATCATCCTTGCTTTGCTTTTCATCTGGTTCTCTGTCAGAGTCTCGGTCACTGCCATCATCTTTCTCACTTAGTGATTCCCGATTGGTGTCATCTTCTTCAGATTCACTTCCTTTATCAGAAACATCGTAATCATCATCCTTGACAATTTCCTAAATTTAAAAAGGGTATAACTTTTTTACATTCAGACATATTCACAGCACTAATTTATCACAGGCGGAAAATTGTAGCCAATGTTGATTGATCAATTATAAAAGCTAAGCAGGATCAAACCTGATTAGTCCTAGAATGCAGATACAAATGACAACCCAGAAGAAGCCAGTGTCAAACTACCTCCGTGTTCTTTTCCTAGCAACAATACAGATGCGTCTACGTAATCACTGAGAGTTGAACTTGAATCAAAGGATCCTTTGCCTTTGGTCTATTAGATCAGTGTCAAACCTAAGGCACGGGGGCCAGATCCGGCCCGCAGGGTGCTTAGATCTAGCCCACAGGGCTGCCCTGGAAAGAGCAAAGGACCGGCCACCATTGCCTCTGCCAGTGAAAATGGAGCTCAGGAGGGCTGTATACAGTTGCAGGAAGCCATTACAGCCAAAAATGGAGCTCAGAAGGACCACAGGTGGCACTCACAAGTTCCATTTTCGCTGGCAGAAGGTTGCAGGTGGCTGTCACACTCGAAAATGGAGCTCAGGACCACCACAGACGTCCCCGACACAAGTGATTTCGAGCTGGCCATGTCCACCTTGCTACACCCACTCCAGATGTGGTCCTCAATGAATTGAGTTTGACTCCTGTATGATATTATTTCAACTCATGAATATGTAATCTCTATTAGCCTCCTTTTTAGCTTGCTTTGGGTAATCTCCTATAGCAAAATTTAAGACATTCTCTAATTTAAAAAAACTAAAATAAAATAAAAATAAAGGCATGCTGCCAAATGATACTGTACTTAAAATAGGAAGAAGGATATGCTACAGCCTTTTGTAAAACATCATAAAGAACCTCTTCTCTTCATTACTTATCAGGATTTCATAATGCTCAGCAACTGCATTCCACAGGCTACAGTTAACCAATATGAAATTTAGTCGATGAGTTCTAATCAGAGGTGTTAGGTCTCACAGAAATCAAATTATTTTGCAGCTTACAATTCACACACAATTTTGCTTGGTATTGTTCTCCATTTTTCATTAAACTACAAACTGGTCCACAGTTTCTCTGAAATTTAAGTACTTTGACACGCCTGAAAATAAAGATCCCAATCCATTTTGATTGACACATACATTCCCAGCAACCCCATTAGCTTGTTTTTGCTTCAGCTGCTTTGTTTGTAGCAAAGGAGGAGGAACTGGCTTCTTTTTCACAAGTTTTTTCTTTTTTGATTTGGAAGTCTTCTTTGCTCCTTTGTTCCTCTGTTGCCATCCTTTAGTCTTCGATTTATTAAGGTCTCCTTGCTGCAAAGGTAGTAACATTTAAAATGGTTACACTTCAGTCCTTGAGCCACCAGAGTGCCTTAAGCATCGGAACAGAAATTAATGCACACCATTTAATATCAGGCATTGGTGGAGAAAAGCAACTGACCAGGTACCACTAATATGGGCCTCTCCAGAGGGAACAGCTGGCTCTACAGCAGCTGGCTCATAGTTATCACAAGTACAAGACCAGCAAAGCCCCACCTGGCTATCATTTCATGTATTTTTAACCTACAACTACCTTCTTAACAAAAGCCACTGAATATTTACACAAAACTTACATTATAAACCAGGGGTCCCCAACTGACAGGCTACAGACCACTACCAATCCATTGCCTGTTAGGAACTGGTCCACATAGGTGGAGGTGAGTGGCAGGGAAACAAGCGAAACCAAAGCTATTCCCCCACCCCGGTTAGTAGAAAAATTGTTTTCCACGAAACCGGTCCTTGGTACCAAAAAAGTTGGGGACCACCTGTTGTAAGCACAGAAATCAGATTAAATTAACCTTCCAAATAGATTATCTATTTTCCATCTATCAGGCTGGGGGGTCAAATTTTATACCCCTCAGATAGGGTTCGTAACTTAGGAGTCCTCCTGGATCCACAGCTGACTCTCGACCATCATCTGTCGGCTGTGACCAGGGGGGCATTTGCCCAGGTTCGCCTGGTCCGCCAGTTACGACCCTACCTGAATCGGGAGGCTCTCACAACAGGCACTCGAGCCCTTGTGATCTCTAGGCTGGAATACTGCAATGTGCTCTACATGGGGCTGCCCTTGAAGTGCATCCGGCGGCTGCAGTTAGTTCAGAATGCGGCCGCACGAGTGA